>NC_051849.1:2835781-3146810 GCF_905115235.1 Hermetia illucens | reverse complement strand
CCAAACAATAATCTAGCTTTAACCTAGCTTAGGGCCAAACTATTGGCGGTTTAAACTCGGATATAATTGGCACCCTTATCGTGTTTTTGCTGCAATTATATAAAGGAGCGTTTTCCACCTGTTCCCACTTTCGGTCACGCTGCACCCAAGACAGAGGTGAGACAGCGTCTGGTGAGTTGTCTCTGCACTGGGCGAAACCATCAGCCCTACTTCTTGAATAAAACTTGGTTCCAGACATCTCCTTCCAATCTTTCGTGAGGAGGTAAATTTGATAGAGTTGGGATCTACCTTTTTCATAAACTGAACACTTCTTTAGAACCAGAATAGTTCCGGAAAGAGGCCTTTCATTTCAGACCTATATTATGGGAGACTACGTTGACCCTATCAAGGACTATTCTCTGAAATAGCTGAAATGGTGTAAAATGCCGTTTAACTCGTTTCTTGCTCATGACAATGGCAAGGAAAGTTTTTATTTAAACATTTAAGACATGCCCCGTCCCCGTCTAAGACAAATACCATCTTTGTCACATCAAGAGGCTCAAAAGCCTGCAAGCGGATTATTTCCGATAAATTGGAATTACCTCGGTCAATCCACGGATGCGTCAGCCACTACGTAGGATATAATATTGGCTCCCATCGTGATCAAAGCAAAGATTCTGCGTCGAGAGTAAGTAACATTCAGTCCCTTTAGAATGACTAGCGAAATTGTTACTGGTTTGCAAACATGGAGTCATATTTTAACGACTGGCCATTGAAATTGGACTACTTTGTACCTTCTACTCTCTCGTGCCAAGATCTGAATAATTAGAAAAATATTCACTGAACTAGTTGTTCGCAAGAAAACTAGCACGTGATGGTACCTCTTTCGGAACGATCTACACGTACTGAAATTGTTTTACACAAGTGACCATTTATGAAGGCTTTACAGCCATCTGCAAGTGGATTTAATTCAATGATAAGTCAAATTATACTGACTAGATCAACTCAGAAGATTGAGGACTTGAAGCAGTGACAGTGGAATCCCCCAGGACTCATATAAAAATGATTACAATGTGACAAAATTAATTATCATGAAGCTTACATGGGCGAAGTTCCGCCCTTTCTCTCAGGTAAGCCTAACGAGTATCAAAATTGACTGATTAAGGCTAAAAGCAGGACAGCATCGTGACTATATGAGTCATAATGGCTTTCGAAACCTTGCAGATGGTCAGATGTAGTGTTACTCAAAGCCATGATCACTAAGGACTACGACGGTTTCGTCCAGAGCAGAGGAAACTCATCAGACGCTGCCTCACCTCTGCCCGCGGAGCAGCGTGACCGAAAGCGGCGATATCAGAACACACGACGGATTACAGTCACACGGATTACGATCACGTGGATCACGGTCACGCTGCTCCCAGCGCAGAGGTAAGGCAGTGTCTGATGAGTTATCTCTGCCCTGGACGAAACCGTCGAGGGGCTGAAAAACAATGAATAAAGTGTGAGACAAGTGGAACATTCTGAGGTCATAAAATGCCCTCGAATTGAATGTGGAGTGAACTTATAACAGGGTTAGAAATGCTGCTCTAAGGTCTGCATGTACTCTTAGAAACGGTACGAAAACTGAGCATTGGCTACAGATAGGGTACTCCCCGAATTATATAACTATTACATGTTAGGCGATCCATTCTCAAGTCTACTTTGAACATGCAACCCAAAGGATAAGCGCATACTTCTCCTTAAAATACACACGGAACGGCTGTTTGTGGGTATAAGTAGTCAATGAGAGAAGGATCCTGCCTTTTATATATAACTGCTTGCCCCCTCAGACCTTAGATGACAATATCCCCGAAAAGTTTTCTTTTTTCGAAGAATTTGCACAATCCCTCTTTCTCAGGGACATTTCCAGATTTGCGAAAGCCAGCAAATACCACAGGGAGAAACCTAAGTACGCAACTAAGTTCCCGGTGTTTGTAAATAGATGGCTATAGCAGTAAGTGCTGATCTATTTTGACAGATCCAAAACGTCATGAACCAAGCTTTGACACATTAGTAATTTCATTTTGTCGCTACACCTTTGGATGTGTGAAGAAGTCTGATTTTATGCGAAATAATCGCCATTTGACAATTTGACAATGATTTTGTCAGTCCTCGTGTATTCTTCGGAGGCTTGGGTTCTTAGCAAGAAAAATTGCGAACTATTGGCCGCGTTCGAGAGATGAATTCTTCGAAAAATGTTTGGTCCCCTACATGAGGATGGACGATTCGGTAGCCTAGATAACGATGGAATCTATTAGCGATATTGTTACCGTCAGATTGTGGATAAAATCCGGCTCAACAGGTTGTTGTGGGCGGGTCCCCAATCCGTATGGATGAGTATAATCCATCCCAAAAAGTCTATAAAGACAAAATCTATGATAGAAAAAGAAGACGAGGTAGGCATTGCCTGAGATGGAACGATACCGTAGGCCAGGATGCCAGATAGCTTTGCCAGATAATTTTTGAGGGATATCGAATTGGTGGACCTCGGCGCAAGACCGGGATGTTTGGAGTTCTTTTTTAGGCAGGCCGTTGCGCCATTAATGATGGAGATAATAAATCGTCATTTGGGGAAAGTGTTGATTTTCCTATTTCAATGGAAGAAAACGTCAGCTAAAGCACATCCAGAGCTCCGAAAAGTTGACAGAGATGGTTCCGCACTTCTAGGCCTGTGATTTCAAAGTTGACGATTGTCGGGGTAAAGGAAGGCCTAAAACCTCGCATTCCTAGATGAGGATCCACGCCAAATGCAAAAGGAGCTTGTTTCAACATTAGGAGTTACCCGCAAAGCCTTTTTCAAGCAATTGCAGGTGTTGGGAAAGATTCAGTAGCAAGGAACTTGGATTCCTTAGGATTTGAAGCAAAGGAATGTTGAGCGCCGTTTTTTTGAACAACTACTCCCGCAGCAAAAAAGGAAAGGATCGGCTTGGCTCAATATTCATACTGCGAAGGTTGTGCTGCTGTGGTAGGACCAGTTTGGTGTTATTTATTATGAACTGTTGAATCCAAACGAAATCATCGCTGGTGAAAGGTATCGACTTCAATTGATGCGATTGAGCCGATTACGGCACGAGAAATTGATTCTACATCACTACAACGCTCGTCTCACAATCGCTAAATCCTACTTGGAGACGCTCAAGTGGAAAGTCTTACCCCACCCACAATATTTTCCAGATGTTGCGCCGTGTGATCATTACTTGATCCATTCGGTGGCGCATATGGTAAGTCTGGGTGATCAGCAGTTCCACTCATATATGAAGGCGTGAAAAAATGGCTTGGTTCGTGGATAGCCTTAAAAGATGGACACTTTTACTGTCAAAAAGATGCAGAAAAATTGTAGTTAGCGATGTGTAGTGCCTTGATTCACTGGTGACCCTTCTTTTGCAATATAATTGCATTTTCATCAAGAAAAGAGTGAGTGCTTAGTTGCGCATCTCATACTATATGACTATTGATAGGACCCCAGTTATTGGCCGAAAGTTACCGCTGTACCCAGGCTAAAAAAAGAGATCAATTTTGGAAATAGGTTTGACTCGAAATGGCTCAAACTTCAAAAAGGAGCAAATCAAATAGGGTTGAACCACAAGCTAAACCCGACTGCAATCAAACCACGCCCTCTGAAGGACAGACATATCAAAGGACTAAGGAATCCTGCCCTTCCTCTTCAGCATGACATCTCAAAAAATCATCTTAAATAAGATTAAAAATCATACAATATTTATACAAACAAAAAAAGCTCATACCTACTGGCAGCAGAAGGAAAGAAGAAATCTATTTACAGTCATTTCACCGTCTCTCTGTCACTCTTGCTCTCCGCTCGACTTGACTCATTTTTTACACTAAACAGTGAGGTTATACAGGTTCCCTATTGCTACTATATAATATCTTCATAATATATTACATCTAATCAGGACCACTCGCTCATCACTACTATCTATCAGCGAAAAGATCGCGACACTTTTGCACTTGACCTAGAACTCGATCGATACGATCATTGAGGATCTTTATCGATTTATCCGGCAACGATGGCAGAACATCCCTCAGTTGAGGTGATGTCGATCGTTCGAAAAGCTGTTGAAGTTGATACTCGACTCCGCCGCTTCCACCACCGCCGCCCCCGTCATCGCGTAGCCATCGGAGCGCCTCGATTGTAGGTCGCCTGAAGACACAAAGGTTGTCCAGAAGAAGTCCATGGTATGCTTCGTATTTCTTCAACAGCCGGTATCCATGCAAAAGTCCCGACTCGTTATCGAGGAAAACCAGGAGTTGTGAATTTATCTGACGTGCCAGATTATGTGCTGGCGCTGCCATGATATCTGCATTCCACTGATAATTGTAAAGATTGTTGACGACACGATCGAGATTCGCTATCAGGTAGTCAAAGACGATCAAGTCAGACCATTGCGCCAGCTCGACTAGTCGGTTCAGAACTGTTGAGTTTAAAGGAGTCAAACCTTGGCTTTGACTAGCATTTTGACTGAATCCAGCTGCTTCAAGTTCAGTGTCACCATCCGGTTGTCCACCGGTCGCTCCAAGCCGATCCAGTAACCCCTTCTGTGGTCCAACAGCTTTATTTGTTTTAGTCTGCTCAGCGGTTATATTCCAAACGTCAAACTTATTCAAATGCCGTTCCAGTGGTTGAAATGGAGTTGGGATTCCTGCAGGTTCGAGATCAGGTAGCCACTTTGTTAAGACCACCGGCCTTGATGATTTCCATTGAGCATTTGATATGTCTAGCGATGCACCTGACCACGTCTCTGTTTCAAGATCAATAACTGACGCTGCACTCGGTGCTAGGTTTGTCAAATTTAAAAGTTGACCAAGGTAGAAACTAAAGAGTTCCCCTTGAATTTGATCTGTGTTTTGTCTGTAGCGAGCACATGCTCGGCTTCCATCTTTGAATACCACCATTCGATTTTGCATACGCCCACAGCCGGTTTCTAGACGACTGACTGAGCTTGTCATAACATATTTGTTCCATTTGTCTGCATCGCCATTACTAAACCCTCTGGGCAAACTCCTCTCAACAACATCACCCCAATATATGTCGTTATCAATCACTCCTGCTGGATGTTCTTGCATAGGAGTACTGGGGGTAATAGGTACAAATTCCACTGATATGTGGTTTCGACTTTTCGGTTCATTTCCGCTCAGCACCTGATCCGTCAATGAAGGTTTCGACAGACGCACCTCAGGACCTTTCCGAAAGTATCCATCAGGTGTTCGTTGTACCTTGAATTCCTTAATGCTTCCATCACTGGGTTCTAGTTTTTTCACGATCATAAGATCATCTGCGTTTTTATCTTGCTCTAGGTGAAAGGCATTGCGGAAGACCTCCTCCGCTGGTAGCTTCCTTTCCTTGACAAACGACACCGAGAATGCTTCCGCGTCGACAGGACTCTTCTCCACTTCGACTGTTTGATTGACACGATCAATAAGGAGATCTGACGTGATAGCGGCCGACATGCCGACCATGGGGACGAAGACGCCCAGAGCGAGTCCCAGGGAGAATGCAGCCATCACGCTTAGAAGGCAGGCCTGTCGCTGAAATATCCTTCGCCGACGTAGTGACATACTATTCGCGGTTGTACTGAAATCTGCGATGGAAGAGGATGTGGAGACTGAACTACTCGTGCAATATGTAGTTACGATATCTTGATCCTTTTCGCCAGTCTCGATCGATTTGATGTCGTACATGATTTGATGCCTGTTGTTCCGTGACACCGACGTGATCGTTTCATAAAATCTGCAAAAAAGCGCTCGCCTTATCCAAGAGTGCGATCGATCTTTAGTCGGTGAAAAAGACCATAATCGATGGAACGATGATCATGACGATGGAAAAACATCCATTTGTATTGTATTGTGTCCTATTGTGTTGTATTCTCCGAATTTCTCGCTGTTTCCCTGATTTATCCAGGAACGATTTCGACAATTTCCTTAATGGAAATGGTCTGTGTGATCGATCTACAATAGAGCTTGTGCGCAATTTATGAATTTTATCTACGGCACGGAGTATACTTTGAAGTAATACAGTCAGTGCTCGTCCGCACTGAAACGGAGAGATCAGAGATGAAGAATGGTCCAGACCAGAACACAGTCAGAACGATCGTGATCGTACTTTTAAACTTTTGAACTCGAAATGATCTTGCAACTTTTCCTCTATTCTTTTTGGTGTTTGGCGTTTTTTTTTTTCAGCCAATATTATTCCCTATAAATCGATATGGCTCTGCGTCTCAATGCTCAGATGTTTCCTTTGTTGCTATTTTCCTTCCCGTCTGTTCAGCTTCATAAACGAAGAATGCGCTATGGTTGTTTCACGATTGCTGAAGATTGATCTTTTTATTTGCAATCTTTTCGCAATATCGGACTCAAAGTGTGACAATTGCGACGGCACTGTTAAAAGGATGCTTTTGCTGGCATGGTTACCACGAAGGAGATGTCCGATCAATGCACGTTTGCACTTTGGCTTATCGAAACTTCTTTGAAACCGCTCCCACTGTACTATAAACTGTTGCACGCTATCAGTCGAAGGAGACAGAAAAGGACTCGCGATCACTGGTAAAATATTCAAAGGAGCACTCCGCCGGTCTGAATTCTTCTGAGCTTCCTCAGCATGGGTTTCATATTTATGAACCGATTAACACTAAACTTTACTTCCAAGGACACCACTAATTCACACTATATCGAGCCTCACGAGCAAGTTTCCTCATTCGTCTGATCAAGGGAGGGTCATGCCGACGGTTACTACGAGTGCACAATATTCACTTTCTCTAAGTATAAATTCTTGACTAACAACACTTTCAGACTGATTGGTTTCTATATATGACTCTATGCAATCAAGGAATCAAAGGACATTATTTCTAAGACTCAAATTCTCAAAGAAACACTTAACTTATTTGAAATGAAAAAAATTGAACGAAATCACGATAGTCCCCAAAAACCGGACCGGTCAGGACGAATTACGATTTTCGACTAAACGATCTTTAATGTTTCACCTGAGATCTTGGCACCTCTTCGCATAAGATAGTGTGCTGATCGCGAGATCATGAGCTCAAGATACTCTCAGCTTACCACACATACACTGAAAATGAATTGGTCTTAAGAGACCACGAGCATGGCTTCAGTTGAGCCTGTGGAGCCGTGTCCCACGATTGATACGATACCTGTGTTTTGGGCACAGGTAAAGCATTCAATTACTTCGTTGTTAATAGAAATGTTTCACTTGTAGGTACAATGTTACCAATCCGTTGTTGGGATGCTAAGTGTTGAGGCAGAAGCAACAACTGACAACTATTCCAACAAAAGGATAATAAGCAGTTATAAATAATGTTCCTATTTTAATTGAATTATGTAAGATCTTTAGTAATTTTTTTATAAGCTCATTGACTTCTAGATACATTGCCTCTGGATTTTGTTACCGAATTTGATTTTCAGGCCCAATTTTATAGTGGAAATTTGACCCTTAAAATCGAGGTATAAATGCAGATTTTTGACAGAAAAAGACATGATCCGCACTCCCAATTGGGGTATCGTGGCGAAACACTCCGTGGTTTTCCATCCTACCTAAAGAGACTCACGTTTTCTATTTGCTAAACACCGATTTCTGTCATTTGCCCCCTCCCTCCAAAGAGGCAAATTTGCCTGTAAGGGTCATTCTGCATCTGTATAGAGGTTTCGTCCTCCTCCTCACAAAACCTGCAGGCAATGTCCGTAGATATCCCTAGCTTCCCTAGGTGATAGTTCAGCTGACAATGACCAGTGAGAATTCCCACTATGATTCGGAGGTTCTTTTTGGTGAGGTTTAAGCAATCCTTTGTACGCATGGGTTCGTATCCCCCAATAAGCACCCTGGACTGCTCCATCCCTGGTAGGCCCGCTCAATATAGTTCCCTCAACCGTTTCTCTTCATTTCTTAGATTCATAGCCATGAAACCGTTTCCGATTCCACAGAAGGGTTCTGGCCCGTGTAAAGGCTTCTCTGCTCCCTTCTTGGCTAGTTCGTCCGCTGCCTGGTTGCGTTCCAACCAAGCATGGCCTGGAACCCAAAGTATCCAGACCTTATTGGACGAGCCGAGTGTATTCAGTCTCTCAAGGCATTCCCATACCAGTTTAGAGTTCACCTGGTTGGACCTAAGTGCCTTGATCGCTGCTTGGCTAACGGTGAGAATAGCTATGTTTTGCCCCCTGTAATTCCTTTGCAGATTAAAGGAAGCACATTTATCTATGGCGTATATTTCCGCCTGGAAAATGCTAGTGTACCTGCCTATCAAAGTACATTTTTCTTGGACCAATGACACCGGCACCCGCTCCCTCTGCTAGGAGGGATCCGTCAGTGTACCAAGTAATCAGTTGCCTTGTTACTCCAACGTGTTTCAAACTTCTTATCGAAGTGAAACTTCGTTGTCATATTATCCCTCGGTATCAGTAATTCGGGATACCGCCTAGAAAGAATGTTAATCTTCTTTCGATTTAGGAAACTCCTCGCCTCACTCATACTACCGGCCATCCTGAATATTGATCTCCTTGCCTGCATCTGTATGTGCAGATAGAGAGGGGTTAATCTCAGAAGGACCTCCAGGGATGCCGTTGGGCATGTCCTCATTGGCCCACTGATACACACGTAAGCCAGCCTTTGGAGCTTATCTAATTCCCTGGCTTGTGTGCTGAGTTCGGTTCTTTCTGCCCAGATTACCGCTCCATAGGTAATCATTGGCTTTACTATTGCAGTATTTATCCAAGGTTGTTGCAAATGAAATGTCGGATATTTGAGTAAAATTTCAAAAAACTATAACTTTTATGAAAATTAATTTTATTAGTCAAAATAAGAACCAGCAGCTTCAATGCACTTCTCCCAACGAGATACAAGGGCATTTATTCCAGTTTCGTAAAAGTCTGGGTTTCTAGAGCTAAGAAATTCTTCAAAGGCACTTTTGACAGCTACTTCATTGCTGAATTGTTTCCCCGCCAAAAAGTGATCCAAATGCTTAAAAAAGTGGTAGTCGGTTGGTGGGAGGTCGGGTGAATATGGTGGATGAGGAAGAGTCTCATATCGTAATTCATTTAATTTTTGGACCGTCATTCTGGAAACATGAGGTCGGGCGTTATCATGGAGCAGTATCACTCCATCTCTGTTGACCAATCTAGGCCGCTGAACACGTAATTTCTCGTGCATTTCATCAAGTTGGGCACAATATTTCACTGCATTAATTGTTTCACCACGCTCCAAAAACGAATAATGAATAATTCCAAATGCAGACCACCAAACAGTTACCATTAACTTCTTCGGGTGAAGGCTCGGTTTTGGCATGTGTTGTGGAGGCTGATCGGCATCTAGCCATTGCGCTGATCTGCGACGGTTGTCGTACAATATCCACTTTTCATCGCATGTCACTATTCTGCGCAAAAAGGGATTGTTCCTGTTGCGGTTGAGTAGAGAACTGGATATTTCCATTCGCAGCGCCATGTTTTGCTCGTTGAGCTCATGCGGAACCCACTTATCAAGCTTCTTCACCTTTCCAAGCTGTTGTAAGTGCCGAGATACTGTCGAATAGTGTACGCCTGTTTTCTCTGCAATGTCACGAATCGATGATCGGGGATCAGATTCCGCTATCAAACGCAACTCGTCGTTGTCGATCGATGGTCCTGGGTGTCCACGAGGTTCACTTTGGAGGGTCATGTCGCCTGATCGGAATTTTTCGAACCACCGCTGTGTCGTTCGTTCGTTTGCTGCGTCAGCTCCAAATGCTCTGCAAATGTTTCTGGTTGCCTCCGCTGCGTTGTGACCAAGTTTAAATTCATATAGGAAAAGTAGACGTTTTTGACTCCCTTCCATGCTTTTTTCTTTGTGTTTTACTTGGAACTTCAATGACGATTGAAACTGAAATGACTCCTTGATCGAACGAACGACTATTTATACTCACTTATCCCATACCACCAGAGTCACCTTGCGGCAGTTTTAAACATTAAAATCATAACTAACTTCACTTCATTGAAAAATCCGACATTTCATTTGCAACAACCTAATAGTATCTTCGGCTGCAACCCCATTTTTTTCCTGCTATGGATCTGCAAGTCATCAGAGCCCTCGTGGCTTTCCGACATGTGTCTTCCAGAGTAATTTTTAGTCTAGCGTGATTCCCAAATATTTGACCTCTGTTTCTCGTTTCACCTCCATATCATGTAATGTTATGGCTCTCAGGTGATCCAGTTTACGCCTCCTAGTGAATGGTACTATGGTGGTTTGGGTTGGGTTGATCCGTAGTCCCACCTTCCTGCACCAGGCACTAGTAACCCTTAATCCAGTTTGGATTCTATCACATTGGGTATCTTCATATTTGCCCCTACAGATTAAAACAATGTCGTCCGCGTAGCCCTGGACTTGTATTCCAGTGTTTGTTAACACGTCCAGGAGTTCATCCACTACCATACTCCACATCAGCGGCGATAGTACACCACCCTGTGGACGGCCTTGAGTGGTGTTCATGATAATAGAATTTGTACCTGTTTGTACCTCTATTTGTCTGCTTTCTAGCATTTTGCCCATCCAGAGTGCCAGCGTGTTTCCCGCTCCTTTGCGGCTCAGGGCATCCTGTATCTCGGTGTGCGATGTTTTGTCGAATGCTCCTTCGACATCCAAAAACGCGCACAATGCAATTTCCTCTGTTTCTATGGCATCCCGTAGTACCTCTGTCAGCTGATTCAGACCAGTTTCAGTTGACCTTCCTGCCCGGTAAGCGTGTTGACAGTGATGTAGGGGATTACGCTTTAGAACGTTAGTTCTAATATAGTTGTCTATGACCTTCTCCCTCCGGATGTCTGAGCTGGAGCTGTGCGGTTAGAGCGCAAGGCTGTCGTACGGAAGGTCGCGGTTCAAGTCTTGCTGGTGACAGTGGGATTTGTACCGTGATTTGACGTCGGACACCAGTCGACTCAGCTGTGACCCTGAGTCAAATCAGGGTAATAGTCTCGGTCGAGTGTAATGCTGACCACATTGCCTCCTAGTGTACCGTTACGGTCTTGAATGAAGTGCTCTAACACACTTCAAGGCCCTGATCCGACATGGATTGTTGCGCCAACGATTATTATTATTATGACCTTCTCCACCGTTTTGAGTACGAACGATGTTAAGCAGATTGGTCTGAAAAATTTAGGGTGAAAAGGATCCTTTTTACCCGCTTTCGGAATAAAGACCACCTTTATCCGTCTCCATGCCCTTGGTATGTAACCCAGTGCTATGCTCCCCCTTACCACCCTCAGAAGAGACTCTAAGATAATTCCTAGGCCTCTCTAGATAAGTGCTGGGAAAATGCCATCCACTCCGGAAGATTTCATTGGTTTAAAAGTTCGCACTGCCCATCTTAGCCTAGCTTCTGAGCATACCTCTTTTGCTAGTTTCCAGCTCTCCTTCCTTCCCCTTTTATTCGTTAAGTATGATGATGTTCAGCAGAAAATGAGAGTCAGCGTTCTCAAATTGAGCTGCTGATGAAAAGGATCGGCGAATTTAGAGGCACACACACACAGGAAATCCCTGCAATATATTCAGCCAACAGTTTTTCCTGCTATGAGCGTGGGATAGCATGCTGCTGCCCTGACCAACCCACCATAAATACCAGCTGACTATCCTCTAGTGCACGAGTCACGTCAAACAGCGACTTCGTCAGCCCGTCCACCGAGGGAAGAGCCCTCAAGTGAATCCAAGCAGGGACCCGAAGCAGAAAAGATGTGCTTCAGGTCTTTGATAAGGAGCAACAAAAAGACCCTTTCAACTTCGTCTGTCGGCGGAGAAAGCCCAAAAAGTAACAGCTGAGTGCTAAAAATGTAACTGTTTCCCAAGTGCCAAGTGTCCGCACCTCTTCTCCTAGTGGCTTAATGTCCAAAAAGGAGAAAATTCCTCCAATTACGGCATATAATATTGACGTTCCACAGCTACTGAAATCACTGAAGAGCAAAGACCTAAAGGCGACTTTAAAAAACACGGGGGTGATAGAGCCCTAATTTTTACGGAGTCCACAGGGGACCATGCCAAATTTTTTCCGCTTATTAAAGAGCAAGGGCTTAGTGCCACCACAAGAACTTCTCCTTCCCTTAGAACTCAATCCATAATTGTGCAAGGGCAAGGGTCTGGCGCCACCACAAGAACCCCTCCATCCCTTAGAACTGAGTCCATAATTATCCACGATCTCCACAAAGAAACTGGCCCTGAAAAAATTCTGGACGAATTCACTTCAGAGTACCCACTTCCGAAAGTTCGTTAGTTTGTGACCAAACAAGATAAGGCCCTCCACAGGGAGAATCTTTCGCTCCCTATCAAATCACAATTTGGTCTTTTTGTAGCCAACTTTGAGATCTACCAAGCGCTAAGTGAACTATCTAAGATCAAATATATCTTTCATCAAAAGGCTGCCTTGGAAAAGATCAAACCAATAGAAGAAGTGTGTAACACTGCTAAAATATATCACCCAAAATTGCTCGATACTACACAAATGCGGTAAATGCGCGAAGAACCATCCACGACGAAACTGCTGCAAATGCCACCAAACTGAGCAACCTGCAAGCTGTCGTGGGTCTCTAGCTTATAAAGATATGGTAGCCAGACGGGAAGTTGCCAAAACCCGGAAAATAACAGAGCAATCTTCAGTCAAACAAACAGCCCAGCTTTCACAGAGTTTGACCAGCCTAGGCATGTCATACGCGCAAGCAATAGTTCAAACTACTGATGGTAGACGGATCCTTGTAGTCTCTGGCTACATCAAATGTAATTCTAAAACTGAGCAACTGGGACATAACTTGCAAGTCTTGGCCAATCTCCTGTTAAAGTCAAATTATCTTCTTCCCGGAGGCAATTCCAACTCGAGGCATACCTCCTGGGGTGCAAGGCAATAAATATAAATGGCGAAACCTTGCTAACCTTGCTTTTTCATCATCATCAACGGCGCAACAACCGGTATCCGGTCTAGGCCTGCCTTAATAAGGAACTCCAGGCATCCCGGTTTTGCGCCGAGGTCCACCAATTCGATATCCCTGAAAGCTGTCTGGCGTCCTGACCTACGCCATCGCTCCATCTTAGGCAGGGTCTGCCTCGTCTTCTTTTTCTACCATAAATATTACCCTTATAGACTTTCCGGGTGGGATCAGCCTCATTCATACGGATTAAGTGACCCGCCCACCGTAACCTATTGAGCCGGATTTTATCCACAACCGGACGGTCATGGTATCGCTCATAGATTTCGCCATTGTGTAGACTACGGAATCCTCCATCCTCATGTAGGGGGCCAAAAATTCTTCGGAGGATTCTTCTCTCGAACGCGGTCAAGAGTTCGCAATTCTTCTTGCTAAGGACCCAAGTCTCCGAGGAATACATGAGGACTGGCAGGATCATTGTCTTGTACAGTAAGAGCTTTGACCCTATGGTGAGACGTTTCGAGCGGAACAGTCTTTGTAAGCTGAAATAGGCTCTGTTGGCTGACAACAACCGTGCGCGGATTTCATCATCGTAGCTATTATCGGTTGTGATTTTCGACCCTAGATAGGAGAAATTGTCAACGGTCTCAAAGTTGGATTCTTCTATCCTTATTCTTCCTGTTTGAGAAGTGCGGTTTGATGTTGTTGGTTGATTCGTCTTCGGTGCTGACGTTGCCATCATATATTTTCTCTTGCCTTCATTGATGTGCAGCCCAAGATCTCCCGCCAATCAGCGCCTGGTCGATCTGGATGAAGGCAGTTTGTACGTCTCGGGTGGTTTGTACCGTTTTACCCTGGCTATGCTGTCATAGGTGGCTTTAAAGTCGATGAATAGATGGTGCAACTGTTGTCCATATTCCAGCAGTTTTTCCATCGCTTGCCGCAGAGAGAAAATCTGATCTGTTACTGATTTGCCTGGAGTGAAGCCTCTTTGGTATGGGCCAATGATGTTCTGGGCGTATGGGGCTATCCAGCCTAGCAAGAGAGTGGAGAATATCTTATAGATGGTACTCAGCAACGTGATACCTCTATAATTGCTGCACTGTGTGATATCCCCCATTTTATGTATGAGACGATCCTTTTTCGCTCACCAATATTGAGATGGTTTAGCCAGACACACCGATAAGACCAAGTAGTCAGTCTATCCCCGACTACTTCCTGCTGTCTGACGAAACCAAACAAAGTTTTTAAGTGAAATCCTGTAAAACATCACCGGATATGTCCGACCATTTTGCGGTTGAACACCAAATTTCCTCGTCTTTTCAACTGCAAAAGCGAGTCCTAACGACTATTAAATCCTTTGTTCACACAGGCTGGGAACTTGTTAGATTAAGAAATCGAAGAAGCTTTAATTACGGCCACCGATTATCAGAATTGTCATCAGCTTTTTCGAAGGTAGGCTGTTCTATGTCAACGTGGGAAACGAACTTTCCCATCTCTTGGCAGTAACATAAAGAGTACCGCAAGGATACATTTCAGGGCCTACCTTATATAACGTTTTGACGGCTGACGTTCCCATTTCTGAGACCGGCACTGACATTATCCAATATGTCAGCGACACCCTTATCTTCCTGTCAAACCTCCGCCCCAACAAGGCCGTCAAAGCAATACAAAAGCACTTGGTACTTCTCTGCTTTTCGCTATTGGGGCATACGAATAAATGAGGCAAAAAGGCATTTCTGTACTTTCAGGAGACAATCTAGATACCCAGGCTCTAGAAGTATCCATAAAAATGGTAAACGCTTTAAAATTAAAATCGGTAATACAACAGTGAGCATTGACAGACCATCAAATACTTGGAAGTTAAGCTTCACGAGTTTCTCAAATTTAATCCTCACCTGGAGTTCGCTAAGAGTAAGACGCGCGGCACAGTTGGTAAGATCTGCTATCTTTTTTGCAAGAAAATAGGTCTTAGTGCCAAAGATAAACTGATTCTCTACAAGATTCAGATAAGACTCATCATCTGTTACGGAGCTCCTACGTGGATCACCTGCTCCAACCCTGCCATGAATCAATTCGAAGTGTTTGCCACGCGAAAACAGTGGCTGATGTGCCCAGGAATTTCGAATCCTGCATGCTCGTTCTAATTAGGATGGACACCGCTCGGATGCTGCTGCAGTCACCTCACGAGGGCTCCTAAGATATTGCACCGACCTATCTTATAGCTGGAAGACTGGAAAGGTCGGGAAAAATGCCGAAGTATATCGGCGATCATGGGTGAAACCACTTCAATTTGACGGAAAGGCTTTTTCGAGAACACGGAAGATCATCCAAATCCATTAATTCGGCAACTCTACCAACCAAGGGTAGCACATCCTCACATTTCTCAGGCCCTGCCAAATTGTGAGTAATAACCTAAAACCCTCCATTTTTTCCCTTTTTGACACTCCTGGCCTGGTAGAGGTACACAGCCATAGAAATAAGCTACCAATGTTGAAATGTAATGAAAAAAAATTAATTAAAAAAATGTTAATAATGATAAGGTTTCTACCAAACTTTTCAGGATAATGTCCGATACTATCGCCTATATTATTACAATGTTAATGTGATAATATGCTATTATCAACTTTATCTGAACTGATATCAGGGTGGAGAGTACTTTGGAGGGTAGATACTGTATACAGGAAACACCACGATTTTTTCTAATTTTTGGGTTGCGTAACCTCTGAGAACGGGTGTTTGAAATAAATAACCATTTTGTAAATTCTCATTCCCCTATTTTGCAATTGATGTCAAAACTAAGACCTGATTAGGAGGTAAAGCACTTGTAGCAGCATATCGGAGGCGCGGACCTAAGCACCTCCGATTTGCCGCCATATCACTCTGCCAACTCTTTTTAAGATTCAATGTTCCTTTTTTATTTTCAACATCTTCTACATATTTGATGTTATACTCAGATACTTAGAGCAACCTTCCCAAAAAATATTTGGAATTTCGTCCTTGCTTAATATTCCTCAACCCCTTCGCTTCTCCATCTCCGGAGTCCAAACCAACTTCTTCGTAATCCTTCTTCACGGGCCTCTGAGAATCCTCCTTCCTCCATAGCTGTTCATGGCCTTCGGCAAAGATGACTGGAGCATAGGTGACCAATGGGAAATGGAAACGTGGGTATGGTACCAAGTTCGCCTGAAATTCAGTCAAATCAACGTTGAGTGCACCGTCGAATCGCAGGGAGGCCGTGATCGAGGAGTCGATTTGGCCAATAAACCTGTTCAAGTTGATGTAGCTTCGGCATTCAATATCCAAGTTGTGACGGCAAATATCGTAGATAGCCTAGTTGCCAACCATGAAAACGCAGTAAGGGTGTTCGAGGGTCGTGCGGGTGGTTAAGGTGGAGTTGTATGGCTCGACAACAGCAATGGAGACCTGTGGGCTGGGTAGATAGCGGATTCTAATTCTGATTTCTTTCCGTAAACAATAGTGAGGTGAAAACGGATCCAGTGCCACCACCAAAGAAGTCGAAAATCAGGAAACCTTGGTATCCAGTGCTAGCCGGCACCAGTTTTACTGAAGAAAGTGTTGAATGGGTCGTCTCCACCTCCGACAATTTTGTCAGATGACATTTCTCCCTCGTATTGAATACCATGTTCCAAGCAGTACAATTCCTAGCAGGCATTACCAATCTGGACACCAGCTTGGCTAATGTGGATAGAGATACATTCACGCATTTTGAATTGGTAACAATTGAATTATAACACGAAGCACAAAAGCAATTACAAGAGGAAGTTATTATACTAACACTGAAATTCGACAGCGGATATTTCAAGCCTGAATTGGATGTAATTATCCGGAATGTCCGTACTTCCGAATTAAACAGTTTTTCACTAGGATCGACTCACGACGCTCACAGATTGGCTGTTGAACAATCGCATCAACAAGGTCTGGATACTTTGGGTTCCAGGCCATGCTGGGTTGGAAGGCAACGTGGCAGCGGACGAACTAGCCAAAAAGGGAGCGGGGACGCCTTTACACGAGCGAGAACCCTTCTGTGGAATCGGAAACGGTTTCATGGCTATGAATCTAAGAAATGAAGAGGAACGGTGGAGAGAACTATACTGGGCGGGGCCTACCAGGGATGGAGCAATCGGGGGATACGAACCTATAAGCACAAAGGATTGCTTAAACCTCACCAAAAAGAACCTCGGAATCATAGTGGGAATTCTCACTGGTCATTGTCGGCTGAACTATCACCTAGGGAAGCTAGGGATATCTACGGACACTGCCTGCAGGTTTTGTGAAGAGGAAGACGAAACCTCTATACACATCCTGGGACAGTGTTCGGCACTTGTGCAAAGTAGGTCGAGGCATCTGGGAGAACACTTAATACCAGATGCAAAGCTGAAAGATCTGCAAGCAGGGAACATACTCAAGTTCCTAACGGTTATAGGCCTGCTTGAGATACTATGATCAATAGGTACACTATAACCAGTAAAAGGGGCACAATAGTTCTTCAAGGACGCGGTGTGACTTTCCCTTAACAGAATAATAAGAATAATCGCACCGGTTTCCCATCCTAACAATCCTCTGCCGTTTTCCCAACTCCAGGTCAGCAACTTTAGGAAACCATTTTCCCAGGTAATTCAAAGAGATCACGTCCTTCTATTTTTATTTCTTTATTCATCAATTCCTTTCGCATGTAGCACAGTTCTCTTTGCTATTTGCTAACTACTAATCTATACTACTGTATATGATTTTCTGATTATTTTGTACTCAGGTGTAGGTGGCCTTAGCCTACGCGGACGCGACTAGAGTGTGTGATTGAGACTGTTCACAAATCTCATTCTTGACATGTCATTCTGGACATTTGTCACCCCAGTCCCAAATCAGTCCGTGTGGTCTCTCGCCGAAACCGCGCGACTTCAGCAAAGCGAACCGTCCGCGTAATCCCATCAATTGGGGTCACCGGGCCGATCTGACACTTCGCGCGTGCTTTTCCGAAGCGGCCTCTGGCTCGTCGAAGACCTTCAAACTCGACAAGGATACCCATTTGGGCCCTCCTCAGACGTCGAGCTTGAACGAGTCCTCGCTTCATTCTAGAACTCTAAAGGGGCCCTCGTGTGCTTGTTCCAGCGGCCTCTGAGGAGCGTCCACCCGGTATTGACCTCTGATGTCGCGTGCCGGGACTGTGAAGTTGGTCGCATCTTCGAAACCGCGCCACTAAGCAGACGCAACATTCCCCAATCCAATAACCCTCCTATGATGTCCAGTACAGGATAGGCGTAGATTCTTCCTGTATGAAATCTCCGCGGGGCTGGCCTTGAATTCCTTTCATTGGGCTGTGTGAAGGCCGAGGAGGACGAAAGGCGAGGACGGCGACAACGACGAATCGTCGCGAGCCATAATGGCGCCTAGGTCCGCGCCTCCGATATGCCGCCATACACTAATCCTGCAATCCTGCACTAACCTTTCATTTGATATTCCACATGTCTATCTTTGGATAGAAAGAGAAAGGTGCATGTGACGGACAGACAGATGAACTGAACAAGAAAAGTGCTGGGAAAACCAAAATCAGTGAATAGAAAGGAAGGAGCTACACTACCAATTCAGAGTGAAAGAAAATGAAACCGAGCTCGGAACAGAAATATCTTCCCAACCCCTTCCCTTTTAGAGATTCCTGTGGACCTCCGCTTTTATCAACAGTTGCAGGTAGCAGAATGTGCAACACAAGGAGAGAGTCAAATCAAAGGATGAACTCTACTTCCAGTAAAGCTAGTATGCCTAATGAAGCAGCAGGAGGACACAATGCACGGAAAAACGAAAAAAACGCGGCTTATATGCGGCGATGTATCCAATACCGTCGCAAATTCAACCAAAATGTTGAAGATTACCCACTTGATGGATGATGATGATGATGATGGAGTATGTGAGCCCTAGAAGAAGCTTGCTACAACAAAGCCCCCGAGAAATTTGGCATTCTCCCACGGAAGATGACGAAGGAGAGAGCAACGGAAACATGCCCAACTGGTCTAAACGACCCCCGTCATAGCCAAGCTTTCTTCAACAGGTTAAAAAAAAAAACAACCGGAAAACCCGAAGCTAGACGAGGCGGAGAGAGGCCGAGGAGGCGAGTAGGACGCGGTTGCGAATGCATTTGATGGGTGGAGGGAGAGACTGGAGCCATGTCCACCCCGGGACAAAATACTTTGGGGTGGTTCCGCGCGGAAGAGAACAGAAGTTAAGGGGTGGTTTTAGGAGGTAAAAGTTCTCCACGCTGGCACATGTGTGTCAATGTCTTTCGAAGATTTCCACCTCTAGGACAAACCAGTACAGACAAGCAGGCAGACAGTAAACCGATTTTAATAAGATTTTGTTTTACACAAAACCTTAAAAGTAACCACTCGCGTGCGGGGAGCCGCAAATCTCCGGATCCGCGTGCCGCAATCGAAAGGAAACATCCACGATGAATCGCATCCCCAATCCATGCTTCTCCTGCCTCATATGTGTAATGAGGTGCGACCTTGCGTGGAGTGAAATATTGGTGAAATATTGAGGATTCACGAGTAGGAGGACCATGATGTTATTGGGCGAGGACGATTTCGATTTTAGGGGCGGTAAAATAAAATCTCTTTACCGACGCGATGAGCGCAACTCTGGTTGGAAAGGGTTTGCGGGTCTATGGAGAGGGGATGATTGGAGGCATGTTCAGTCGCTCTGTATGTTAGAATAGAACCGGTTGAGATCACTGTAATGGGATTTGCATTTGGTGACGAATTTGGTAAGGAGGAATTTCGAAAGATATAAGTCTATTTTGATACAGTTTCAATCGACATAGATGGCTTGATTGCCGTGTGGATGGGGTTGGGGTCGGAAAAGTCGGCAAAACTGTCGTACAATGCGGAAAATCCATATGTAATCAGAGGTCTAATCAGCTGCTTTTAGCATAGGAGTTTGACTTTGGGATGAATGTCAGAGTCTTTCTTTAGGATGGGCATAACGTGCTAAATCCAAATCCAACGTTTTGGAACTTAAGGTACTTGAGGGATGCGGGTGAAAGCGACTCTACCACGGAAGACGGTGATTTTACATTTATTGAGATTGAGGATAAGTTTTCAGGAATATAGGAATCCGTTGAGGCTTCGGATCGTACTATTGATTTGGGCTTGCGCAGCTTGTATAGTTCGGAGGGAGGTATAGTGGAGCAGGCCAACAGGTCGTATTGGATGGCTTTGATAGCTTGAGGGGGAGTTGGTGGGGTGTTGAAGTGGCATGCCGGCGGTACATAGGAAAAATAATGTCGTTGACAGTACGGATCCTTGTGTGATACTGGCCGGAGGATTCTAAGAGTCAGATAGGGTTTCATTAAAGCGGATAAGGAAATACCAATGGGGTAGATAATTCAGGATTAATTTGTAAAATCGTGGGTGAAATTTGAAGACGTAGGGAAGTTTGATGGTGAGGCCTTCGTGCCAGACTGCATCGAAGGGTTTCTGAATATCGAGGTAGCAGGCTGTGGTGGGGATGCTGTTGTTTAGGTGGGTAAAAATGTCAATTTTAAGTACTAGGAAAACGTGGGTGGTGCTGTGGTCTTGCCTGTCCGTCAATTGGAAAGGGGGGGGGGGGGGGAATTATGTTCTGGTCGAAAATTTGGGTGAGTATAATTTTATAGAGGATGTGTTCGAAAATTCTCGATTTCTGAAGGGTAAGGAGAGGATGGGAGTTGGATCGCCAACAAGTTGTCAGTTAGATTGCATTTGAGGAGTTGCCAATTAGCGGCAGTGTAGTTAGGAAGCAGTTTGGGTTATGTTTTGGGGAGGCGATGGTTGGTAGACCTTGAAGGGAGGTAGGTGAGTTGGCGTGGGCGAGCGGGTGGTTGCTCACAAGGAATAGACCGATAAAGGAGTTCTAGCCTGTGGAAAGTTGGGTGGTTAATGGGGTGATATTACTGAGGGACAATTGACAGAGGAAGGAGAGGAATGTGAGCCTCTCTTCATCGACGAGGAAAGTGAATTGGAAGTATAGAGGAAGGCACCAAGTTGTGAGGCTATTTGAGCTGTGACGGTACTGAAAAGCATTCGGATCCCAGAGTCGAAGTCGAAAGTGATTTGCTGGCGTGTACCATTTTAAGACATTGCTGTGTATAAGAATTATTGGGATTGCGTGATATGGATAGGAGGAATTGGCAAGTTTTTGGTTGTAGGGACGTATTTGATGAGAAGGGGTTGCGCTACAAGACGAGGGCAGATTGTGTTTCGTGGGCGCGGTTTTTCCGGGCAGTTGCGACGGTATAGCAAATGTTACTCGGGACGTGTTCAGTATGCGGTGTACGCGAGGAACCAGTTGAGTTTTTCAGATCGTTGAACCAATCTCAACGGGGCGGCCGGACAATATACCTTGCGGCAACAGAGTAAAGACTATTGAGATGGAATTTGGTAGTTACCCACTGAGGGGGTGCCACTATGCCCGGCATAAATTTTGTAGATGTAAATAAAGAGGAGGTTCGATAAACCATAAACAGCTCGAAGAGTTTAAGGGCTCCTTTTCTGGATGAGGTGCAGAATTTTCGGGAATAAAAAGTTCATCCGCAAACATGACCGGTTGGAAAACAACGTAAACCAAGTCACTAGTGGGCTGAAGGAATTTCGACTCTTCTTCACTATGCGGATTACCTAGCTTGTCTGTAAAGGGGACCCAGTGCAGCATTATTTAGTCGAAAGACCGATTCGTTGCTCACCAACCCTCTAGAAATTCATAGCGTTCATTATTAGTGCGTATTAGTGTGCACCTCGTGACCAACAACATTTCGTTGGAGGAGCAGAGGGCCTGCAGAGTTGGGCCAAGGGGCTCCAAAGGGCAACTCATTATCTACTTGGTAGTTGTAGAACAAGCAACTATAGGCATAAGAAATTTCTGTAGTTGCTGTATAGATTATGCCAAGTTTTTTGACAGCGTTCATCACACCTGACTAATCGATGTTTTATATCTGTACCGTATTAATTCGAAGCTAATAAAGTTTTCGGCGACGGTCAAAGAAGGCTAGGGTACCATCTCAACAGATCATTTGTCTGGGGGTACCAACACCTTAGAGCCCATTCGTATAAGAAGCGCCTTTTTTCAAGGTAATTCGTTCAATCCCCTTTCGTTTTGTATGGCACTGAACCGTAGTGTCGCAATCAATATGGCCTACGAGCTAAGTGCACTTGATATACTTAGATGAAATCAAGTTTTATGCTGGTCTGATGACCATGTTAGAAGTCTGTTGGCAGATAGTGGACATGGTTAATCGTGGTATTCGGATGGGATCTGGTTTAGACAAGGATCCAATTCAAAATTTCACATCCAAGCTGTGACCGATATACCCTTCTATAAGCAGCTACGAATTCTGTAAGGACCCTTGGCTCGAGTTGGTCATTTGAACGATGTTCTGTGTTCGAATTTCTATGACATATGAAGCTGGTACTGAAATCGTATCTCTCGAAAAAGCATCAAATAAACGCACTGAGTAAATTCGATATCATTTAACTGACATTTGTCTTTGGTATATTGCCGAGGGCAAAGACCGATCCGAAAAGCATCCAGTGGCAGATACGGACTACTAAGTCAAAATTCCGATTGCTTCATATAAATTTTGCAGTAAAGGGGTTGAACTTGCCTCGTGACATCAGAGGCAGTCGACATTATTGCAGAACATTACCGCCAAGTCGACTTGCTGCGCTTATTTGTACACCAAGGAGCGGACGAGTTCCTTGCTTACGACTTTTTCTAAGGAAGATTGCGGACCCACTACACTAAACTTGAAGAATCGATCCTTGTGGGGCGAAGTCAGATCGATTGCGTATCGGTGAATGGAAGTCGAAAGCAACGCACTGCAAAAAGTAAATTACCTCTCTCAGCCATTTACCGATCTCCATTTGTCAAAAATTTGACGGCTCTTTGCTGAGATGGAGGGATTTATGTGTGATGGCGCGGTCGCCATCCAAGCTTATAAAAAGCTCGTAATGAGAGACCGCATGGAGAACGACCAATGCAGAATTTGCAGTTGTTCCAAGTATTTAGTACTAGTATTAGGTAAAATCCGGCATCTGCTGAGATTGTGAAAACTCAGAAATGATAATCGTGGACAACAGGAATCAAATAAGATAAATTCTTACTCCTGCATTCGACTTTTTAATTTTCTGTGCAAACTTCTGCAAAACAAGCTGAAAATTTAATTAGTACTTAAGAGGAGAGAAGAACACTTTTGATGGCGGCCCCGTGCTCATTTCATAACAGTGAATACATAATGCTTGAGCAAAATGCATTGAATGGTAGGTTGGCATGGGTGTATGCATAGCACTGCAATACTCAAGATAAGAAGTCAACCTCCAACCAGCTTTAGTACATTAGATAATCTGAAATTTAGTACAACCTCAGTTCATGCCATATCATCCATGTAAACACTCATGTTAGCACGATCATTGCACGCAATCTCATGCTCTTTTCAGAATTCTTCAAAGTACACTCCAACTCAGATACATATTATTTCTTTAAATGTTTGTTTAGCAGCGCCTGCAGTGGAACGATGAGGGGTGCGAGAAAAGAAATGGTAAGCAAGTGGACGTGGAGGACTAGTGGCGATGGAGAGGAGAGCGCCTCGGCAGCATGGGACAATCAGTCAGTACAAAATAACAAACTGGATTCCTCAACTATGTTCCGTTCTCAAGCATTTCCAGCCTTCTGGAATGTAGGCAGGTTTTCTTGGTTTTTTTTATGGGCCCTGCGTATAAAAAGAGCGGATAATCATATGACATTATATAAATATAAAATATTACAGACAAAGCATGAAAGGTTTAATGTAGTAGCGAATACTGGAGGAAGCTAGTAGTCAAGCGAAGAGAGAAATGCTGGCGTGTAGTGCTATTTCGCCCGTACTAAGTCCTTAGCTCTTCCATGTGCATAAGCTCGTGGTATCTTTTTTCTCTCCACGAAAAAAAGATAGTTTCCCAGGTGAAACAACATGATTATTGTGTGTTCGATTTGGTCCCTATCAAAAACGTCTGCGTCTTTGGGGTAGAGTATCGGAATTTTTGCAGTATTGGTTTTTCATCCACCTCTCTCGCAATACCGATTTCATACGGTCGAAACTAAAGATATTCCCGGTACGGTCGACTGAGAGAGGCTCCCTCGAGACTGAGAATTCATTGTCCAAAAGAAAAAAAGATTGGATGTGTGCATGCGCCTGGTTCTTGCAAAAGAAAATATTTGGAAGAAAGAGGAACTTCCAACTATAAAATGTGATACAATAAGACACACGTTTGGACATTTAAATTTGTATAATATGTTCAGAGAGAGAGCTCTGAGGCGTATCTTTTTGTTTGTTTCCTGTTGATGTATTCGTTCTGAAAATGAAACGTTTTTATGCTTTTTATGATAAAAGTTTCAAAGAGTGCTCGAGATCACACTCGGCGATTGAATGTAGAAGTTCAATGTGAGACATGGTGCGTGAATTATGTTCCTTGTAAATGATCAAGTGTGTTACCAGATAGATCGGGTTAAATTAATTAATTGACGGGAGGTATAATTATTTATCTGTTGGGTGTTTTTCTAGTGTGATTATGTGGTTGCAATCGCTGTTGGACATTGGGCGCATAAGGCATGAACTAGTTGAAGAAAAATCACTTTGCAATTTTAAAGATGATGGAATTTGTGTTTTTATGAATGGCATTTAGGGACTAATTTCAACTGGAGACCTATCAAGTATTCGAATATGAAATAAAATTATTTAAAAATTGCATCAATTTAGAAACAATTCATTGATAAATTATGAGGTTACTGGCTTAAGTCTTTTGTTTCTTATCTTACCTGAATTTGAATGGTTGAATATTAATCTAGATTACGTACACAGCGTTGTGAAGAAATATAGAAAAGGGGAAGGAAGGAAGTTTAGAGCATCTGGATTTTCATCCATAGTTGAGAAAGGGTTTATAAAGTTTCCATATCAGACCCAGGAAAACAGATGAATAAATTCTTACATTTGTACCAAGTAATAGTCGTTCTTTTTAATTAACCGCCCTCCACAATGCTATACGTTAAGTTCAAGGGTCTTGCTGTATCCCCTTTTGTCTTTCTCATAAATTCACCGATGAGTTTTCCGACACACTAAGTTTTATAATGTCCCTTGCTCCTTCTACTGTCATTTTACTTAGATGAAAATCTTTAATAAAATTATGAAATGATTGAAAGGGACAATATGAAAGTAATAATCTTTATTAGTAATTGGAAAAGTTTTGAGATGATTTAATTTTAGTATTTCTCTTCATATTTCCATAATTAAATTATGCATCAATCATAACATTATTATTTTTAAGAAACGTCTAGTTCTTCCCATCACTACCGGCCGTTTCGCGCCTTGGGTTCCTTTATCTTTTGCCTCCAATTTTCTTGGTGCGGTAATCGCATCCTCCAATTCTTGTAGTTTCGTTCGGTGGGTCCTATGACGAGATGATGACAAATTTCTTTGGTGATATGCATCATTTTTCTTTTTCACTATTTAGCATACCTTAGCGTTCCATTACACTCCATTCAATTTCTCAAGGCCGCTCCCATTCACCAATTTTAAAATATTGATTTATTAATGACGATTTTAATTTTCTTTTCAAAATTTTATTCACAAAACATTTTCAGCGATTAAACTTCTCGAACCTCTAAAATTCATTTAAATATTCCTAATAATAACAAGTTCTTTTCAAATATTTCAAAAATCATCACTAACCTTTTCGGTTGTTGTCTTCATTATGACCAGACAATGCTGCATATTGTCAAATGCATTTCTAGCGTTTGTTTAAGACTAAAGCGAAACGCTATATCTGCAAATATGGGGATTTTCTGGGGATGTTGTTGTTGGAAAGAGGCTGATTCTCCACACAAAATTCAAAGCAACTTTTGTTGTTGCCCCAGCTAATGATAAATTCTTTGTTCAATGTTCGGACCGAAAAATTAGCAAGACATTGGACAACTGGGTGGAAATCGACCGGCAGGTCAACTCGCTGAAGTCTTTTGTTCAGGTTTGTTCCGGTGGTAACCTGGCAAGTGCGATTCCCAAGTTTTAGCGAATCGGAAATTAGAGCAAAGGACATGGTTTCTGTTTAAAAATGCTCGGGATTGAAGCTGAGAGAAACGTGAATTATCCTGGTGACATTTAGCAAGTATTTTCAGGCGTCCGTTTGAAGTGAGTGATTAAAGTATGAAAATAAAAAAATCGCAATGACAGAGAAAATAGAATCCTGAGTGTGATGAAAGGGCCATTTGGAAAGTATACAGAGTTATTGGTTCTCAACGGAAACTGATAATTGAATTTCTTTTGGGGGAAGTGTGGAATTGGCGCAGTTTGTCAGTGCAAGTAAATCGTGTGGTCAACACGTTTGCAATTGGTTGGTGCAAATAAATCATTCATCTACTGATTCGGTCTAAGCGTCTAGTATATTAGCCGATTTTGACGATTCTTTCAACTTATCCAGGAGTTGAAATGGCACTAAAAATGATCAAATTTCAAGCAACTAAGCCTCCGGCATGTGGTGGTTGTGCTGCTGCGGCCAGGATTACCGGGCATTTTTAGACTAAGTTCGTTTCCGAACGTCCATGTTCAAAAAGCTCATTTTGCTTGTTAGTCATGTATGAATTCACATAGCCAATATTTGAGTCATAAGACATTTGCAGCACTTCAGGCAGACTTGAGACTATATGTAAACGTGAATTAATTACTGGCACCACGTAATTAGGCGCCTGTCATCTTCTACACTTTGTTCAAGTTAAATGAAAGGTTTTATCATTTCCATTGATACACCAGATCTCAAAAATAGATTATTAAATTGACAACAAGCAAGTACTTTGGACGTTTTTACAGAGGCAAAAACCAATCAATTTCGAATGTTCGTATGAGAGTGAAAAGATTGTGTTGCAAATCTTTCTAAAGTTCCGAAGGGAGGAGGGTTTCAATGACTTCATTTCGCTTGAATTTTATTTTATCTGCCTGCGTTGGCTATCCCCGCTTTTATTTGTTGTCAAATTCCCGGCACAGGCCGGATTTTACCTAATACTAGCCAAGCATTTAGGCTCGGACGATACTATAAGGTCTACAAATAAGTCCTGTCGGTTTTCACAATAGATGGCGTAGCTGGTTTTTTATTCCATTGATCCACATTTCCAAACATTCATCGGCAAGCTACTGTCAGTAGGCACAAACGTCAGTATAAATTATTTAATTGAAGTGTAAACAACAATACTTCTTTCATCAACGAAAATGGCCAATTTTGTACCAAATAATGTGTTTTTACGAAGAGTTCTATGTACTTCATTATTTCAATATGAAGAAAAAAGCAACCGAAAGTCATCGCATTTTTGGTGGAAGTTTATGGTGACCATGCTCTATCTGAGCGAACGTGTCAGAGGTGGTTTGGACGGTTTAAAAGTGGCAATTTCGACTTGGAAGACGAAGAGCGCGCCGGACGGCCAACAATTTTTGGAGATGAAGAATTAGAGGCATTGCTCGACCAAGATCCATTGCAAATGCAAGAAAAACTTAGAAAAACACTTGGAGTCACTCAGCAAGCCATTTCCTACCTTTTAAAAGCAATGGGAATGATTCGAAAGGTCGGAAATTGAGTTCCGTATGAACTGAAGCCAAGAGACGTCGAACACCGTTTTTTCACGTGCGAACAACTGCTCCAACGACAAGAAAGGAAGGGTTTTCTGCATCGAATAGTTACTGACGATGAAAACTGGATCCACTACGATAATCCCAAGCGTCGGGCAACGTGGGGATACCCCGGCCATGCCTCATCATCGACGGCCAAAGTTAATATTCATGGTGAGAAGATCATGCTGTGTATATGGTGGGACCAGCTGGGTGTGGTATACCATGAGCTGCTAAAACCGAACGGTCACGGGCAAACTCTACGTCAAATGATGCGTTTGAGCCGCGAACTCAAGAAAAAACGGCCGCAATACCAGCAAAGGCATGATAAAGTTATTTTGCAACATGACAATGCTCGTCCACATGTTGCACAGCCCGTTAAAACATATCTAGAAACGTTGAAATAGGATGTCCTACCCCACCCGCCGTACTCTCCAGACATTGCTCCTTCTGATTACTATTTGTTCCGGTCGATAAAGCATGGCCTGGTTGACCAGAACTTTTCCAATTACGACGAACTCAAAAAATGGCTCGATGAGTGGTTAGCGGCCAAGCTGGCCAATTTTTGGCGCGATGGTATCTATGAATTGCCTGAAAGATGGAAGAAAGTTGTAGCTAGCGATGGGCAGTACTTTGAACAATGAATGTATAACCAATTTTTCGCAATAAAGCTTCAAATTTAAAAAAAAAACCGACAGAACTTATTTGTAGGCCTTTACTTACTTAAAAACTAAAGGAACGCTGGTGGCGGTGGCCGGTGATACGTTAATGGGAGAATCCGCCGAGAATATCGAGCACGTGTGCAGAATGGTGTGAACCAGACTGTGAGTATTCTGCATGGTTTGAACCAGACTGTGCGAAAGTCCCATGACCCAAAGGAAGCCGTGAGGGATTTAGGTACAATACCTGTTGTTGACAATATTATGGGGACTATAACCACCCGCTCGAAATGACAAATTTCTTTGATTTCCCAGGCCAATGGCTCATAGTTCACCTTCTTTATCCGCTCCACCGCAGAGTTTGGATGATGCTTCCGAAATTTGGAAATAGTAGTTCATATCTGCCGGTGGACGTTTTCAAGATCAGTCTTCGTCCAGGGCAATATTCCGAATGCGTAACTCAGTGAGATATCAAATACATTCAATGCGCTTATTTACGAGAGATACGATTTTAGCACCAGCTTTACACGTCGCAGGAATTCGGATAGCAGAGAATCCTTCAGATCACCAACTCGAGTATGGGTTCCTTCCAGAATTCCCAGGTATTTGTAAAAGTCTGTCTCGGTCATAGCTTTGATGTGGAGATCACCAATGCTATGCCCGGCATGCGGCTCACGGTGACCTTCGCGGATGGCTTGGATTTGACACTTGTTTAATCCACACTTCATCCGAATATCACGGCTGAACATTTCTACTATTCGCAACAGAATTCTAAGGTGGTCGGCAGTACCAGGATGCAACTTGATGTCATCTAAGTACATCAATTGTGTCAGTTCGCACTTAGCACGTAGGCCATACTTTTTTGAAAACCCATGCCCTGTATCATCATTCAGTAGTCATGAAAGGGGGTTCAGTGCCATGCAAAATAACCAAAGGGGACTCAAAGAATTCCCCTGAAAGATGCCCCTTCGTATACGGATTTGCTCTGAGGTATTAGCACCCTCTGATGTACGCACTGATAAGGTGGTATAGCACCCTTCCGTGACTGTCTTCAAAAACTTTATTAGTTTCAGATCAATGCGATACAGATGTAGGACATCGATTAGCCAGGTATGCGGGACACTATCGAAAGCTTTGGCATAATTGGTATAGCAACTAAGGAAGTTTCTTTGGCCTCTAGTTGATTGTTCTGCAACTACAGAATCGATAATGAATTGCTCTTTGCAACCCCTTGATCCAACTCGGCAGCCCTTCTGCTCTTCGGACAGAATGTTGTTGGCCTCGAGGTGCCCATTGAACCAACCACTAATGATGGACGTTCTGAGTTTGCAGAGGGTTGGTAAACAAGTAATCGGTCTTTTGTCTGCGGGGTCCTGTACCATATTCTTTTTAGGGATAAGGTAGATAATCCCCGCAGTGAGGAGGGGTGAAAATTCCTCTGGCCGACTCATGACCTGATTTATGCAGTGTACCAAGCGATCACGTATACTGGTGAATTTTTTCTACCAGAAGCTCTGCATCTGATCCAGACCTGGGCCCCTTCAGTTCTTCAAGCTGTTTATGGCTCGAAGTTATAGAAGGTCTAGTTGCAATCCACGTAAATTTATTACTCTCTAAGACATATTTCACTTCATAATCACGGAAACTGAACTTATATAAATGGCATGTTCCATGGAAACTTTTAATTTTTCCTTTCTTAGCTTTTTTAGTTATTTGTATCTCAATACCAATTACTGGAGGAGCATGGAACAATGTGTAGAGGAATCCCTAACGTAAGATGAACACAAAACCTTCATACTCGAAGCGCCGAGCTTCCGGTATTCCGAGTTGTTATGGGGTGAGAATGGTCAAGTAGGGTGGGAGCTCCAAAGTTCGTGCCCCATGGACATGTGAGGTAGTAGAAGCATTGATTGAAGATGCAATCCATCATGGATCTTCCCTCTTCATCGCGGCGTTAAAGTCTCCAATTTTGCGCCTCCACGCGCGCGGTCGGGCCGATATATTTTTTAGTCTCCCATTTTATGTCGCTCGTTTTCTTTCACTAGCTTCGCCCGATGTTCCCACTTCTATTTTTTTTTTAAATTCAAGTGAAGTGATCAAAACGACACCCCATCCCCTCTCCACCGAGATGTTAATATCGTCAATATATGGCGCTATATGGTCAACCTTAAATAATAACTTGACTCTGGTGTCAAGGAGGAGTTTTCTGATTGAATGCTTAGGTACCAAATAGAAGACCATTGGGCCAAACAAACCTCCTTATTTTAACATTGTTTGAATTAGCAACTGGCCCATTTAGCAAATTCTGAGTTCGTACTTGCCTTGCTCAACATCGTCAATTTTGTAAACCCTGGTTATTTCAACTAGAGCCCCAAATTGTAACAACCGCACCATTCGAATCTGTTCCGGTAGTCGGGCATTATCAGCACTAAACAGCAACAACGTATCAAGCCAGTTGGTGTGGAGTTATCATCAGGTACTGCTGAAACTTGGCCGACTGAACGAAGCAATCCTGAGGTGGGTGCCGGGGCACTCTAACATAGCTGGTAATGAGGAGGCTGACAGACTGACTTGCCGAGGGTCTAGATTATGGGACCAGAACCACCTTTTGGAATCCGACCATCCACTGTCAAGTCTACTCTGAAGAGTGAAATTGCAAGGATTCACGCAGCCAAGTGAATAAATTTGGAGCCTTGACGGCAGGCGAAAATCCTTGTGAAAGATCCTAGAGTCACTGGAACGGCATTTTTGTTGTCCCTTAAGAAGCGGGACATGGAAACCCTAGTAGGACTTTTAACGGGACACTGCTCCTCAAGCTACGATATAGAAAAGATTGGAGTGGTGATTTCGGTTAGGTGCACTCAATGTGAGTAGGAGGAAAAGACGGTCTTGCACTTTTTATGCAGCTGTCCGGCCTCCTCAGATTTCAGACGAAGACACCACACCACCTCAATGAAGAGTCTGTAAACTCTCTACCTCTGAAGAATGTTCTCAAATTCGCTAAAGCCTGCCAACGCCGAAGGCGGAAAGCCATTGAATAGGCGATTTACGGGGATAGTACAATGGGCCTAACAATGGCCTGAGTAAACTAAACTGGCCTGGCCAGTAAACTAAACTAAACTAAGGAGCGTTAGTTCAAAATCTGTTTCACCGTAGTTGATAGTTGATCTGTAGATCACTCAGCCCCTAGAGCAGCCTTCAAATTCGCCATTCACGTCTTCAGCATAAGGTCGTAGAAAGCGCATAGTATACCTCGGTTGTTTTCATGTATTAATTTGTCATCTCATCAGCTAGCAAATTTTCAGTTCGTCAACTTTGCGAGTCGAGCTACTTTCACCAGGGTGTGAATTTGTAGCAAGATTTTGTGTAGCGCTGAGCAATAAATTCCATCCTATCATCGTGCTTGAACACAAATATTAAGAATACCCTGAAAATCTCCCCCACTTGTCGTAAGAGGCGACTAAAAGGGATGGAAATGAGTGCGCTAGTAACCTGCAAATTTTGAAACTTTTTGCTAATGAAACCTCAACAGCGCCTCGGATAGACACTGCCCTCACGCCGAAGACCTTTGGCTATCGAAACGTTTCTCAGAATGCCTTGTCTAACTTGAGCGGGAATTCCAACGACTACCGTAGAGCAAGTTCCTTTGACCTGGGAGGCGGTTTTCGACAGACTTTTAGCTACAAAAAGGCGGTGCAGATTAAAGGCTTCCGACATAGTAGAAAAGGATGCCTTCCACCAATTACACAGAATTCTCGGGGAGGCTTCTGAATATCTAGGTTGGCTCTGATAATATCTTGCCCGGACATGTAATGGAAAAAAACACAATCTTGGCAACCATAACGATAATGGATTTCTGCAACTTTCACCACCTCGTCATTGGTACATTGTTCGACAACAGAGCCTGCCACAAGGTCGTTTTGTTTTCAGCTGGCTGACGCAATAACAACATTCAGATTCACCACTTTGCGATCAACAGTCGATTTCGGAGTACCAAGAAGGATACTGACATCGTCCTCGAAAGAAATCACCATGTAATGGTCACTTACGTTCGCTTGCGTTTTGGGCCAGCCACTTCTCGCAGGACTGAAGAGTTTCGACTCGAGAGTTTGTATGATCCACCTATCAGTCGTCAGTGGGAGAGCTATCCCGTATAGCAGATATGCTGGGTAACCCGCCCGAGAATACGGATCAGCATTTGGCTGCCATGATAAATGCTTTTTCTTCGGGGTGACATTGGTCATTGGCCACCTCCCAAAGGGACGTCATCAGATCTGACTGACTGCGGAATCGTGGAAGTGTATCGACAAATAGAAAGGATTAAAGCTGCGAGCGATGGCGGCCTTGATGCGCTCGAACTCGGATACCAAGCGAAATCCAAAGAGTTCAGGGTAGTGTACGCTGTGATGAAAAAAAAAATATGCTATTGCACTGATCAGGGAAGCGGAAGTTGCCGCAAAATGAAATGAGTTCTGAAGTATATACCGCATCACGAAAGAGGTTACATGTGAACTGTTCATTCTCGATGATAAGCAACTTCGCCACGGTCCTTAATCGTATCACATCCGGTGAGATTCATCTTCTTCTGGATGAATGGCTACTCGCCGTAGCATACGGATACAGACTGTTCCTCCAAGCAGAAGAGAAAATTTCCACGGGCGCAGAACAATATAGGAATTTAGGCATCTCAGGAAACCAAGAGGGGAACTAGGTGTAGTTCACGCGCTATATGCCCCCCCCCCCTGAATTAAATGAAAAAAAATACTGTTTTTGGATATGACTGTTCCGCATCTTCTTTTTCTTCAGCCTTTGTCCCGTTCACAAGCGGGGTAGGCTCGTCGTGATCGGTTTCGCCATTTGACTTTATCGAATGCATGATCTGTGCAATCTCGAGGCTTTTAAATCCCCATCCAGCGTATCAAGCCAGCGGTTTTAGTCCTGCCCTTTGGTCGTTTACCATCGACTTCGATGTTCACGACAATCTTGGCAAGTGAATTCTCGTTAGCACGAATTGCGTGACCGTACCATCGAAGACGCCTCTCTCGCAACTTTTCAACGATCGGTGCAACCCCATAACGATCGGGGATATCCTCAGTTCGGATGTGATCTGAACGTGTGACGCCACAAGTCTAACGTAGCATCTTCGTCTCCATTACCGGAAGACGCCGTTCATTGTCTTTTATAGTCGGCCAACACTCAGAACTATAGAGAGCGACTGAACGGATGACATTGCGGTAAGTTTCGCAGTTTTTGACAAATCCAGCTTGATTCACGGTTATTTCAACGATTTTGCGAATACGGTTGTCAAGAATGCTTTCAAAAATCTTCATGGTATGGGAAAGTAACCGAATCGGACGGTAATTTAAACATTCTGCTGGGCTACCTTTCTTTTTTCATATTGAAACTGTGGTACTTTCTTGCGAGTCAGATGGTGTTCTTCCTTCATTCACTGAGCCACAGCTTTGGGTCCCAGCTCCTCGCTTTCCAGAGCTCAGATGCGGTGTCGTCAGGTCCTGTGGCTTTCCCCGATTTCATTCGTTTTATTGCCTTCTCGACTTCAGTTGCGCTGACAATTAACTCCTTGGGGTTTGATTGATTTTGGGACCACAATCAGAGCCCCGCTGTGACAAGCAACAACGGTACCAGTCTATGCAAGTGCATGGCTTAGCATTCATACTGGTGGATGCAAGACCTACCTAAATCTCTACTGAACTAAGGAGTACGGCCCCCGTGTTGAAACGCAACACCACGCCGAGGCCCGAAGTTCTCTTCTCGCTTGAGCATCAGCAACAACCCCCATGAAGCTCACACTAGGGGGCCAACTGCAAACAGCCGAGCTGTACTCCTACACGACAGGAATTCTCCCGAAGTATATGAGTCCAGGGGCTACCCCGGTTCCCATGGTACCAGTATACTTCTAGTAAGGTTTCGTTACCGAAGTCACTTCAGATGAGTCCCCGTGCAGACTCGGGTCTGTTCGCCCTAATTAAGCCTTGGAGCATTCGCCTACTGCATCATGGCTGGCAAGGCAATGCGATACAGCATTTCCCGGTGCCATCACATGGAGGTTCTCCTCGACCACTTGGTTTTGGTTCAGCCAACAGGGTTAGTGCGTTCCTTAACTAATTAGGTACTAGCACTGAGGAAGGAGGCACGTGGTTTCCGAAACAATTGTATGCGAGGAAAAAATTATAATGATAAGAAAAAAACCTAGTTCTTTTTTCAACTTATATATCAACTGTAAAAAAAAACATGGACATTAATTTCAACCATTTTGTGCTGCTGGAAGCAACTAAAAGGGATAGTAATGAGTGAAATGTGTGCAGCAACCTGCAAATTTTGAGCCTCGGATAGGGACTGATCGCCTTCTCCAACTTGAGTGGAAATTCCAACGGGCTCAAGCGAGTAAAATATTGGGTCTCTGGAGGGTACTCCTCTCTCTCTCTCTCTCTTGCGGCAATGTACTTGTACTCGTAGACTCGAATCCGATGTCGTGTTCCTCTTGGCGGCTACCACAGAGCAAGCTCCCTTGAACTGGGAGGCGGTTTTTGGCAGACTTCTAACTGTAAGATTGCGGTCCAGGTTAAAGAACATCACAGTTGTGCAATGCTATGCATCTGTACCATGCCTTCTTCGAGAGGCTTCCTAAAGTTGAGATTGTCATAGTGATGTGTGATCTGAATGTCAAGGCTGGCTCTAACAACGTCTTGCTCGGACATGTAACGATTATGGTGGGAGGTTCGTGGCTTTCTGCAACTTCCATCGCCTTGTCATTGGCGGCATATTTTTCAAGCACTGAGCCTGCCTCAAAGTCATTTGAGCTTCAACTGACTGACCCAATACCAACATTCGGACTGACCACATTGCGATCAGCAGTTAATTTCGGACTTGTTTACTAGGTGTGCGTAATAAAAGCGGTACTGACATCGGCCTCGAAAGGTATCACCATGTAAATGTCGCTTACATTCGCTTGCGTTTGGCTCCGTCACTCCTGGCAGGGCTGGAGAGCTACGACTTCTCAAGCTCAACATCGACAGCATGTATGTTCCAACTGTCGATCGACAGTGAAGCAACTATCTCCGATATACTGAGTAACCCGCCCGAGAATATAGATGAGAATTAGGCTGCCATCACAAGTACTTTTTTCTCGGGTGTGACACAGGTCGTTAACCACGTCCCAAAGGAACGTCCTTAGATCTGAGTGACTGCGAAATCGTGGAAGCAGATCGACAAATGGAAGGAATTAAAGGCTCTATTAACGGCTGTGAGCGATGGCGGGCGTGATGTGCTCCAACTCTGATACCGTGCGAAATCCTGAGGAGTTCAGTGTAGTGAACGCTGTGACGAGGGAGAATTTGCTATTGAACTGGTCAGGCAAGTGGAAATGCAATGAGTTGAAAAGTGTATACTGCATCTCGAAAGAGATTCTACCAAGTGGAAAGGAGGAAAAAACACTTTACCACGGTCTTTGATCGTAGGAAGAGCAGAAAAGAAATATTTCAACGGGTTTAGAACAATACCGGAGTTGAGGGGCACCTCAGCAAATCATGTGTGAAACTAAAACGAATTTCAGATAAACGCGATCGATGGCGCGTATGTGTAGTTGACGCGCTATATCCCCCCTACTCCCACCCTGACGTGAAAATGGCAAAAGTGTATATAGTATAATCAAATGAGAAAATATACTGTTTTTGGATATGCATGTTCAGGGAGACCCCCATGAAAACCAATTTTCTTTTTTATTTTTTTGTTCAATATGGCACATCATATTGGAAAGTTTGGTGGAAGTCCTGTCATTATTAGCAAAGTGATAATAGGTTTATTTTTTACCTTTCACGTGAAATTACCGCACAATTAGGGATAAGATGTCAGTATTACATAAGATTGAATATCCGGCAAAATCCTGGATATACATTATGAGTTATCTACAAATGGAATCGTACTGATGACGATGACTCTTCCTTAAAAACACCACAAAGCCTTCCATGTTTGATTCCTATTTGCCTATTTCCTACTTGTTTGAGTTCAAATTCGAAATCTCTTTACTTGGCTGGAGCTGCTTTGCATTAATTTGAAGACAATTTTCAACTGGAGTCTCCGTAACCATACTACCGATAGCACTTCATTAATTTAAAGACTATTCACATTTTTACACCATGTATTTTTGAATAAATTTGTATACAGAATACATACATATTCTCAATTCGGAAATCTAATAAATATAAATTTTTCAAGCATAACCAAAATAGGCTGTGAAATTTTAGCAAAACATGAGATAATGAAGTTGCTTCGGTTTTTTTTTAACTCGGAATAACGAATGCTCATTTCCAAGTCACTGGAACCTCCACAGAATAATTGCCGGCAATAAATTAGAGGCAGTGTGCAAGTGGTCATTTCGTATTTCCTAGCCAACTTTTCATTTTGTTAATTTAGAAATTAGCAAAGACCACCTACTTACCTCGAACCCACCACAGTGACACCATGTCTTCTACGGAGCTAAGTTTTGAGACGAAAGTAATTCATTTTCGACCCAGCAATCTCCCACAATAAATAACTCTCGACTCTCGGGGGAAGTAGACAAAGAAAAGGAATACCACAAGCCGAACCCCTTCAAAGATGGAAAATAATATTTTTCACACTACAATTCCATTTGTAAACAGTTAGTCATTCGTGGCATCACCTGAAGACTAAGCTATCATAAACTAAGAGCATTTACCCGTACAATACTAATCCTCATACAAAATTAATGATGTGTACACTGAACATAACAAACAAAACATTTTTCTTGCTAAATTCAAACAAACAGACCATGAAAATGACAAAGAGGATGAATTCATGGAGAGGGTCGAAAAACATTCTTAAATCCGTCTCCTCGGGACCCCGGTCTGGTTTACTTGAATGTAGCTGAAATTAAAACGCTAAGCCGAATTTAAATGACGCGCGGTCTACAATAAATGGCAGCCTGACGTGGTCCCGTGATAGTGTTATCTGCATAAATGTATGCCACTAATAAATGGGCTCGGGAAGAAAAATGTACCCTTGAACTGTTCCCAGTACAAAGTACACACACATAATGGCGGCAATGGGACATTAATTCGAATTCTTTGGGCGCGATTTCTTTGTCCCTCCTAAGTTGAAAGTTCTTAGACTAGATCTGTCTATTTCTAAGCAAACAGATAGGGGAGACAGATGGGAATTCATAAGGGCGGTCCTGAGGACTATGTTATGAAGGGCTTTCAAAAGTATCCCCATTGTCTGGCATCCTTTGAAAAATTCGTATTGAATTTGATTACATTTTTCGACCCCTATCTATTTGTGCTTAGGAAAAGATACAGAAGCTCTGCCTATGAGCTAGAACTCCCTCCCAATCTTAGCCACCTAAAAAGAACCTCCAGAGAAACCTCGACCCCTATTTCACCTATCCCCAGTGCTCGACTTAGAAGTAGACGTTACAAAAGAACAATCAAACACGATATATTTGTTAAAGGTTACGTCTATTTGTAGCACACATTCCCTCCCCGTGTCGCGTACCACTTTGTAAATGAAAGATTCAAATGATCTTTTTCCATCGGTGGTCATCCTATCTCCCACGAAATGGATTGTGATGACGCAACGTAGTCCAGAAAAATGTTAGGGAATATGAAAATCATTTTCATTATCATAAATAAACGAAAGGGTAATGATAACACTTGAATAAGGTCTAATGGAATATGTTCATATACATACGGGGATGACGTGTTTGTGTAATATTAGGCATCCTCGTAATGGTTTAACGATTTCATTTGATTAATATTTATGAAAAAGAATATCCGTGATTGATTCCTAGGAACTGGTCTGTGTATTGACATACATATGTGAGTACATATAAGAAACTTTGAAGAAAATTTGCATTTCTGACCGTTTTCCTCAAAGATACAATCCTTATTCTAAAGGACCAAAAAAACGAAAATGCCACATGTATTCACTTGGAAGAGAATGAACAACCAGTAATCCCTTCATGCCCCATCTTACGTTGCCCCTGACGCCCATCATTCTGCTCTCGAAATCGATGCTCAGACGTCCCGACTCCTCTCTCCTGTCGCTCGCAAACCTACCAAGTTCAACTTTCATAAGGCGAACTTCAAAGATCTGAACTCAGCCCTGGCGGCAATCAACTGGGTCCCACTCCCCTCTCCATTCACGTGTGACCAAGCACTCAACACCTTCTATACCCTTTTTTTCGATCCTCTTCCTTGTTATGTCCCCTCCTCTCTCAAGTGCTCACGCTCTTACCCCGTCTGGTTCACCCCTGAAGTCCACAAAAAACTACGTCAAAAACAGACTGCGACTAAGAAGTTCCTGTCTTCTAGAACATATGCTGACTTAGTTTTTTTCAAATCCCTTCGTTCTCCGGTCAAATCCTTAATACGTAAGTCCAGAAACGAATATTTGTCCAGCGTGGAAGACTCACTAAAGCGCGGAAATCTGAAACCTTTCTGGTCCTAGCAACTCCCGCTGCCCTGCCCAGTTATCCCCTCCGTCCATTAAATTCTCTGGCTTCTCAGCTAACTCCCCCCAACTATCTTGTGATTTACTCTGCCGCTACTTTTCGTCAGTCTATGTTCCCCCTCCTTCCTCCGAATCCCCGCCGATAGTGGATGTAGTCTGCTCCGCATCACCTACCATTCCCTTTCTTACCACTATCCTTGTCGAATACCTCATTGGCAAACTTGATGCCAATGTCGGACCTGGCTACGATGGTCTTCTAAACCTCTTTTTGGTCAAAACTGGTAAGTCCATCTCCCTTCCCCTATCTCTTATTTTCAACAAAAGCCTCGAAGAGAATCATTTGCCCAGCTTGTGGAAAGAGGCTCTCATTATCCCTATTCACGATCGTTCGCTTGCCGAGAATTACCGTCCCGTTTCCCTCCTTTCCTCCTCTTCCAAAATCCTGGAAAGATATGTCAGCGACTGGTTGTCCGCCCACTTTGGCCAACACATAGTGAAAGAATAACACAGCTTCGTTAAACGTAGGTCCACTGCCTCCAACCTGCTTGACTTTACCAACTTTCTCGCCAAATGTCTAAATTCAGGGCAAGAAGTGCATACCATATACACTGACTTCGCGAAAGCCTTCGACACTGTAAATTACAAGATACTTCTATCCAAACTCTCGCCCCTAAACGTTCCCATACCATTTGTTTTATGGCTTGCTTCTTACCTTTCCAACCGATCCTGCCACGTCTCTTTTGACGGCTGTACTTCCCGCTCCTTCTCCCCCTCTTCTGGCGTCCCACAGGGGTCTATTCTGGGTCCTTTGCTATTTTTATTTTTTATTAACGACCTTCCTCCACTCCTTACTTGTCTCTGCTTGCTTTATGCAGACTACCTTAAACTGTTTTCCGCTATATCGTTGCCTATGGACTGTGTTTCCCTTCAATCTAACCAAGGCACTCGGGTTCGTTGGTGCTCGACTAATGGTTTAGCGATAAACGTCAGAAAGTGTCACTCTATGCGCTACTCCCTGAAATCCTCACCCACTTCTTTCTCCTACTCGCTTGACGGACATTCCTTATCCTGCTTAAATTCCACTCAAGACCTCGGAGTCACTTTCCACAATAAGCTCCGCTTTGACACCCATTGCCTCGATGTCATCAATCGAGCAGCAAAATTGTCAGGCTTTATTCTTCGTTCCTCCTCTGATTTTGACTCCATCCAACCCTCCTTAGCTCTCTTCAATTCTCTCGTAAGGAATACCCTCGAGTATTGCTCCGTGATCTGGTCACCCTCCCGTAACTGTGATTGTCTCGGCCTTGAAAATGTGCAACGTAAATTCACCCGTTCCTTCTTATTTAAGAAAAGCTTCCCTCGTGTGGATTACTCCTCCCGCCTCCGCTTTCTGAACCTTCCCTTCCTACAACAGCGTAGATCCTATCTGGATCTATGCACATTCTTTAAACTTTCCTCGGGTCTGATGGACTGCTCCGCCGCTGACGAGATCACCAGCCATCCTGCGTCTTATAACACACGTAGCGCGTAGATATTTTCAACGTGCTCTTCGCAGGGCTCGAAGTCTACTTTCATTCCCCGATTCCTAGGCTTTGTCGGAATTATAATGCAAAACAGCTTGGTCCTTTTAACTTCCCTATTTTAAGTAGTTTTAAACGTAGGATAAGTTTTTTGCTTTCTCCTCCTCCTGAGGACAATAATTAATTGGAATTTTCTCTGTTTGTTGTCCGTTAATTAAATAAATAAATAAATAAAAAGTGGTATGGCGGCAACCGCCGACTAAATCCCTAAGTTGCACCAGCGGTCCGGATAAACTTGTGCAACTACAACTTCCAATGGCCGCATTGGCAACCACCGTAGCAAAACTAGCCGACAGCTTTCCTGCTCTTCACCCGCGATGAAGCTCGCGAAACAGGTCGAGATCTGCTTGACACTCGGATAGTGGGTCACCTGGACTCTGTATCTGTATCTCTGTATCCAAGTACTGTTGCTTAATACCTTAGGCTTTGAAATTGACAGCAGCAAATTCAGCTGGCAAGTAGTCCTGAGTTTGTGGCGTTTCATTATAGCGCACGTTAGCACTCTCTTTTTGGGCACAGACTTCCTGTTCCACTATGGTTTCTTAGTGGATCTGAAATGCAGATTCCTCATTGATCCCATAACCAACCTTACATCAGGGACGATCTCCCTCTCCCCATCCGACACTCTATCCATAAAAAAATACGACCGGGTAAGCTACTGCCGAACGTAGCTTCTCCGTGTCTGTAAGGCGTGATGTTCAGCACCACATCAACACCACTGGCTCTCTTGTCCACTACCGCCACAGAAGATCGCTGTTGCATGGAAAGAATTTGAAGAGTTCCTCAAGCAGGGTATATGCTAACTTTCAAGCAATTGTTCGCCACACACATGTCCCTAAACCAAACGGTAAATGGAGACCTTGTGGTGACTATAGACGCCTAAACGCTCAGACATTCCGGACCGATATCCCATACTGTTTATCCATAACTTTACGCAATCTCTTGTTGGTAGCCGTATTTTTTCAACCTTGTATCTAGCCAATGACTACCACCAAATCTTTGTTATTCCTGAAGATATTCCGAAAACGGCAATATGTACATTTTTCGGACTCGTCAAGTTCATCAGGATGACTTTTGGACTGTGCGATGAGGCGGAAATGCTTCAGAGATTCATTGTATGATGTTTCGGTCGCTCCTCTTCACAGTCGGATAATATGCCTTTAGTGCATTTTCAACGTCTTCTTGAGACCGGGCTTGTTCTCAACGTTGAAGAGCGCAAATTACTCCAACCGCACGTGAGATTTCTCGGCCACAATATAACCCCTGATGGAATCCAAACGCAAATTGCACATTATTTTTTTTGCTGAATAGGTAACCTTTCCTCAGTAAATGGTTTACTGGACAGCCTACGGTGTCCAGCGGATTTCCTGTAACGCTGCAACATCATCCGTGGGGCAGAATATCAGCTAGATGCTTGGTAGTTTCTTGTCTGTACAGAGAGCGCACGTTCCATGGGAAAATAGGCAAATCGTTTGTTTTTGTTGCCACGTCCGAAGCCCTACCCAACCTGGAGGAATAGTGCGATAAGCAGACGCCACTCGCAAAGCTACCCGTCTCTGCACTGCCAGCTGTAACCCTGTCTGCTATTGCATTGATTTGCTCAAAGAAGCTCGTCTTGAAGCTGAACACTAAACCAAGGTACTTAACCGCTGGTTTTGATCTCTACGTTCCTCAGTTTATGTTCCCCTTCTTTCCTCCGAATCCCTCGCGACAGTGGATATAGCCTGCCCCGCATCGCCTACAAACTTGATGCCAATGTCAGACCTGGCTACGATGGTCTTCCAAGTTTATTTTTGCTCAAAACTGGTAAGTCCATTTCTCTTCCCCTATCTCTTATTTTCAACAAAAGCCCTCAAAGAGAGTCATTTTTCCGGCTTGTGGAAAGGGACTCTCACCATCCCCATACACAAAAGAGGCGATCATGCGCTTGTCGAGAATTACCGTCCCATTTCCCTCCTCTTCTCCTGTTCCAAAACCCTAGAAAGATATGTCAGCGACTGGTTGTCCGCCCACTTTGTCCACCACATTGTGAAAAAGCAACACGGCTTTGTTAAGTGGAGGTCCACTGCCTCCAACCTGGTTGACTTTACCAACTTTGTCGGCAAATGTCTAAATTCACGGCAATACGTACATACCGTCTACACTGATTCCACTAAAACCTTCGACACTATAAATCACAAGATACTTCTAGCCAAACTCTCGCCTCCAAGCGTTCCCATACCACTTGTTTTATGGCTTTCCTCTTACCTTTCCAACCGATCCTGCCGCGTGTCTTTTGACGGCTGAACTTTCCGCTCCTTCTCCCCCTCCTCTGGCGTCCCACAGGGATCTATTCTGGGCCCTATGTTATTTTTATTTTGTACGACCGATCCCGCTTTTGAACGGGACGAAGGCTGAAGAAAAAGAAGAACACTACCTCCCCCCCCCATTCGTGCCCCTGTTTGCTCTATGCAGTCAAGCTTAAGCTGTTTTCCGCTATATCGTCGCCTATGGACTGTGTTTCCCTCAATCTAACTTAGACACTCTGGTTCGTTGGTGCTCGAGTAATGGTTCAGGGCTAAACATCAGAAAGTGTCACTCTATGTGCTACTCCCTAAAATCCTCACCCACTTCTTTCTCCTACTCGCTTGACGGACATTCCTTATCCTGCTTAAATTCCACTCAAGACCTCGGAGTCACTTTCGACAATAAGCTCCGCTTTGACACCCATTGCCTCGATGTCATCAATCGAGCAGCAAAATTGTCAGGCTTTATTCTTCGTTCCTCCTCTGATTTTGACTCCATCCAACCCTCCTTAGCTCTCTTCAATTCCCTCGTAAGGAATACCCTCGAGTATTGCTCCGTGATCTGGTCACCTTCCCGTAACTGTGATTGTCTCGGCCTTGAAAATGTGCAACGTAAATTCACCCGTTCCTTCTTATTTAAGAAAAGCTTCCCTTGTGTGGATTACCCCTCCTGCCTCCGCTTTCTAAACCTTCTCTTTCTACAACAGCGTAGATCCTATCTGGATCTATGCACATTCTTTAAACTTTTCTCGGGTCAGATGGACTGCTCCGCCGCTGACGAGATCACCTGCCGTCCTGCGTCTTATAACACACGTAGCGCAGACATTTTTAACGTACCCTTCGCGGAGCTCGAAGTCTATTCATTCCCCGATTCCCAGGCTTTACCGAAATTATAATGCAAAACAGCTTGGTCCTTTTAACTTCCCTACTTTAAGTAGTTTTAAACGTAGGATAAGTTTTTTGCTTTCTCCTCCTCCTGAGGACAATAATTAATTGGAATTTTCTCTGTTTGTTGTCCGTTAATTAAATAAATAAATAAATAAAAAGTGGTATGGCGAGAACCGCCCACTAAATCCCTAAGTTGCACCAGCGGTCCGGATAAACTCGTGCAACTACAACTTCCAATGGCCGCATTGGCAACCACCGTAGCAAAACTAGCCGACAGCTTTCCTGCTTTTCACCCGCGATGAAGCTCGCGAAACAGGTCGAGATCTGCTTGACACTCGGATAGTGGGTCACCTGGACTCTGTATTTGTATCTGTATCTCTGTATCCAAGTACTGTTGCTTAATACCTTAGGCTTTGAAATTGACAGCAGCAAATTCAGCTGGCAAGCAGTCCTGAGTTTGTGGCGTTTCATTATAGCGCACGTTAGCACTCTCTTTTTGGACACAGACTTCCTGTTCCACTATGGTTTCTTAGTGGATCTGAAATGCAGATTCCTCATTGATCCCATAACCAACCTTACATCAGGGACGATCTCCCTCTCCCCATCCGACACTCTATCCATAAAAAAATACGACCGGGTAAGCTACTGCCGAGCGTAGCTTCTCCGTGTCTGTAAGGCTCTCTTGTCCACTACCTCCACAGAAGATCGCTGTTGCATGGAAAGAATTTGAAGAGTTCCTCAAGCAGGGTATATGCTAACTTTCAAGCAATTGTCCGCCACACACATGTCCCCTAAACCAAACGGTAAATGGAGACCTTGTGATGACTATAGACGCCTAAACGCTCAGACACTCCGGACCGATATCCCATACCGTTTATCCATAACTTTACGCAATCTCTTGTTGGTAGCCGTATTTTTTCTACCTTGTATCTAGCCAATGACTACCACCAAATCTTTGTTGTTCCTGAAGATATTCCGAAAACGGCAATATGTACATCTTTCGGACTCGTCAAGTTCATCAGGATGACTTTTGGACTGTGCGATGAGGCGGAAATGCTTCAGAGATTCATTGTATGATGTTTCGGTCGCTCCTCTTCACAGTCGGATAATATGCCTTTAGTGCATTTTCAACGTCTTCTTGAGACCGGGCTTGTTCTCAACGTTGAAGAGCGCAAATTACTCCAACCGCACGTGAGATTTCTCGGCCACAATATAACCCCTGATGGAATCCAAACGCAAATTGCACATTATTTTTTTGGCTAAATAGGTAACCTTTCCTCAGTAAATGGTTTACTGGACAGCCTACGGTGTCCAGCGGGTTTCCTGTAACGCTGCAACATCATCTGTGGGGCAGAATATCAGCTAGATGAATGGTAGTTCCTTGTCTGTACAGAGAACGCACGTTCCATGGGAAAATAGGCAAATCGTTTGTTTTTGTTGCCACGTCCGGAGCCCTGCCTAACCTGTAGGAATAGTGCGATAAGCAGACGCCACTCGCAAAGCTACCCGTCTCTGCACAGCCAGCTGTAACCCTGTCTGCTATTGCATTGATTTGCTCAAAGAAGCTCGTCTTGAAGCTGAACACTAAACCAAGGTACTTAACCGCTGGTTTTGACTCAATAGTCAACTCGCCGATCTCTACGTTCCTCAGTTTATGTTCCCCTTCTTTCCTCCGAATCCCTCGCGACAGTGGATATAGCCTGCCCCGCATCGCCTACAAACTTGATGCCAATGTCGGAACTGGCTACGATGGTCTTCCAAGTTTATTTTTGCTCAAAACTGGTAAGTCCATTTCTCTTCCCCTATCTCTTATTTTCAACAAAAGCCCTCAAAGAGAGTCACTTTTCCGGCTTGTGGAAAGGGGCTCTCACCATCCCCATACACAAAAGTAGCGATCATACGCTTGCCGAAAATTACCGTCCCATTTCCCTACTCTCCTCCTGTTCCAAAACCCTAGAAAAATATGTCAGCGACTGGTTGTCCGCCCACTTTGGCCACTACATTGTGAAAAGGCAACACGGCTTTCTTAAGTGTAGGTCTACTGCCTCCAACCTGGTTGACTTTACCAACCTTGTCGCCAAATGTCTAAATTCACGGCAATAAGTGCATACCATCTACACTGATTCTACTAAAACCTTCGACACTGTAAATCACAGGATGCTTCTACCCAAACTCTTGTCTCCAAGCGTTCCCATACCACTTGTTTTATGGCTTGCCTCTTACCTTTCCAACCGATCCTGGCGCGTCTCTTTCGACGGCTGCACTTCCCACCCCCTCCCCTGGCGTCCCACAGGGATCTATTCTGGGCCCTATGTTATTTTTATTTTGTACGACCGATCCCGCTTGTGAACGGGACAAAGGCTGAAGAAAAAGAGGAAGACTACCTCCCCTCCCATTCTTGCCCCTATTTGCTCTATGCAGTCAAGCTTAAGTTATTTCCCGCTATATCGTCACCTATGGACTGTTGGTGCTCGACTAATGGTTCAAGGCTAAACATCAGAACGTGTCATTCTAGGTGCTTCTCCCTAAAATCCTTTTCCACTTCTTTCTCCTACTTTCTTAACGGACACTCCTTGTCATGCTTAAATTCCACTCAGGACCTCGAAGTTAGTTTTGACAATAAGCTTCGCTTTGACACCTATTGCCTCGAAATCATCAATCGAGCAGCAAAATTGTCAGACTTTATATTTCGCCCCTCCTCTGATTTTTACTACATCCAACCGTCCTTAGCTCTCTTCAATTCCCTCATGAGGAATGCCCTCGAGTACTGCTCCGTAATCTGGTCAGCCCCCCTTTATTGTAATTTACTTGCCCTTGTGCAATGTAAATTCGCCCGTTCCTTCTTTTTTAAGAAAAGTTTCCCTAGTGTGGACTACCCCTCCTGCCTCCGCTTTCTGCACCTTCCCTTCGTACAACAGCAGCAATCCAGATAGGATCTAAACACATTTTTTAAACTTTCCTCGGGTCTGATGGACTGCTCCGCCGCTAACGACATCACCTGCCGTCCTACGTCTTACAACACACGTAACGCAGACATTTTCAACGGGTCCTTCGCAGAGCTCGAGGTCTACTTTCCTTCCGTTTCCTAGGCTTTGCCGAAATTATAACGCACAACAGCTTGGTCCTTTTAACTTCTCTACTTTAAGTCCTGAGGACAATAAGTAAGTTTACTCTGTTTGGTGTCCGTTAAAATTAAATAAATAAAATTAAATAAATAAATAAATAAAATTAAATAAATAAATAAATAAAATTAAATAAATAAATAAAATTAAATAAATAAATAAATAAAATTAAATAAATAAATAAAACCCACCTCTTCCCGTGGGTCTAAGCCTTCCACCTTTCCTTGAGCTGGGTATAAGCTAAGAGAATATTAATCCACAGCTCCAAGCACTAAGCTCATTTACTAGGCCCATTGCAGCATCTCCTAGAATTGCCTATATAACGAGATCCCGCCTGTGGTGGTTGCAGGCCTTTGCGAATCAGGAGGCAAAAAGTACGAAGATTTTTCTGCGAAGAAAATCTTTCCAACGTATCTTCATCTAAAGTCAGCAGGCGCCTATCGAATGCAAAGCCGTCTCCTCCTCTTCGCCACTTTGGCTTTAGATAGCTGCAACCACCACTTTAACTCCATTAAAAGCTCTACTGTGGTTTCCACGTCACTTTTTTTATGGGACAATGAAAATATAGCTCTAGAGGCCCTCAAAGACTTTCGCCTACCGGCCGAAATGCATCACCTTATCCATCTGCATCACCTCCTATAACATCACTTTACAGAGCAGACTTGATTTCAGTATTCTGTCTTCTGTCTTCTGTCTTCTGTCTTCTGTCTTCTGTCTTCTGTCTTCTGTCTTCTGTCTTCTGTCTTCTGTCTTCTGTCTTCTGTCTTCTGTCTTCTGTCTTCTGCCTTCTGCCTTCTGCCTTCTGCCTTCTGCCTTCTGCCTTCTGCCTTCTGCCTTCTGCCTTCTGCCTTCTGCCTTCTGTCTTCTGCCTTCTGCCTTCTACCTTCTGCCTTCTGCCTTCTGCCTTCTGCCTTCTGCCTTCTGCCTTCTGTCATCTGCCTTGCCTTCTGCCTTCTGCCTTCTGCCATCTGCCTTGCCTTCTGCCTTCTGCCATCTGCCTTCTGCCTTCTGCCTTCTGCCTTCTGCCTTCTGCCTTCTGCCTTCTGCCTTCTGCCTTCTGCCTTCTGCCTTCTGCCTTCTGCCTTCTGTCTTCTGCCTTCTGCCTTCTGCCTTCTACCTTCTGCCTTCTGCCTTCTGCCTTCTGCCTTCTGTCTTCCTCGGTAAAGATTGTTAAATTTGTAAGTCTCTGGAACTGTCCCAATGAGACCGTTGCCGAGACACTACCCAGTTCTTGAATATCGTAGTCCTACAGTACCAGAATAAACTGCAGGATTTTTGATATCCTTGGTATGGTCCTTGGTATGATGCTTCTACATCCCTTTGGGTCGAGACTGGCTGTCTACATCAGTTGGATTGTTAAGGCAAGTAAATATAGGTTGTCAAGTCTTTCTAGTTCTTTTCATGAGTCCATTACAGAAGCATCAGTTGTGGGTTATCTGGGAAGGGGAAGTCGCACCTTATTGTGTCCATTTGGCTGGTTGTAATGTACCTAAGAATCACAGTGTCTCAAGCAAGCCTCCAGGCGTTAGGAATTTTAATAGATTTCCTACTTCCAAATCTTTAATCTTTGCATCTGGTAATAAGTGTTCTCCCAAATGCCTCGAGCTACTTTGCCGGGCAATGGCCCAGAATGTGTATAGAGGTTTCATCACACTTCGCGCAGAATCTGCAGACAGTGTCCGTAGATATCTCTAGCTTCCCTAGGCGATAGATTAGCCAGCAGCTACAGGGCCATGAAAGAATCGGTATCCTGACCAAATTGATAAGACTGACTAGGCTGCACCTGACCACTGTGCGCGGCTATATGGAAGCAACGCGATCACTCTCAAGACCATTCAACAAACAAGACAGGGGTATGTCCTATGATATATCCTTTCTAACCTCCTCCTGAAAAAAAAGTGATCCGTAATGCTGTTGCCAGAGCCGATAGCCACGATCCTCTTCAAGCCCACCCAACTGCTGGTCTATGCTGTCGATATTGACATTATGGGAAGAACAGCCCGAGATGTACAGTTTACCATCATCCAGATTGAGCAGGTGACGCAAGTTTTTGAGCTGGACATTAGGGACGGCAAGACTAAGAACATGGTGGCAGCATCACCACCAAAAACCGAAGAAGTCACAGGATAAAATGACACTGGTCAAATGAGGACAATTAAGATAAGTGATTGCAACTCTAGGACCTTTGATAATTCCTCCTATTTTGGGCCGAAAATGACAACCGATAGCAGGTACGACGATGAAATCCGCGCACGGTTGTTGGAAGCCAACAGAGCTTTTCCAGTTTACAAAAAATGTTCTGCTCGAAACGCCTTACCATAGGGTCAAAGCTCTTACTGTACAAGACAATGATCTTGCCAGTTCTCCTACATTCCTCCAAGGCTTCCGACTAAATAGATTGCGATGGGCGGGTCACCTAATCCGTATGGGCGAGGATGATTCAACCGGGAAGGTCTATATAGGTAACATCTACGGTAGAAGTAGGAAGCATGGCAGACCCTGATTGAGATGAAGGGATGTCGCAGGCCTGGATGCCAGATAACCGGGATGTCCGAAGTTCCTTCTTAAAGCAGGCTTAGATCGGATATCAGTTTTTGGCCGTGGATGATGATGACACCTATGGGAGTATCGGTTCTTCTACTCCGGTCTTTTCTGGAGAAAAGTCAAGATGTAGGACCCCCGAAGAGCTCATAGGCTCTAAGCTAGAAAATAGACGCCCTTGATGACAACTCCGCCGTTTTCTGAATGGTAGGAACTTCTAGACTTCCATCTTTGGACTTGATCTTACTTCCGCAAAGAACTTGTCTCTCGACAGTTCAATGAGCAGAGTTAGCGGCTTAGTCCCCTTCGTCCCTCGCTTCCTGTTTTTACCCCACTGACAGGCAAAAGGCTGCTTCCACTTGTGCTCCTTCTCCTTCTTTTTTGTACCTTGATGGCTACCTGAATGAAATCTCATGCACATGTGTCCCTTTTGTTTTGCAATGGATTATCGTTCGGCGTTTACGTTGGTCTCAGCAAGGAATATGACGACCTCTGCTTTTTATGGTTCTTATGTTGTTATTCATATTTCGTAGATTAAGTGTGCTCCAGGTGCTATTCTAGTTCCATCAGCCGGTGTTGTAAGACGAAAAGGCAGAGAGCCTACCATCCGATTCAAAACCCAGTGCGCGAGGAGAACTTCTACGTGGTCGCAACAGATATCGTTGTTTTCTCATTGACTTCCTGATTACGATGCAGCAAGTGAATGGTCCTGCCCTAATTAGAGCGGACTCAAGCCTGCATGGTAACTCGTATTAAGTGGTTTCAGTCATCAAGCCTCACCTGAAGTTATCCGGTATCATGAGAATTAGGATAGTCCTACGAGTTCATGTCTAAATAGAAATCCTCGGCATGTGGTTAAACCCAAACGCCAGGTACTCATATTAAACCATCCGGAATTTGTTCCAATGGGTCGTTTTTTATGCACTTGTTGATGCTTTTCAGGAGCAGTGCATGTGTCTCACAATTGCTTGGCATTTCCGAGTAAGCCTTTCCTCTTCAACCGAAGCAAAGACAATCGACTGGGATCTAGTTGGTCTACATAAAAAGCCATTTGGCCCATTTTCAATGACCTCCGCTGGGCTTCTTTCTGCACGCAAAGGGCCGTTGTCACCTTGCCACTACAGCAGCTGCATCACTTTCTCTGTGATTGGCAATGCGCCTCCTGAGGTCTTGCCTAGTGTTCCAGCATTAATACCTCCTTCACTGGGAACTGCGAAGAACAATACATTTTTGTACTACACCCAAATGTAACCAACTCCTGTTTCTTCTTGTGTTTTCTTCTTGATTGAATTGATACTAGTGCATCATATGCAAGGACCATTAATCAGGACCTTGGCAGCAAAGTCCTTATTCCAATCCCTTGACAGTGCTCGCTAGGGATGTCAGTCTACTAACACCTGTTCAGATTGACATCTAATACACACCACAATTACCACAATGACGAAGCTCACACCGCCCTATCAAACTCGCGGAGAATTATTGTCCCTCCCTGGACTCTCAATATATTTCGATATGTACCGGGCACCCGCAGTTCGCTCTATGCTTAGAAACTTTGTCAAGGCCTACCTAGGTAGCAGGCCTACCAGACAGCCCTACTTACTCGGCACCTCGGGGACGCCACTCTGCATACTGTGGACAACCCATTAAGAATCGCAGACGACTCCTGAGGATTCATCAAACAGTACTGTCCATGGCACAAGTATCTAACTCAGAGGTATCCGAAGAACGAGTTCATCTGTGTATGTTCAAGCTGTCACTTACGCTGTTTGTCTAAATCAACCGACCAATTTAATGCCAGATTTACTTAATTCTAGGTTAGAATTTATTCGATTAATCTTCTGGAGTTAATCTCATCTCAGTTCTAGGCGTAGACTCTAATTGTTGCTCTCCATCTTTTTGCGTCTTTACTGGATTGTTTTATTCCCGGTACTCATGATTCTTCTTCTTCTTTTTCTTTTTTTTTTTCTTCAGCCTTTGTCCCGTTCACAAGCGGGGTCGGCTCATTGTGATCGGCTTCGCCATTTGGCTCTATCGAATGCCTGATCTGGGTGCAATCTCGAGGCTTTCAAATCCCCATCGAGCGTATCAAGCCACCGTTGCTTAGGTCTGCCTTTGGTCGTTTACCATCGACTTCGATGTTCAGACCAATCTTGGCAAGTGAATTCTCGTTTGCACGAATTGCGTGACCATACCATCGAAGACGCCTCTCTTGCAACTTTTCCACGATCGGTGCAACCCCATAACGATCGCGGATATCCTCATTTCGGATGGGATCTAGATGTGTGACGCCACTAGTCCAACGTAACATCTTCGTCTCCATTACCGCAAGACGCCGTTCATTGTCTTTTATGGTTGGCCAACACTCCGAACCATAGAGAGCGACTGGACGGACGACATTGCGGTAAATTTTCGATTTGAGACGTTCGTTGATGTTTATTAAGTAAAAGAGGAATGAAGCCGGCTACGGTTTCATACCAGGGCAGAGGCAACTCATCAGACGCTGCCTTACCTCTGCCCTGGGAGCAGCGCGACCGAAGAGGCTCACAGATGACCGTAGCCGTCTTCGTCCCTCTTTTTCTTTTTGAACTTTGACTGTTTAACTGAAAAAGAGGAGTCCGTGGACCATAAACAGTGGAAGAAAATTGCTCTCCATTTGGTCCGGTCCAGCATCAAGTGGATCCGGACTTAGGGCTCCCAAATTCCTAAAAAAAAAGGCAAAGGTTTATCTTTTGAAACCATTGCACTGGTGCGCTTCCTAGTCACCGGCATATAGGACAACCCTCTTTGCTATAAGGCTCGCTGTTCAATTCTGAACCCGTTTCATTTTACCAACAGTCGAAACTAAATTTGTTACTGTCAGATACGGGCCTATGTAATGGAGCCACACTTCTTGCGGACATTTCTACATAAATTGAAATAGTGCTTTATTTCCAATGAAAGACTCGACGTCCTCCACTTTCGGCTTCACTTGCGATGTAATCTCTCACGGATGCAAGACAATGGAATAACACTCATCGCAATCTGCCCATCATCAATCGATTGTTTCCTTAAGTATCTCCTCCATCATCCCAGATGCAAATAAGGCTCCTGTCACTTGGCAAGTATTACTAATGTCTTAATCGAGAATGAAAATCTACCGTGCGTTGTCTAGGCAGGCGCATGGTCAAATGATACCTGGAGAACTCCAATTGATCTCTGTTTGTTTTACTTGAGTCGCGCTTGTGGCCTCCGCCTCGTTCTTACCTGGCCAGTGCATACTCGCGCCTAGAAGACTCTCGGCGTATCGTCGTCATGTTGTTATTTGCATTTGCTGCCACACTATCAGTCCTACTGTGTACATTCGAGCCTGCGAAACGGCAAAATGAAGGCATCAAATGACGACCAGGGCAACAAGAAGACAAGGTAAAATAAGAAAGGCTCAACAGTCGACTCGTCCGTCCATTCGATGCGAAACCAAGAGGTGCTCGGCTGGATCTCGGATGGACACCTCGCCGGGCCGGGGCCGGGACCGGGTAGAGTGGAGGGTCCAAGGTGCGACTCAATAAAGCATTTCTCAATATCATGTTACAAAATATTCCGCGAGCCAACTGATTTGATAAATTTTGTGGACAGAATAGTATGCAAATATGGTCAGGCGTGGTATTAGACGGGAGCAGGAGGTGTACGGAAGAGTTTCCTGGAGGAGAGCAGTGTGATGGATGCAGTGCATTAGTGTATTTTATGCCTATTCCAGACGCACGGATGGAGCCAGCTAGCCAAATGGCCTGGTCAGATTTATTGATTTTATTCGAGTAGCAATTTTCTGATAGTCCACAAAGAAATTGTACGAGATTTGTATCGATGCATGTTTTGCAAGCAAGGCAGCGATGAAAGGCCTGCGAAACTCTGAGGCATAAGGAAGTCGATGCATTGGCGGTTCAAAATACGCCCTTTGCGTTAGATTCGGAGAAATTCCACTCTTCAACTGTGGGATTAGAAATACTGCAAAGTAAGAATCGCTTCTCCTTAGCTCGTTTGAAATGGGGATATAGTGGACACTCTGCGTAAATCGCTGCCTTTGTGTAGTATTGCAACAAGGCTCAGCATACCTGCAATTCTATCTACATCTGACGGTGTTGAATGAAAATGCAGCGTAACACAAAATAAATCTTATCTTACCGTCCCTTACGTTGCGTATTGACCGAACGCGACCACTCCATATTTGACTCACATGTGTGGTATTCAACTTCCTCCTAAACTGATCAAACCTCGTCCCCCGACACAACATATGAAACATGTCCCATTGTATCTTAAGATGAAAAAAAATAATCCCACTCGTCCGAGCACTAAATCCATTATTTATTTCATTCTTGTTATTAGACAACCATTAGACTTCCATTTCCTATGCCAAGCATAAGCGCAAGATTCGATGCCGAGTGGTCAAGAAAATTGAACGTAACGGACAAAATCCAGTATCTTATCAATTTCCTAATAGTGCTCAATATACGCGACTATGGTATGTGTCCACACCCAAAAGAAAAGAATTCCGGACTTAACTATTATTTTTGTGTGGTTGTAAGTAGCGAACAAAGCTCTGAAGAGATTTCTTTTAATGGTCTTGGTTGCTTTTTCGCATGAGAGAATTCAGGTCGGGTCGATCAATTGTGGTGCCTTACATATGCAGTAATTGATTTTGTGGCGCAAAGCTGTCCATTGACTATTCCTTTATTGATAGATTGCAAGCTACAACCAATACGAAAGCAAAAACTAGCACATTTGGACCAGTTGAAATGAAAGACTTCAAAACATCGAAAAACAAAAGATTCAAGCGAGTATCCTCTCTTTTTGACAATGGTAGAGAAGTGATAAAACGGGCCCTCATATGGAGGCTGCAGCGACTTTCGGATGGCATTCGTCCTGACCAGAACGTGCGTGCACGTGTCCAGTTCCTTGGAGGAACTGGCAGCGACGGCCGACCAGGTGCAGGAGGTGTACGTACGCCCAACTATGGCGGCCGTTCAACCACCGTCGGATGAGATGAACGACTTGAGGCGCGAGATAGCCGCTTTAACAGCCAGTGTGGCCGTGATGCTGGCGACGTTGGACGCTCAGCGTTCGGGCGCCAGATCGCGAGCTCGCTCACGGTCTGCCACTCGAAAAGGGCGTTCGGGTAGCAGGTCGTCAGGACAGTCCACGGACCGAGGGGTTTGCTGGTACCACCGCAGATTCGGCGATAAAGCCACCAAGTGTACTATCCCTTGCAAATTCACGCCTGCCGAAAAAAACTAGGTCCGCGGGGGGTCCTGGCGACGACCGCCCAGAGCGCAGCGCCACGTCGCCTAACAATTTACGACCCTCTCAGCAGGCGCAACTACCTCATCGATACTGGTGCGGAGGTTTCGGTTCTTCCCGTACAATATCGGCAATATCAACTTTTTCCCCAACCGCTCAAACTTGCGGCAGCAAATTCCTCCCGCATAAACACATACGGGTATAGGCAAGTGGACGTGAGTCTTAGCTTGCGTAGGACATTTTCGTGGCGTTCCATCCTGGCGGATGTCAGCTTCCCCATATTAGGCGTCACTATGGATTGCTGGTGAACTTGCAAAATAAGTCCCTTATAGACCCCACGACCAACCTTAATTCGTCGGGACAAATGGTATCTCACCCAGGCACTAATCTTTCCGTTCTTTTAGAAGACATTACCGACTCTCGTGTTCGGGCACTTAAAAGTTCAGCCAGATTACTACCGAGTGTAGTCTCTCCAAACCAGTGAAGCACAATGTGGAGCACCACATTATCACTACTGGTTCCCCGATCTTCTCGAAGGTGCGTCCTCTACCATCCCAGAAACTGGCTATTGCACGGAAAGAGTTTGAACAACTCATTCAACAGGGTATCTGCAGGCCCTCAAACAGCTGTTGGTCTTCCCCACTGCATATGGTCCCTAAGCCAAACGGCGAATGGCGCCCATGTGGGGATTACAGAAGGCTAAATGCACAGACTGTTCCTGACCGATATCCAATTCTACTCATCCACGACTTTGCGCATCACCTCGCGAATTGCCGCATCTTTTCGACCTTGGACTTAACCAAGGCTTATCACCAATTCCCAGTAGCTCCTGAAGACATTCCAAAGACGGCAATATGTAAACCCTTTGGACTCTTCGAGTTCACCCGAATGACTTTCGAATTGTGCAATGCGGCGCAAACCATTCAAAGGTTCAGTCCTGCGAAACCTCGACTTCTGTTTCGTATATTTGGATGATGTTTTGGTCGCTTCTTCCACTGAGTCTGAGCACTTAGCCCATCTCGAGTGCATTTTTCAACGTCTCCTTTAAGCCGGTTTAGTCCTAAACGTTGAGAAATGCAAATTTCTTCAAAAACAGGTGAGATTCCTCGGCCATTTCATTTCCCCTGAAGGAATACAGCCCGACCCAGACAAGGTGCAAGCGATAACAAGCTTCCCGCGTCCAAAGACAGTGAGGGAGTTGAGGAGGTTCTTAGGCATGCTAAACTTCTACCGCCGTTTCCTGCCCAAGGCCGCCCATCACCAGTCCATTTTGAACGCGTACTTGTCTGACCCCAAAACTAAGGACACACGAGAGATCGTGTGGTCTGAAGAGGCTATCCGCGCGTTTGACAAATCCCGTCAACAACTGGCCGACGCTACACTCTTGGCATTCCCTCTGCAAGATGCACCCCTAGCCGTTTTTGTTGATGGTTCTGACACCGCAATAGGTGCTGCCCTTCACCAAAAGGTGGACCAAGTTTGGCAGCCGTTGAGCTTCTTCTCGAAGCAGTTGAATTCCGCTCAACGAAACTACAGTACCTACGATCGCGAACTGCTCGCCGCGTACTTGAGCATCAAATACTACCGTTTCTCCCTAGAAGGCAGGCCGTTCACAGTGTTCACGGACCATAAGCCTCTCACATATGCTTTGAAACAGAAGCCCGACAAAGCGTCCCCTCGTCAGCTTCGACATCTGAGCTTTATAAGCCAGTTTACGTCAGACATCCAGCACGTGTCCAGCAAGGACAACATAGTTGCTGACGCTTTGTCTCGTGTCTCCGAGGTTAACATCCCCGCCTCACTCGATTTCTCGGCTATTGCCAAGGCGCAGGAGGATGACGCAGCACTTCAGAGCCTTAAATCCAACCCCAAAATACAAATTTCGGGAGTTGCCCATCTTCGGCTCAAACCTCTCTCTCTGCTGCGAAGACTTGGAAAAGGGACCTCGCCATACATTCCGGCCACCTTTCGCAAGGAAGTGTTCCACACAGTTCACGACTTATCGCATCCAGGCATCAGGACAACAAATCGGCTAGTCACCGAGAAATACTTCTGGCCCTCTATGAATAAGGATGTCAATTCCTGGGCCAGAGAGTGCATCGCATGCCAGAAGTGTAAACTCTCCAGGCATGTAAGGAAAGAAGTGGGCTCATTCCCCCGCACTACCAAACGGTTCCACACAATACACCTGACATAGTAGGGCCTTTGCGAGACTCGCACGGTTATAGGTATTGTCTCACAATCATCGACAGGTTTACGCGGTGGCCTGAGGCAATACCTCTGAAAGATATTACGGCGCAATCATGTGCCGGAGCCCTCTGTCGAGAGTGGATACCTCGCTTTGGCTTCCCTGCAGTGGTCATCACTGACCAGGGAATGCAATTTGAGTCCACCCTTTTCTCCGAGTTAGGCAAATTCCTTGGTTTTAAACGCCAGCGGACCACTAAATACCACCCACAATCCAATGGGATGCTAAAACGTTGGCACCGGACGCTGAAAGCCGCCATTATGGCACGCGACGATCCGTCCTGGACCCAAGTCTTGCCTCTCGTCCTACTCGGCCTATGTACAACCCGCCGAGAGGAATTCGCTGCCAGGCCCACGGAGCTGGTATATGGAGAGAACCCGAGACTCCCAAGCGATCCGGTCTTCGGCAAGAGATCTCACGGAGTCGGGGTTGGTGCGTCTGCTGAGGGACAATCTCCGACGCATAAAAGCCACACCACCCACCCGACACTCGTCCGCACCTGCCTGTTCGCCCAAGTACCTGGACACGTGCACGCACGTTCTGGTCAGGACGGATGCCGTCCGGAAGCCGCTGTAGCCTCCATATGAGGGCCCGTACCGCGTTCTCAAGCGGGGAGAACATTTCTTCCAGCTCGAGATCAGTGGGCACAAAAAGGCGGTCTCTCTGTCCAGGCTGAAACCCGTGTCCGCCGCGAAGTAGTATCGTGTCCGCTTTGTGGATTGATGGTGAACGAAGTTCCGGGATCAGTCGCCGAAACCCCTAGGTTTCATCTGGGGGCGGAGTGATGTGGCGCGGCAGGATTCGTGGCATTCGAAATTTATTTCGAATTCATTCAGGTTACTTTAAGAAATTTATCAATTCGATAGCGCAGGCAGGCTCTCGGTCGTCAACATCCCTCGACTGCAGTGCCTTCGATGGTGGATTACTTGACCATCGTTGACTCAAGTACTACAAGCAGCCGGGAGAAAGAGACTTTTGAAAGCAGAACATCACTCTCGAGAACGCCTGTTCCAAAAACAGATAAAGATACTTCACAAACTAATCATTCATTAGCCCATAGTGGGGTGGCCCCATCTAGTCGAGAAATGTCGCAGGACCTAGTGCATGATCCATTTAGGATAAGCTCAACAATCCTGTGATCTCCCCCGAAGTCAACGCTGGTGAGGGAAAAAAATCAGGGAAGCTCCCGGAAGGCTAAGAAATACAGAAGGGCCCAGTTCTCCACTGGGAACAAAGGAGCAGTGTCAGCATACGGACGAATCATCGCTTGCCCTACTCGGAAGAATAGTAATGGAGTTGTCCAAATTCATAAAGGGCAGAGACAATGTGGACCAGGCCTTCAAAAACATGGTCCGAATCATTTGTGTTCTATACAATAGTGCCAAGGACGAAAAACATGTCTCGAAGAAAGCAAGCGTCACTCAGGCAAGACAAGTGACAGCCCCCTCAAAATCTAAAAGGCGGTAAGCTTGAAAAGTAGACTAGAGAGAGTGCGAACAATTTTTTGGATCCTCGTAGGACTCAAAAAGCTGTCTCACCGGCAAAGGGGAAGGCAAACAAGGTGACCAAAATTGCGGGCTCTCATCGACCCAAGGGAGGTAAAGCTCCAAAAGAGAAACAAGGAAGCATAGACCTAGTTTGGCGGAAAGAAAAGTGCAACAGATTGCGTTCCGAATTGATTATCAGAAATCTCCGAACAAAACGGTTGGAAATTTCCTCGACAAAGTGGGAAAGTCCTTAGGGGATGAGGCACAAGTATGCACCAGAAAGCAGGAGATTGTGATACAATGTAAAGACATTGATGAATTCTCGACCAAGGGGAACATTCGCGAAACCTTAGAAAAGCGGTTCAAACCACTCGGTTTGCAAGATTCCGCAATCAGAGGACTGAGGCAGGCATTCGGGGTCACGTAAACGGCAACTATAAGCTTACCAGCTGAAGCAGCTGCTTCAGCCTGCGACTGGTAAAGTAAAAATATTTTAGGTCATTTGCCGACTCAAGGACCAGATGTACCTCAAGCACTGCTTTAGATGCCTTGAATTTGGCCACGTAGCGGCGAAGTACACCGGTGGCCGTGGCAGGTCAAAAAGATGCAGAAAATGTGAGGGAAAAGGTCATATGTTCAGGGGATGCAAAACTGAGCCTGAATGCATGCTTTACAAAGGTAAAAGGAGCGTCGACTCTAGGCACGCTATAGACAGCAACAGATGCCCAGTGCTCAGGAGAGCCTTGGATACGATAAAGAAATGACGTTGATACAAATCCACCTGAACCACTGCGAGGTAGCCCAAGACTCTTTTGTAATCAACAAGCCTTATCGCAATTATAAGAGTCGTGCCTGCGCTGCAGATGTAACTAGCAAGGCGCCAATATGGGCGTGTGGAAATCAACCCATTTAAGAAGTAATGGAGTCCCCAGAAATTGGGTTCGTTAAGGCAGAAAATTGCTATAGTTGCTACGCTCCACTAAGCGCAATGAGAGCAGAATTCGAGGAAATATTAGGTATGCTGGTCTCGGATGCAAGAAGTCGAACTCCCAAGATCATAGCGGATGATTCCAAAGTGTAGGATGCGGATTTGGGCAGTCGAAACACGAACACCCTGAGACAGGGCGGGGTTCGATAGGCGATATATGTGAGTATCACGTTGGCGAGAAGAATTCCTTCTTCGTCAATGAGCATTATACTCATAGCAACCATCAGGCATCCACTTAGGGATCGTCAGCGACCTTTGACGGGTCGATTATGATACGGGGTGTGACGTCCCCGAGGTGCCCAAGTGTGGTTTTGACCCCTAGCTGGCAGTATACCTGCCTGGGTAGTAGCCTGAGAATCCCCGCAGCCGTCGACAGCTTTCTGTCGACTTCGATGGGGTGATGTGAGCCTAGCTCTATCAAGGTTTTAGTCGTGACGTGCATCAGGAGTCAGCCTTTTCCGGACCCTGGTCGGGCATTGTGAATTGAACCGGTGTTAGTATATCGGTTGCCCCCAAACGAGCGCTGATCCATCCGTAAATTCCGCGATCAACTAAGGGTAGGTCAGGCCTCAGAGAACTGAGGCAGGGGCTATGTCTTCGAAGGTACAGCCATTCCTGGTTATCACCACCCGCTCCCTTGCACGCTATGCACTGGTGAATTTTCCATGGAGAATAAATCTAAACAAACAAAATCGGCGACGAAATAGTTGAGTGCATGTGGGCACAGCACCAAAATCCGTCGCTCACCGCAGCGATCAGTGAAATAGGCAGTGAGAGCTCAAATCCCCGATGTGACACCAGAACGCTGAAATAAAGAGGAAGCTTTACTAAGTGACGCGACGGACGGTGGTAGCGGGAACTCCAATACCCTGTAGTGCCCCTGTCCGGAAAAAAGCGCGAGTAGAACTGTAGCCAACCGTCCTATCTAGAGCCAATGAGAAAAGGCTCATCAAGAAATGCACAGCATCTCCTTCTGCAGGCGAACATGAAGAGCAGCGAAAGATGATTGGAGAGCACTCCCCGCTGAGAACACTGCTAGTGCCAAACGGACCGCAAATAGCCCACTGCAAAGCGAACTGGGAAAGGGGTTATGGGTGATAAGGCTCTTGTTTCTAGTCAAGAGCTCGTTTTCTCTCTAGAAATCCTAGATTTTGACTGCCTTACAGAAAGGTCGAAGTAGAGGGGGCCACAAAGCGTGAATGTCCAGAGGTAACCAATGCCCATATAGGTATCATCTCTGTAAATGCTCAAGGTCAAAAACTCGCCGCGGTGAAAGTCCCAGACGATTATACAAGGAAACACCTTAGCAGCGGGAAAATCAATGTTGAATGGGTGATATGCATGGTACGAATGCGGATAACCCCCATTAAGTGCTACAGGTGTCTACACTATGGACACACGTCAGCAACTTACAAGGAATCCGACAGAAGGAGAGCATGCTGCAGATCCGGTCAGGTTGGCCACCAAGCGAAGACCTCAAATGAAAACGAAAATTGCGCTCTCTGCAGGGATCGTGGCGCATCTAGTGAAAAGGTATCATGAACTGCGATTTAGGGCGAGTTACTAGCGCATTTCGCAGCAGAGTTAAAAGGTGATCTATTGCTAATTTGTGAGCAATACCGGAACAAGGACGCGGCTTCATAGCATCTCGACTTATCGGAAACTGCTACTATCTGTGTTCGGGACGGTATTCCACTTCGTGTTCGTGCCCAAGGTCGAGGGAATGACCTAAATTCAGTGTTTACGAATAGCGTTTTTCAGCATTTACCTGATGCCAATTGAGACGATGCCGGACTTCGGGCATCGGTTTGATGCTTTGGAGGACGCCGTTTCGGGCACCATGGGGCAAATTCTGGTAAGTGGTGGCTCTAATATTAAGGCCCTTAATTGGGCGTGCCTCAGGTAGACTTCAGAGAAGGGAAATGGTATCTGGAAATACTGGTGAGAACCGGGCTCACAGTTTTCAACACCAAACCCACGCCAAAATTTCAGCACTTAGGCTGCGGAAAAAGGATCGCTGACATAACTTCTCCATCTCTGATACTGTCGGTGAACGTAGTACATGGCGTCCGAAACGATTGACGGCGCTCCTCCTTCGTATGAAACGTCGCCAGGCAGAACATCGAGAGGTTCATCGAAACTCTTGGACGAAGCATGGTTGCACTGGAGGGCACTTCGGGAGCAGTAACGTTGCATCTGACACTGTCGTAGAGTCAGTGATGAATTTGATAATAATGCATGCCCCGGAGGAGCCTCAGCCGCGACAAGTCTTCTATGTACTGGCAAACGGCACAAATTGCCGACCTTAAGAAGAAGTTTCATAAGATCCGCCGCGTGGCACAATGTTTACACTCGCCACGACGAGACACGAGAAGACATCCGCCAAAAAGGTAGAGTAGAGACCATCAAAAAGGAGATTCCGCAGTACGATAAAGAAAAGCAAAACTGACGGCTGGCAGAACCTTGCCAACGAGGTAAATGAGAACCCTCTCCCCCCGTAACCAAGTCCCTGGCTATAAACTTGTTACTTGGAAAATCAGGGCCCTGCGGCAACCCTGCATACCGATTACCGACCAGATAGACCATATTCTACGGGCATTATTCCCCAGACATCCAATACGGATTGATGTTAACAGCAGGGAAAGCGTCGATGATTGCGCTCCCTTTTCACCATACAAGAGCTCGAAGAACGCCAGGTTCAATTGTTATCCCGGCGGAAGTTTAAAAACTGATGTTGCGCCAACGGCAAGGCTTGCTGGTCGAGGCGTTTAACGCTTGCCTGAAGGATGGTATTTTTCCCTGTCACTGGAGGGTCCCACATACTTAAAGAGGGTGATCAGACCCTACTCTGTAAGGGACTCATCTGAAGTGGCTCTTGCCACGAAGCCTCACCAGAGGTTATCTGGTACCATGGGAACTGGGATGGCTGTATGGGAGCCTTTGTTGCCGGAGAATTCCTGGAGATTTGTTCTTGGCGCGGTTATTTGCGGTTGGCCTCCTTGTGGGAGTCTCATGGTGGTTATGGTCTACATCGCGGACAGAACTCTTTGGAGCTCAAGCGTGAACTCGGGTGCCGTACCCCTTAATTGCGACAAGGGTGTTAGATAGGCCTTGCATCCACTGGTATAGATGCTGAGTTTTCACTCAGTATACATCAGAATCGCTGCGCCAGTCATGGTGGTGCTCTGATTCTGGCCTTCAAATCAATCTGCATTCGAATAGCACCGTGGGGTTATTCTTACACGGCAGGTACTCACGATAAATGTTGTTGGAAGGTGTCGAGGATCGCGCTAATCAGCAGGGAAAAGAAGACCTTAAACTGCAGTGTGCATACCGACCACTGTGCGTGCTTGACACGGCCGGGAAAATGCTCCAAAAGCTCACTAGGAGTTGACTCGCTGAAGCGATTTATGCTACCGGGGACTCCCCCAAGGAAGTTTGGGTTCAGAGCAAGGGGATCTATGGTTGATGCTGTTATGGAGATCGGGGATATGGTACATTAAACGGATGCACATAACCACTTATCTCGACGAATAGTGCTCCTGATAACGCTTGATGTCAGAAGTGTAAAGTCACCAGGCATGTACAGAAAGAGGTAGGCTCACTCCTTCGGTTTACCAAGCATTTTCGCACGATCCATATCGACATTATTGGCCCCTTGCCAGACTCGCATGTCTTCAAGTATTGCCTCACAGTCATCGACAGGTTCACGCGGTGGCCTGAAGTAATACCTCTGACCAACATTTCCGCACAATCGTGAGCCCAAACGCTTTGTCGTGAAGGATCCCACGCTTCACAGTTCGGGTCTACCCTGTTCACGGAGTAGGGCAAACCTCCAGGTTCCAAACGCCACCAGTCGACTGCATATTACCCGCAATCCAATGTGATGCTGGAACGCTGGCATAGGACATTAAAGGCTGCTTTAATGTCACACGATGGCCCTTCGTGGTCGCAAGTCCTCCCTTTCGTTTTACTTGGCCTGTGTAGAGCCCATTGTGGAAAGGTTCCCGTCAGCTCCGGCGAGTTAATATACGAGGAGAATTTGAGGCTCCCCAGGGAACTTGTGTTTGATATCAGATCAGCTCTTTCCACCACTGTGCGTTTGCTCAGGGACATTGTGACAAGATTAAAATCACCCCCGCCATCCCGTCATTCTTCGACGAGGGCTAATATTCCCAGGGACCGGGATGTCTGCACACACACCTTGTTTCGAGTGGATGCTTCCCAGAAGTCGTTGCAACCATTATATGAGTGTCCACATGAAGTGTTGACCAGAGGGGAGCACTTCTTTGGGGTTGGTGTCGACGGCAGGTCCAAAAACGTATCCCTGTCCAGGTTAAAGCCTTTGGTATCCGGGGTTGGTGTCGACGGCAGGTCCAAAAACGTATCCCTGTCCAGGTTAAAGCCTTTGGTATCCGGGGCTGAGGTTTCGAGGAGAAAGGGAAAGCTCCAAGACCAGACACAACCAGACCTGATTCTCCAAAGCGGTTTCAGACAAAAAGTTAAATTACGTGGAGCACGGTAATGCGCTGTGGATGATTGCAATTGGTTCAATGGCAAATCAACCTAAATCTTCTTTGGAGAAAGTGGAGTTGACTAAAGATTTTTTTCAACTCGTCCTTCCTCCATTTAGTGCAACGCGGTGCTTCCAACAATTCATCGAATAGCAGGTGACATTTAGGGGCCACTATCTCTCCAATGTGTCTGTTAACTCCGTAAAAATATCTTTGATGCTGCTCTTGGTATTGTGGCCGCAACGTGTGTACTCCGCACGCACCATCAATTCCTCGGCAACCATCAATTGTCTCGTTTAAGCCCTAAATCGATGATCATAAAAGCACTCGATTTACTGCTGCGTTTTTGTGTTTCATCAAATTCATCTGCCATGAAATTAAGGATAGAAGCAGAGAAGCAAAGGTCGCTTTGTGGGGGAGCTATAAAAGCACTTGGTGTACTTAGCAACATTTTTTTTTAACTCTTAATGGCTCTAAGCAGTTTCTATAAGAGGCTGAGGATCAGTGATCGCGCGGTGGCCTCAGTCACATTCTCTATGTCATCTTTTGAAACGATCCTATGTTTGGTATGACGATGGTTTCTCTGCTGTGAAGCTGCGCGGTCAGGCCGCGGAGACGGTGGTGGTGGTGGTGTACGGCATATTGCTGGCAATGGCACTTCATATGGAATAATGATTTATGCAAACGATTTGTTATTTATGGATGATACAAATGTTGTCAAATAGGACGATCATTAATTATAGATAGAATCCACCTCGGATCGATCCAGTAGCGTTCTGCGGCTTCTAGAGCATATGCGAGCCGTGTTTGTGTGTTGTTCGATCACATTCAGAGCACATGTGTACGTTTAAGAATGTCATCCGTTCGAATTTGAAATTAATCAGAATTATATTCTAGCTGGGGGGATATTTAGCGATATTTTTTGCTGCCGGCAATGTGGTATTAGTGTATCGGATATACGCTTGATTTATGGACCATTAAAGCCAGGGATCATGGAATCATTGGTAACCCTCAATGGTGTCTAGTGGTCTTGTACTTTGCATCGGCAAGAAGCTCACCACTATCGGCCCCGCTAAATCGATTTCCCATTAAAGATAATTTTTTACTTATTGCAAGCCTGCAAAAAGTGGATATTTCCTGAGAAATGCCAGAAATTTCTTTTTCATATTTTAATATAAATTTATCAATAAATGGGTCCAGGGTCCATACACAAATCTGGAGTTAGAAATCTCATCTATTCTTAGACACTACAACGGCGACATAAAATATGCCGGAGAATTATATATTTTTTAACCCCGAAAGATTGGATTGGATGACATGAAACATTCCTCTGCAATGCATACCAATCACTTAATAATAGACCTCCCTTTGGCTCCGGAATTACTGAAAGCCAGGTGACTACACCCAAGAAGGGAGAAGTTGGGACGTCAAGCAGTGGATCCAAGGTGAGCATTGGTATACTGCGTGGACTACAGCCAACAAACACCACTGCTCAAAGAGCAGGGACCAGCAAAAGCACGTCTGAGATAAATATAACAGACGTCAGGAAGGAGACAGGTCTCAGTGGCGCCGGGGTTAAATGGTACCTGCGCTATCTGAAGGAAGGCCTGAAACCAGAAGAGGCCCTTAAGAAGGCTCAGGACAGACCTAAGCCATCTCTACCGGAGCCGGGAAAGCGGGGAGCAGCAGAGATCAACCCGCATGAAGGGAATGCTCCCAAAAAACCCAGACCTGAACCCACGGAAGGAGAAAACCCGGGCAGGTCAGGAGTGAAGGCAGGACCCAGGAAGCCCGGCATTAGCTATGCTAGTGCGGTCAAGGGCATTCGACTGGCCATACTGCCAAAAAGGTTTCCCGAGCAAATGCTCACTCGCGAGGAACAGGAAATCATCGAGGAACTTGTCGTCAAGCAGATGATAAAGGGTTGGACGCCGAAACTAGTGTTCACCGGAATACGCTTTCGACCAGGCCTTATACTGGTGGACTGCACGACCGAAGGCACCGCAGAATGGGTTAAAACCATAATTCCTAGATTGCCAGGCTGGGAAAGGGTAGAACTGTCAACATGTGCTGGAAATGATATACCAGGAGCCCACATGGTGACAGTTTTCCTGCCAAAGGCCGCGGCAATAGAAACAGAAAACCTTAAGAGACTCCTAATTGCTCAGAATGAAGATCTCCATACTCGACTATGGAGAGTCTTCAGAAGCAAGTTGGAGGGAAAGGGTAAACTCCTCACGATCGGGGTGGATGACCGATCCCTGGAGGCAATTAAACGTCGGAGTTGTCATATCAACTACCGATTTGGCAACATACTCGTGCATGTGCACAAGGAAAAGCCAAGGAAAGAGACCTCGGAGGAGGCATCGGGTGGAAAACTTACCAAGGTCCCTGAAGAAGTCGCGGAAGCCATAGAGGCGGAAAGAACTGGATCAACCAGGGAAATAGTCCTACTGCCCAGTGAAGAACAGAAGCTGGACGACCTAGACCTAGGACTCCTAGGGGTCGGGGTGGACAGCGATGCGCAGGAAAGCGCCATGTCGGAGGAGGAGGGTGACACTCCGACAGTGGAGAAGAGCTCCAAACAATAACGGAGCCAAAGGCCAGCACTAGAATAGCCCAGATAAACCTGCACCATGCGAGAGCTGCATCTGCAGTGATTGCAAGGGCAAATTCCAAGGAGAACATTGGAATAGTGTTGGCTCAGGAGCCCTGGGTGTACCGGGGGCAGATTCGCGGTCTGCAAGGAGGAGACATGCAGGTAATTTGGAACTCCTCTTGTGAAAAACCAAGAGCTTGCATAATTCTCAAACGTAATTTAAAATACATATGTCTTTCAGAGTTCTTAACCGGGGACCTTGTGGCTATCCAAGTCTCATTGGAAGCCGGAAGGAGCACTCGAGAGGTAGTTGTAGCATCGGGATACTTTCCAGGAGACGAGAGCCGGGCTCCACCGGAACAAGTCGCAAAGCTGACGGAGTATTACGAGGAGAGGGCGTTACCACTTCTTTTCGGCTGCGATGCCAACGCCCACCACGAAATCTGGGGAAGCAGCGACACCAATCGTAGAGGTGAGTACCCTCTCGAATTTATTCTTAGCAATAAGTTAGAAATATACAACGCAGGGCTCACTCCTATATTTGTGACCAGCACCAGACAGAAGGTACTAGATATAACTCTAGGAAATATTCTAATGAACGGGATGGTCAGGAATTGGAGAGTGTCGGATGAACCCTCAATGCCTGATCACAGGATAATCAGATTCGACATTGAGGGTAACTCCGAAATAAAAAGAATAATAAGGAATCCCAAGAGAACGGATTGGGAATCCTACACAACGCCTTCAAGGGGGTGGTGACATCAGGAGCGAACTGGAATTAGAAACGGTGGTGGAAAACCTCAACACAATCGTCATTGACGCATATGAGGCCAGCTGTCCGGCCAAGACAGTCAAGTCATCAAGGGATGTACCATGGTGGAACAGGAACCTAGCCAGAATGAGAACAGAGACATGAAAACTGTTTAACCGGGCAAAACAAACCGGGGACTGGCAGAGGTATCAAAATGCACTGACTGCGTATAGCAACGCGATCAGGGAAGCGAAACGGAGCAGCTTTAGGGAATTCTGTGAAGGGATTGAACAGATCACGGAAGCAACCAGGCTGTACAAGGCTGTAGCCAAAGACGGGGGAATATCCTCTGTCTGCTTGAAAAAGGAAGATGGGACATTCACCGAAAATGAAGAGGACAGAGTACACCTGCTTCTCAGAACTCATTTCTCGGGGTCCTACCCCTCGGTGGCAGGCGACAACAATCTGCCTGACACCCCAACAACGAATAAAAGGGGAAGGAAAGAGAGCTGGAAACTAACAAAAGAGGTATGTTCAGAAGCTAGGCTAAGATGGGCAGTGGGAACTTTTAAACCAATGAAATCTCCCGGAGTAGACGCCATTTTCCCAGCACTTATCCAGAGAAGCCTAGGAATTATCTTAGAGCCTCTCCTGAGGGTGGTAAAGGGGAGTATAGCACTGGGTTACATACCAAGGGCATGGAGAAGGGCAAAAGTGGTCTTTATTCCGAAAGCGGGTAAAAAGGATCCTTTTCACCCTAAATCTTTCAGACCAATCTGCCTAACATCGTTCGTACTCAAAACGGTGGAGAAGGTCATAGACAACTATATTAGAACTAACGTTCTAAAGCGTAATCCCCTACATCACTGTCAACACGCTTACCGGGCAGGACAGTCAACTGAAACTGCTCTGTATCAGCTGAGCGAGGTGCTACGGGACGCCATAGAAACAAAAGAAATTGCACTGCGCGCGTTTTTGGATATCGAAGAAGCATCCGACAACACATCGCACACAGAGATACAGGATGCCCTGAGCCGCAAAGGAGTGGGAAACACCCTGGCACTCTGGATGGGCAAAATTCTAGAAAGCCGACAAATAGAGGTGCAAACAGGTACAAGTTCCATTATCATGAACACCACTCAAGGCTGTCCACAGGGTGGTGTACTATCGCCGCTGATGTGGAGTATGGTAGTGGATGAACTCCTGGACGTGTTAACTAATACTGGAATACAAGTTCAGGGCTACGCGGACGACATTGTTTTAATCTGTAGGGGCAACTATGAAGATACCCTATGTGATAGAATCCAAACTGGATTAAGGGTTACTAGGTGAGGTTACTTGGGACTGCGGATCAACCCAACCAAAACCACCATAGTACCATTCACTAGGAGGCGTAAGTTGGATCACCTGAAAGCCATAACATTACATGATATGGAGGTGAAACGAGAAACAGAGGTCAAATATTTGGGAATCACGCTAGACGAAAAATTACTCTGGAAGACACATGTCGGAAACACTTGTCGGAAAGCCACGAGGGCTCTGACGACTTGCAGATCCATAGCAGGGAAAAAATGGGGTTGCAGCCCGAAGATACTACTTTGGATATATACTGCAATAGAAAACCATGCCGCTAGGCTCGGCTTACCCTACAACTCAGATTGCCGAAGCTGCGGAGAAGGAAGGGAAACCCTCATGCACTTTCTCTGTGATTGCTCAGCTCTGGCTACAGTCAGGCTACAGACACTGGGTAAACCAATCTTTGAGGACCTCAGAGAGATTCCTAGCTGCAGGGTCGGAAAGCTGCTTTCCTTCGTGAATGCTACGGGCTGGCTCTGAAGATCCGAACCGGCTGGACTCTGCTTCCCTGCTTTCATAACAACAGTCACGGTCTTAGGAGTTTGTGGCATCAAAACGGCGCACCAAAGCGCTAATTGGGCTCCTCGGAGCGGCCACTGATACCTACCTACCCTACTGCAATAGTAAGGCCAATGATTACCTATGGAGCGGTAATCTGGGCAAAAACAATCCAACTCAGCACACAAGCCAGGGAATTGCATAAGCTCCAAAGGCTGGCTTGCGTGTGTATCAGTGGAGCAATGAGGACATGCCCAATGGCATCCCTGGAGGTCCTTCTGGGATTAACCCCTCTCCATCTGAACATACAGATGGAGGCAAGGAGATCAATATTCAGGATGGCCGGTAGTATGAGTGAGGCGATGAGCTGCCTAAATCGAAGGAAGATTGATATCCTTTCTAGGCGGTATCCCGAATTACTGATACCAAGGGACAACATGACAACGAGGTTTGACTTCGATAAGAAGTTTGAAACCCGTTGGAGTAACAAGACAAACTGGGAACCATAAGCTTACCAACTGAAGCAGCGTTCAAACTGCTGGCGGCTGGGAAAGTAAAAATAGGTTGGATCGTTTGCCGACTCAGGGAGCAGGTATCCCTTAAGCGCTGCTTTAGATGCCTGGAATTCGGCCACATAGCCGCGAAATGCACCGGTGACTGTGACAGGTCAAAATATTGCAGAAAATGTGAGGGAGAAGGCCATATGTTCAGGGAGTGCAAGGCTGAGCCTGAATATATGCTCTGCAAGAAAAAAAGGGCCTCGACTGTCGGCATGTTGCAGGCAGCAGCAGATGCCCAGTGTTTAGGTGAGCCTTGAATGCAGTAAAAAACTGAGGTTGATACAAATCAACCTCAACCATTGCGAGGCAGCGCAAGACCTTCTCTCGCAGACCATCTATGAGAAGGGAATCGAAGCTGCCATAATCAGCGAGCCTTATCGGAACAATAAGAGCGGTGCCTGGACTGCAGATGAAACTGGCAAGGCGGCAATATGGGCGTGTGGAAATCAGGCCATTCAACAAGTGATGGAGTTTCCAGAAGTTGGATTCCTCAGGGCAAAAATAGCTGGTATCTATATATATAGTTGCTATGCTCCACCAAGCGCGACGATAACAGAATTCGAAGGAATGCTAGGTATGCTAGTCTCGGATGCAAGAAGTCGAAACCCCAAGATCATAGCTGGTAATTTCAACGTGTGGGCCGTGGATTGGAGGAGTCGCACTACGAACACCAGGGGCCGTATCCTGCTCGAGGCTTTCGCGGAGCTACATTTGGTACTTGCCAACACGGGAAACGTTTCCACTTTTCGTGGGACAGGGGCGGGCTCAATAGTCGATCTGACATATGTGAGTACCATACTGGCGAGGAGAATGACATGGTTTGTCAGTGAGCATTATACTACTACGACCACCAGGCGATTTTCCTCCAGATCAAATATGGGCCATGCGTCGATGCGTGTTCCCGTGAGGCTGGTCCTTGAAAGGGCTTGAGGAGGATGCATTCATAGAGATGCTATTGGGAGGCCCGGTGGTGCGGCTACGGAAAAGGTAGAGCAAATGATGGGACGCATAACAAGAGCATGCGACGCTGCTATGCCGAGGCGACGGGTTCTCGCAAAAAGGCGCTCAAACTATTAGTGGAATGAAGAGATTGCAGTGTTACGGGATGCATGTTTTCGTGCTAGAAGGGTCCGCCAACGATCTAGAGCAAGACCAGACTTCAACGAGAAACGACTAGCATATGTGAACCTTCGAGGTAAGCTTAAGCAGGCTATACGGACCAGCAAGCGAGAATGCTTCAAGGAGCTTTGCACAGAGGCAGACCAAACCCCTGGGAAATAGCGTACAGGATAGTTATGAAGAAGATAAGAGGGCGAACACCATAATTGACCTGCCCGCATCTTCTGCTCGATATCGTGACGGCGCGCGGATAAAGGGGAGCGCAAACAATACAAGCGAGCACTGGACGTCTACACCATACCTGCGGTAACTGAGGAGGAACTTACGCAAATTTGCCGGAGAAGTGGGGATAACAAAGCACCCGGTCTGGATGCTGTTAAGACCAGACCCGACTGGTTTATCAGCGTGTTTGAAACATGCATGATAGAAGGAGTTTTCCCCGACCGGTGGAAGAGGCAAAAACTAGTTTTGCTCCCGAAGCCGAATAAACACCCAGGACACTCATCATCATACCGACCGATTTGCCTTATCGACACGGCAGGAAAGATGCTCGAAAGGGTCATCTACAACAGACTGCTCTCTATCATCGAATATAAGGATGGACTATCGGAGCGACAATTTGGATTTCGTTAAGCCCACTCAACGATCGACGCCGTAGAAATGGTTTTGAAGCTGGCTCGAGATGCAGTGTCGTCTAAAAAATGCTGTGCCATAGTGACATTGGACATCAAAAATGCGTTCAATTCCGCAAGCTGGGAGTGGATAAAAAGTTCACTGGCTAAAACGGGTGTCCCTAGTTACTTGAATAAGCTCCTCAACAGTTACCTTTCGGAGAGGACACTGTGGTACGACAAGGATGAGGGATCCAAGCAGTACATCGTCACCGCAGGAGTACCACAGGGCTCAGTATTGGGTCCTCTCCTGTGGAACGTCATGTACAATGGGGTCCTTGTCCTTCCCGTGCCAAAGGAGGCCACGATAATCGGTTGTCGTCGCGAAAGAACCTGAAGACGTTGGAATGTACGCTAACGAAACCATTAGCGCCATAAAAGCGTGGCTGGAGATGGTTCAGCTTGACCTTGCGGAACAAAAGACGAAGGCGGTCTTGATTACCAATCGTAGGAAGAGGAATACGGTTAATATTCGCGTTGGTGGTCACGTCAACACTTCGAAGCCGGTTATCAAATGCTTAGGGGTGAGAATTGACGCTAAAATCGATTTCAAGGGACATCTGGACTATGCCTGTGAGAAAGCGGCAAATACCAGCGTATCATTAGCGCGGATGATGCCTAACATTGGAGGTCCAAGGTACAGTCGCAGATTACTTGTGGCCGGAGTGGTTCGCTCCACACTATTATACGCGGCACCAGTTTGGGAGAAAGCATTAGCGTGTGAGAGTAATCGTAGGAGAGTAAATATGACTTACCGCTTAGTGGCGCTAAGGGTGTGCAGCGCCTTCAGAACAATATCAAGCGAGGCAGCGTGTGTTATTGCGGGAATGATCCCGATAGACATTCTGACAAGTGAGACACGCTGCCTGTACGAGATAAGGAACATGAATCCTCTTGAAAAGGATGCAGAATGCCGAAAGGCGGCAAGGCGAGAGTCGCTGGAGAAGTGGCAGAAACGGTGGGATGACTCGCAGAGGGGTCGCTGGACCCGCATTGAGGAGTGGATCCAGCGACGACACGGTGCGATTAACTACCATCTGACGCAATTCCTATCAGGACATGGCGGTTACAGGAAGTACCTGCACCAATTCAGGCTGGATGATTCTCCCTTGTGTCCTGAATGTGGTTGCACACCTGCGGACCCGGAGCATGTTATGTTCCACTGTCCACGATTTCTCTCAGAAAGGAGGAGTGTGGAAGACTCCCTGAAAACCACCCTAAGCCCGCAGAACATCGTCGGGAAAATGTTGAAGTCGGAGGGAAACTGGTGGTTGACATGATACATTCCTCTGCAATGCATACCAATCACTTAATAATAGATCTCCCTTTTGCTCCGGTAAGTTTGCACCATGTAAATGATGATTTGGTATCACTAAAAAACCATCCTTCTCAGACTTGAAGGCAACATCGGAATAGATCGACTTTGGACACTATGATTTTTGCTGCATTGAGCTGCGTTTATAAATCCTTTTGTGTAATCAAACAAAATAAAAAATGGATCAATCATGTATATCATATTCTGCGATGCTGTTAGACCTCTTTCCAGCTTGAAGTAGCTATTGCTCCCGTCCCAAGGTACAGTCAAGGAGACTGGAATGTTGTTCAATAGCAGAGGGTGCATTTATCTTTGTATGAACATTGGCGTAGGGCGCATGGACTGCAGGAATAGTTGGTTTGAATTTCATTTATGATATTTAATTGTCAGCCAGACATTTTCTTTTGGGAGCATTCCAGGGAGTAGGGCTGAAAATTAATAAGCAATAGTCCCTAGAAATGACTAAAAGCTGAGTCCAAGTTTCGGGAGTTATGTATTCTTGCTCCTTCCAGCTGGACCTCATAACAGCTACGCTAAGACCAATATTTCCCACCACACATTCAAAATCAATTCAAAAAGTGTTCTTCAACTTCTGACACTCATTGTCCCAATGCCCTTCACATGAAGTGAGAAAAGCCGAAAAGAAATGAATGGAGGATTCTTTCGAATCATCTCTAAGATTCTCAAACTCTTTTTCAATGTGGCTGCAGGCAGACTGGCCACTTGTCGTCGGTTAGCGTACCTCCATGTACATACATGCAACCTCGCTTAGGTAGGTACCTCACTCAGTGGATTGCAGACAGGTCTGCTGACCAATAGAAAAAAAATTTCCATTGAAGAAATTCCTTCGAAGACGAAAGAATTCCCAAGATGGAAAAAGGGTATAAAACGACAACAATTGTAATGAAGGTTGGTTAGGAAAATCGAAGAAGAGAAGGACAAAACGAGAAAATAGGAAGGTTTTTTTCCTAATGCGTTTCAAAGCGATTTTTCTAGGAGCAAGGAAAAAAATCAGTCAACGAACACGAGGACAATGTATAACTTTTTCAATAGAAAACGAGAAAACGAACACACGTGGATATTTTGCGTTGTTGGACTGACTAGCTATTTCCGCATGTCCTAAAAAAAGTTAACTACGTGACTAAATAGGGGTAAAAGCTGCTGAATATTTTGCATAAACACAAGCGAAATTCAGCCCTGGCCAAAATAAATCCTGCTCGAAAACATTACCCACTTTTGTCCTTACCTTCATGGTCTAAAACAGGCTTCAGGATCTATTTCCCGAACCATAAATAAACACACCGGGTCAACTCCATATATCATGACCAGTGAAAGCGATTCACTTGGACCTAAGCATAGAGTTTCGTAAGAAGGATCTCCTACCACCGTATGGACCTGAGGTTATTAAACGTCTCTTCCATGTTATTGTGTCACTTTATGTACATTGCCGCCACCGAGGGTATCATTGATCATTCGCCTTGATTAGGAAGTATTTTGTGTGTATTTGTGTTGTCAATTGACAGGAGAAGAAATGCTTTAATGAGATCCACGAAAAAAGGCCTATCGAACAGTGTTTTGTCGATAGCCATCGCAATGACAATAGTTTTAGGTTCGATTTTTTCACTGTAACAGCTGCCAGGACTCTGCATTGATAAGGTGAAAATGGGGATCAGTTTTATTTGAAGGGGTACCTTATCGATTTCATCATAAAAAAATAATCGTCTCGTAGATTTTGATAGAATAATTAAAGCAGTCGTTAAGGTTTTGAATACAAGAAAAAGGTTAAGAATTGTATTAACAGACGTTGAAAACGAAAGATTTAAGCGAGTAACCTGAACAAAATTTTTCATGAAAAATGGAAAAAAATCAGAATTTATTCAAGTAGATATTTATGGAGGTGGAAAAACTTTAGAAAAACACGTCAACTTTCAGTGGGATCCACCGTTCTCTCGTCACTCTCCTACCTTTGTCCCATGAAACCGAAATTAGGAATTACTTCGTTGGGATAGTTAAGCTCCAAGCCATGAAACCACCACATCTCTTCCCGCGCGCAGTTCCTTTCTTAGACTTTCTTGGACTACCTTAGAAGTTCAATGCCAGTCCATTCTCCACTAACTTGATACTGTTAAGTTTCCGAACTAGTCGACCGTAATGAACTTGTGTGTTAAGTGTACGTTGCTCATAGTTAAAGGACCGGGGCACCTCTACACGATGATCAGGCCTTAGGATGCTGCAATAAAAGTTTGGGTATTACCTGCGTTCTATGCGCGTCCGGCGCCTCTGACGGTAGTTTTCCCTAGATCTTCTTCTTGAGGACATTAGGTGCATTAGCACCGCCTCTCTCTTAATTAGTCCCGCCACCAACATTCTACTGGCCACAGTTTCAGAAATCAGATTCAATTCAGAAAGGTAAATCGCTTCCGCACTGGCATCTTATCCTTTCTCTTCCGGTAAACCGACCCCAGAATCCAGGAACTCGAAACCACATTGGGCATCCATTTAAGATTTCCCGACTAGCCATTCTAATTTGTACGCGATCGGTGTTGTTGGCCATGGGTCAGGCTGCAGTATTCTTGTGGGTTCCACCTCCCTAGGTGGGTTCTCTAGATAACTTTTTGAACCTCTTTGATATCTTCCGAATGCGCTTTTATTCTACAACAGATAATCTCTGGGGTCTGGGTCCAAAACTGGATCCCAAAAATGCGCCCGGAGATTTACCTGCTGGTCCCCCCAGATAAAAGTATCTTTTTGTTCATACACGGAGGTGAAAAGCTTAGAAAGGCACGTCTGCCCCAGCACCGCCACACAAATGCCGGAGCTACAGCGGTGCTTGTGGGATTTGCACTCACTAAAAATCACTCCTCTAGCCCCAGCACCGCGGGACCAACATTAAGGTATTACTCCGTCCAATAGATTCGCCCTAGGACAATTTGGAAAATCGTACAACCCAACGCGGTGCAGATACTGCCTGCAGCAACCACTGTGTCCCGTGAGGAACTGAGTAATGTGGTAGTTGGTCTCCCCATGTTTCCGCTCAAACCACACCCCAATGTTGGGAATGAGCCTGTGCGTCCACCGACCTCTCGTAGACTCGTTCCATCTGTGTTGCCAGAGATCATGCGGCTCTGGCCTTCCTGCATTTCTGTGCTTTGTATGCCCCTCCATACGTCATACATGGCACAGTATACTCATTTCTTTAGCCAAAATGTCGACAACGATCATGCCAACCACCACCAATACTCCCTCATCTGATGTAGTTCTAAAGACACTGGAAACCCTCAAAACTGTCATTCGATAAACCGAGTTCAACTGCTTCCGTTTCTGAGAGTTTGTAACCGCCTCTACCGACACAGATGGCGATTAGAGCAGGATGGAACGTACCACTCCGGCTAGAAGCAACCTGCGACAGTGTTTCACCCCATCAATATTCGGCATCATTTTTGCAAGTGCCGCGGTTGCACTGGTTGCCTAATGGTATACTTATTCCAGGTATTCCGTAAAGCTCAATCTGGTGGCAATTATAACCTCGAAGTATTTGATAGCAGGCTTTGATACGACCGTATATCCACCGACTTCCACTTTCACAGTGTCATTTTTCCTGCGATTCTTTATTTAGCCCGCTTCCATTTTCGCGTCCGCCAAGGTCAACCCGGCTCTTTCTAACCAGGACTTTATCGCTCTTACTGTTTCCGTTGCGTAGACCTCCACATCTTCTGGGTGTTTTTCTGTAGTAACCACAGCTAGGTTATCAACAAAGCCGACAATCGTAGTTCCCTTTGGTATTGGAAGAGCAAGCACTCCATAATGTATAATATTCCACAACAGGGGGCCTAGTACCGATCCTTGTGATACCCCAGCAGTGACAATGTACTCTTTGAGACCCTCATCCGTCCCGTACCAGAGAGTCCTTTCTGAGAGGTAGTTTTCCACCAAATTCGATAAATACCCGGGGACACTCACGTGAGCCAACGCCCCTTTGATTCTATTCCAGTTGGCCGAGATGAATGCATTTTTAACATCTAGCGCCAACACCGCACAGCAGCCGCCAGAAAAAGTGCGCCTTTTGTCAGTAATACTAGCATGCTAATTGGCTCTACCTTAGAATGGGCACTTCGAAAACCCAAATGCCGTTCCGACAAACCATTACTGACGTCGACTATGGGTTGTAGATGACTCGTTTCTCCATCATCTTCCCCATGGTATCCAGAAGACAAATAAGACGATACGATGCAGAGTTTCCAGGTGACTTGCCAGGTTTCAGAAGCAACACCACGTTTTGCTTTTTCCATTGGACAGGAAATGTTCCTTCTTTCAAGCACGCCTTGAAGGTGTTGACGAAAAGATTAGGCCTAGCCTTCACAGGCAGTTTCAAAGCTTGATTGGGGATGGCATCCAAACCTGGGGCCTTGTTGCCACTGATTTCGCATCACATATTTCCCGCAGCTTCTCTGCAGTTACTGGAGGTATTATGCCCTTATTCAGCTGGACAACCGTAAGCCTTCCCTTATTTTCGTTGTGAGGGAACAGAGTAATAGCAATCTGTTTCAGGAAGCGCGGATAAGTCTCGTCGGGTGATCTCCGCACCCTTTTCAGTACGCCGCAAGCATTTATGATGGCATGATCACATGCGAATAGTTTCTTTCAGCCGGCCACGCATTTGCTTCTGTGCCTCCTCTCGACCGTCGCCACCAAGCTTTCCCATGCGCCTCTGGCAAACCTTCTCGGCCGGAAACATGCGGCTCGCAGGCTTATGATTTAGTGGCTCTACCAGTAGTTGGGTTGCCTATTGAGCACTGTAGCATCGCAGGGTTCCGTCACCCATCGGACGATTTGGATGGCTTTTTCTCTAGCCGTGCCATTCAAGGATATGCAGGGTTTGAGCGCCAAGAAAACGTATTCTCCTCCAGCCGAGCATACCACCCAGCATTCTGTGGGTACTCATTTTCGAGCTCCGCATCTCCGGCATAGCTTTGACCTGACAAGGCATTTGAAAATGCCTTCGTGATATGACCGAAACCAGGGCATCTAAAGCACTGCTTCATCGATACCTGATTTCGGCTTCCTGCCCAAAGGTCTTTACAATTTGGCTCAAGAATTTATCCACGGTTATATCCTTGGACTTCTTGAGCTGCAGCATAAGATCTCCTTTCTGAGACCGTCTAATGCGGCTAACATTATCTTCCAAAGTGGTAAGTTTGGATTCTCCCTTCACTTTCTTAAGAATATGACCCTCCGCCACGCTTGGAGATTATGATAACCTTCGGTCGTATCCCCTCCTCCTATCTCTCTTTTTCCCAAGAACCACCTTTCTCCAGGCATCCACATCCTCTTTAGGGTATTCACACCCTCTCCCCGAAATTGCGGCTACATGAGATTCCCCTGCACCCGGAGCAGTCCTCCTTACTTGCTTGACTTTCTCCGTAGATGAGCCCTTTTTTCTCTTAGGGGATGGCTGGCCAATTGATTTGTTCAACTGTTTTCTATACCTCTTCCCCGGTTTCTCCTCTCCCGAGTTTTTTATTGGCGTGACTTGTGTTGCCTGGATTACTTTTTCAACCGATGCCTTTATTCCTCTTTCATCCTGGGCCTTGCTATACGCCAACCTAATGCCTCGAATCATGGCCCTTACACTTTGATAAATACTCCGGCATTCCTGATCAATTCACTAAGCTTTAGGGTTTTATTATCTAGTGGGATGAAGGCCGATTTGTTATGTCGCTCAAGTAGTTATCCGGTATTGTTTCCTCCTTAACGTACCTCGCTACACTCTCCCCTTGGGAATATCATCTTCATTCGGGTATGTGTCTGTAAAGGTAGGGATCTACGTAGAATCGAGCTTCCTCTAAACGAGTCCGTCATTGGAACCAGTTCTACTCCATCCAACACGCGATGATGCCGCAGTAGCCAAGGTTCCCACTACTTCGGTACAACAGTCGGTGGATATTGACGACCGGGAGCCTACCTGCCCACTCCTAAAAACCGTCGGTACTTGGTTTCGAAACAACGTAACTTTAGCTTTATTCTTCTCCTCCATGTTTGGTTTTATTTCTGGGTATCCTGACCTTCGCCAATTTTTATCCACAGGTGGGCCGCAGCAAAGGAAGTCTATACGGTTTGCATTACGTAGTGGACCAGAACATAATAAGCCTTGTTTGAGTGCAGTAGATTAGCCCATTGTTACAACTGCTTTAGATAATCTAGATTCCACGCTTCGATCTCACTTAACAGCGTCTACATATGCTCCACGTTCAATAAATGCATTTCAATTGCTTTTAATAGATGTTGTTTTATGAGTTTCACGGCTGCTTTCCACATACCTCGAAAATTTGGACCCAGTTGGAGGATGAATTTTTATTGCATCTTGTTAGCCACAAGCGTCTTTTACGCCTCTTCGATTATCTATTTTTCAGCCTTTTTGTCAGTTAGGAACGTGTGATACATCTTTCTTTGCGCGATGAACCGCCTAATTGCTGTTATGTGGGTTTTTGCTTAATGGTCTCTCGCCAATTCGAAATGAACCGCTTTTGAAAGACGGCAATATACGCTTCGGCCGTCATCTTGCCTCTACCGCTACTAAATTTGACGCAATTAATCTTAGTACGTGCAAATGGTTTTCGCTAGTTTCTCGGTCACTTTCAGAAATTATCGTTAACTGCTCATCGTGGTTTGCAGCTCACTTCCGTAATTTAAACCCATCATTTCGGAGTAAGTTCTGCTGCAAACCTTTCACTCAATGGAGTCTCCCTCATTCAGCAAGTCGTTTACATACAAATCGTCCTTAAAATGGAGCATTAGCGGTCCCGTAGATCAGCCGGTAGTGTTAAAGCATGATTCCGCCAAAGTACGCATTGAAAATCTTCGTCTAGAGGTATTAGGCAATGACGGATTTACGGTTTCTTACCAGGACAGAGGCAAATCGCCAGACGCTGCCTCACCTCTGCCTTGGGAACAGCGTGAACGAAGCGGCTCGCAGATGTTACGTGCTCCCTAACATTTGCAAACCGCTTCGGTCACGCTGCTCCCAGGGCAAAGATGAGGCAGCGTCTGACGATTTACCTCTGCCCGGCAAGCCGTCATCGCCTAATATTTTGGAAGTTTGGGTGGTAAGCCCTCTAAACGAGGGGTCTCTGATGCTTGCTCGGACATGTGATGACGAAACATGATCTTAACAGTCTTCACCATCGCGTCATTCGTCTTCGGCTTCACACTGTTAGATCACAGGACCTGCCTCAAAGTTATTTGGGTTTTGAACGACCAACAACGAAAATCGAATCTTATCGAACATATCGTTACCATCTGATGCTTTCCTTGTGTGTTAACAACGTGTCACACTCCCAAATTCAAAACGGGCCATAGAAGTGGGAAAACTTTCTTCCAGCTTAATCAACATGAAACCTAAACAACCCACTAAAGAATGCAGCACCGCGCCACCAGCAAAAGTCTTTGTCCCTAAGCTGCCAACCACGTCCCAAAAGGACGTTATAAGACCTAGTTGACGTCGGAAACATGTTGGTGGATCGTTGGTCGTTGCGAGACTCGGAGGCGGAACTGGACCTGAATGACGTTGCCGTAAAATGTACAAAAAGAATTCCTCGATTTCGTTGGTGAAGAAATCAAAAACTGTTGTAAGTAGCAAGCTGAAAGAACTTGCAAGAAATCATAAGTCTTCCAATGGTACTATGACGAATTTTAACGGTTTGTTCTTCATCGGTTTGTTTCTATATAGTGCGACTATACGACTATATACTGCTACTAAATTGATTTCCATTCTCCAATATCTGCCAGTTGCCACACGATCAAGAAACAAGAGCAAATATTTTGGTCTCCAGGGTATAATTTGTCCTCACAAAACAAAAGACTCAAGCGAGAAACCTCAATATAAATTCTTCAATATGACAACAAAAATTTAAGTGAATTTAATTATTTTTCTGGTGCGTTTTATAAATGAGGAACCACCAATGCATGAATCTTTATTGTCACCATTCCTGACTTGTTTTAATATTGTTCGATCCTAAACAAAGGAACATTCCCGGCTCATATAAAACATTTAATGAAATATCTGAAATTCTTGCGAAGAATCACATTCTGTTCACGTTCACCGATTAAAAGGTCATAAAAATCTGAAATTGAAAACCAACCAAAGGTCGATCGTTACCACAGATAAGTTCTCTATTTATGTTCACTTCGACTACCATCGAAGGTGTTGCGCGACATGATCCTCCTCGATCACTTTTCTGATTGTTCGTTGTTTCTCGTTTTTTCCTAGTCCCATTTAAAATCAACTGATCTCGCGCTTATATTTTTCCACATTTGTCCAATTTCAATCCGAAAAGTCCTCTTACAGTGTCCATTTTCATATCGATAAGATGATATTTGTCTCGTTATTCCCATAATTTACGTTCATAAGTGAAACGATCATGCCACGTTCTTCTGTGAAAGGATTGAAAATGGACAGTATCCACTATAATCTGAAGCTTAAGAAATTCTTCTTTTTGGGTAATTGCACTCTGCTTAGCTCCAACTTTTACCTTTTTTCTTAATTGGAGACATGGAGACATGGAGGAAGAAAATGACGTTATGGGAAATTCAAGAAGAAAAAATACGATCACCTACCGATCGGGTCGGCATTAGTTTGAATTTCGGAGAAAAATCTTGAGATCTTTATTGTAATGAGTGGCGATATAAATAACTCTCGTTCTATATGTGCTTCACACTTCAAGGCATATGTGATCGTTTGGTTTGATATTGTTTTGAGGCAAATTAGGTGAGAGCCGGGCACGGGTAGAAGCTTCTTCCAATTCATATAAGCTAAACAAACGAAGCTTCCTCGAATATTAATGAGCCTTCAAGCGTTTTAGACCCTTGAGAAAAAAATTTGCTACTAAGACCGCTGATATTCAATTAAGTCCTTGCCATCATGGGAGCAACGCAGTCTGTCCTTCTCTATGGTGCGGAAGTATGGGCTGATGCCCTTGACAAGGAGGTGCATCGTAAACACCTCGCTCAAGTGCAGAGGCGGGGAGCTTTGCCAGTGGCGTCTGCTTATCGCACCGTCTCCAAACCGGCTGTGACGGTGATTGCGGGAGTGATCCCCGTTGCCCTCCTTGCCAAGGAGCGCAAAGCTATCTATCGCCGTAAGGGCGGAAACTTAAGAGAAGTGGTTGCCCGTGAAGAACGTTAACGCACCCTTAGCGAGTGGCAACTTTCTTGGCAAAATGAGCCAAGGGGCAAGTGGACTGCGCGGCTCATCGACAAATTAGACCCATGGTTGAACAGAATGCACGGCGAGATTGATTACTTCTTTACCCAACTTCTAAGTGGGCATGGAGATTTTCAGTCTTACCTGCACAGGGTTGGGAAGGCGCGATCTCCTGATTGTGTGTTCTGCAATAGAGTGGCGGATGACGCTGAACACACCTTTTTCTCTTGCGCGAGGTGGGACGGCCTCCGCCAGCAGCTTTATGCAGACACAGGGGAGCTCTCTCCAGACAACATTGTCAGAGAGATGCTGAAGAGCGCTGGCAACTGGAATCGTATTGCGCATTATGTTCGGGCTCTTCTTACTACGAAGAAGATTGAACTCGACCGGCGGAGTGATCGGATGGTAAGGGGTTCCCTGAACTAACAACAACTCCCTTCCTCCCCTCCCCTCCCGTTGGTGAAAGGAATTCCCTGACTTAAAGGCTCCCAAAGCCGGGAGAGCGGGAGGGCTAGCCCGAAGTAATGTGTGAAACGGTTCCAGGCTAGTTCTCTGATGACAGGGAGGTGTTTAGTTGGTAGTCCGCCAGCGTACTGTTACGGGAGTCCAACACTCTGTGCGTAAACGCATTCACCTACCCTACTCCAAAAAAAAAAGCCCTTGCCAGCAAAATGCAATCCCCCAAAACCTCATCATCACAAGGGTCACCACATTCACCTAACTGATACAAATAGCTCAAATCTCCAGCATATATCTATGGATATTCAGTCTCTCTAAACGTATTTGATGGACCGCATATCCTCTACCATAAATTAGAGAAATTTATTGATATACGGTGAAGCTCGACCAGAAAACTGGACGCTCACACACACAGTGTAAATACGTGAAACGAAATGATCACCAATCAGTGATGACATTAATCAGTCGTTGATGTTTGGTGGCATATCGGGGGAACACACACACACAACATGACAACATGCCCCCAAACGTGTCGAACATCGCCTCGTCCCATTAACAATAGAATCTAACCAGACGAGATTATCTCTAATCGCATTTGTAAGTGATTAGTTTCAGGTATTTAATCATACGCTTTTACGGAATTTTTTCCACTCACTCACTCCGAGCAGAATTAGTGAAATTGATGAGTTAGATATTGTCGAAAGATATTCTAATATCTAATTTCACAGATAGGTGAATACAAGAACGGCGGGAACGGCAAACCATTATTGAATAGCTGATTGTTGACATAATACTTAAATGTCGGTAATTGGCCGCCTCGATGGTAATCGCTGGAGTGCGTATCCGTCACCGTCGAACAACTTTTAGTTAATGAACTTCAAGATAAACATGTCAGCAATGGTGCTTTCTTCAATCACGTAATTGATAAAGATGTAACTGACTGCAATCGGTCATTAATGATACTGAATTTAGTCTCTAGTTCGTAATAAAACAAGGAGAAATGACGGGCCCTGATTTGCAAAGTTTGAAAATCTCTCAGGGTTCTTCAAACGCTGGTCCTGGTCCCCATACAGCGAAAGGCACAAATCTGCTGGTAATTCATGGATCTATATGAGCAGATACTTCTAGGCCGCATTAAGATGCTGATGGTAATTGAACTCTAATCGGGTATATGACTTGCGGCTTCGTCCAGAGCAGAGTCAACTCAGCAGACGCCAACCACCTGATAGCAAACTCAGGACTCCCGCACTTCCAAACAGGAGGAGGAAGAAAAAGGACAAAAACAAGCTCCGCCCGGAAATAATAATTATTTTCAAAAAGGGAAATATGTCCTATGCCGACATCCTCCGAAAGGAGAAATCAGACGCGGAACTGAAGGATTTGGGGGGCTGCTACGCTCCTCCTAGTGCAACCTTAACGCAATATGAGGAGTGCTGGCCAACGTTGGATGCGTGCCCACCTTTCGAGGAAGAGGGTCGGGTTCGATCGTTGACCTGACATTTGTTAGCACTTCACTGGTGAGGGAGATGGCTTGGCCAGTGAGTGACACAGTGACCACCAGGCCATCTTCCTCCACATTGGGAACCGGTGAAGCAGTCAACGACGTTGTGGAGGTGGAAAGGCTAAGGCGGTTGGCTAGTCTATCGGAGCTTTCGACGGGGAGACATTCCTGGCCGCATTGGAGGGAGCCCACGATCCGGATGGAACAGCGGTGGAAAAGGTCACAAAGCTGTCTCAACGTGTAACCCAAGCATGCGACGCTACGATGCCACGACGACGTTTGCACCACGGCAAGAGGCCAAACTACTGGTGGAACACGGAGATCGCTGCCTTGAGATCCTCTTGTCTCCGAGCGAGGAGACTTTCCCACAGGACAAGGGGAAGGCCGGAGCACCAGGAGCGTAAGGAGGAATACAGGGATCTGTAAAGCAACCTTAAAAAGGCCATTCGGAGAAGCTTGGAATGCTACCAGAAGCTCTGCATGGAGGCTAATACGAATCCGTGGGGTACAGCCTACCAAGTTGTAATGAAGAAGATTTGCGGGCAAAAATCACCTCAAGTGACATACCCACGGCTCTTGTTGCCAATAATTACAACTCTTTTCCCGCAGCAGGAACAGGACGAAAGAGAATCCCAACTGGCAGCTCAGCAGAACGTCTTCTCGATCACTGATGTTACCGAAGAGGAACTTTGGGAAATCTGCAGACGTACTGGGGATAGCAAGGCTCCGGGATTGGACGGAATTCCGAACAGGGCTCTGAAGGTGGCTGCCAAGGCCAGACCAGGGTGGTTCGCAAGCACATTCGAATCCTGCATGACGGAAGGAATATTTCCCGCCCACTGGAAGAGGCAGAAGCTGGTGTTGCTACCGAAGCCCCAAAAACCACCCGGCGTGCCCTCTTCATATCGCCCTATTTGTCTCTTAGACACCATGGGGAAGATGCTGGAGAGGGTGATATACAACAGGCTGCTCCCGTTCATCGAGCTTGCGGGTGGTCTTTCGGACCGGCAATATAGGTTTCAGCGAGCCCGTTCTACGGTCGATGCAGTAGCAAAGGTCGTGGAATTGGCTCGAAATGGGCAAATGCTGTGCTCTGGTGACGCTGGACGTCAAAAATGCCTTTAACTCAGCCAACTGGGGCTGGATTAAAGGCGCTTTGGCCAAACTGGGTGTTCCTAGTTACTCGGCTAATCGAGAGTTACCTCTTGGGCAAACTTCGGTCGAAGGAGTACATTATGACAACAGGTGTGCCTCAAGGTTCTGTATTTGGACCACTGCTGTGGAACATAATTTACGACGGAGTGCTTGGCCTACGCGTGCCGAAAGAGACAACGTTAATTGGTTTTGCGGACGACCTGGCGGTAGTTGTAATTGAAAAGCATCCCGAGATGTGGAGTTTTATGCAAATGAAGCCATTTTTACTTGATGGTTACGAATGGCCAAGCTAGACCTGGAGGACGAAAAGACGGAGGCAGTCCTCATTACCAACCGTAGGAAGAACAATACGGTTACCATCCGGGTTGGTATTCGTGAGGTCGTTTCAAAATCAGTTGTCAAATACCTGGGGGTGATGATCGATGCCAAGCTGAGTTTCAAGGGACACTTGAATTATGCGCGAGAGAAGTCAACAAATGCCAGCTCATCCCTTGCAAGGATGATGCCTAACGTGGGAGGGCGGAAGCATAGTCGCAGGCTACTCGTCGCGGGAGTGGTGAGGTCGATCCTGCTATACGCGGCCCCTGTCTGGCCGGGAGCGTTGAACCACGCTGTCAACCGGAAGAAGATACGACGCGAGATGGACGAGCTGGTATAGCGAACCAGAGCCTCCCCCGCGAAGTAATACTTCACGGTGGTCCCGCGGGGAAGGGCGGAAGAGTGGGGGTGGTTTTAGTGGGTGCGAATCCCACACCTGACGCAGCAGCGTCTTTCTAAGATTTCCACCTCCATGCATAAAAAAAAAAAGAAAAAAGTTGCCTCGACCTACTTTGGACATAGTTTATAGTTTAGCCGGCAGTGAGCAGTGAGAATTCCCACTATAACTCGTAGGTTCTTCCCAGTGAGCTTTAAGCAATCCTTTGTGCGCATGGGATCGTATCTCCCAATAAGCACCCAGGACTGCTAAATTCCTAGTAGTCACGCCCAGTATAGTTCTATCAACCGTTCCTCTTCATTTGTTAAAGTCGTTTCCGATTCCACAGAAGCGTTCTGGCCCGGATGAAAACGTCCCTGCTCCCTTCTTGGCCAATTCATCCATTGCCTCATTGCCTTTCAACCCAACATGGCCTGGAACTCAGAGTATCCAGACCTCATTGAGCGAACCGAATATATTCCGTCTCTCTAAGGCATTCCGGCACCAATTTAGAGTTCAGCTGGGTAAACTTAAGTGTGTTCACCGCTGCCCGGGTATTAGTCAGAATAGCAACGTTCTGGTCCTGTAGTTCCCTTGAAGACTAAAGGAGGGACACCTGTCTATGGCGTATATTTCCACCGGGAATATGCTAGTGTGCTTACCTATTGGCTCCAAGCATATTTTCCTTAGAACAGTGACCCCGGCACACGCTCCCTCTGCTGCGAGGGATCCGTCAGTGTACTAAGTGGTCAGTTGCAGGTTTTAGCCGTCTGTCACTGCCACGCTTTCTCAGTTTGCCTTATTACTCCAACGTGTTTCAAACTTCTCATCGAAGTGAAACCGTGTTGTCATGTTATCCCTTGATATCAATAATTCGGGATACCGCTTAGAAAGAATATCGATCTTCCTTCCATTTGGGCAGCTCTTCGCCGCATTGACACTCCCAGCCATCCTGAAGATTGCCCCCCTTGTTTGCATCTGTATGTACAGATGGAGAGAGGCTATTCCCAAAGGGACCTCCAAGGATACCGTTGGGCATATCCTCATTGATACACATGCAGACCAGTCTTTGTAGTTTGCGTAACTCGCTGACTTGTGTTCTGAGTTTAGTTCTTTCTGCCCAGATTACTGCCCCATAGATAATCATTGCCCTTACTATTGTAGTGTATATCCAAATCAGTATCTTCGGGTTGCAACTCCATTTTTTTCCTGTCATGCACCTACAAGTCATCAGAGCCCTTGTAGCTTTCTGACAAGTGTTTCCAACATGCGTCTTCCAGAGCAATTTTGGTCTAGCGTGATTCCCAAATATTTGACCTCTGTTTCTCGTCTCACCTCCATATCATGTAACCTTATGGTTCTCAGGTGATCAAGCATTCGCTTGTCCCTACTTTTTGGGCAGTGGTCAGTTGGTTCTTGGTTGTTGTCCTCACAGTATACCAATGTTGTTCTTGGATATACTGCTTGATGTCCCAGCTTCTTTCTTCTTGGGTGTATTCACTTGGCTCCTAGTATTTTGGAGATGTCCTCTACCTGGTTAACAAGTTTGTATGCAGTACGGGGTCCCACTTGTTTTGTTGTAGTTTTTTTTATTTCTGTAATGTTACTCATTTAATTCCCACGAGTATCGGGTTTAGGTGGTCCGCGTTGCCATAGCCTCCTGTAGCACGATAAGGTCAAACTTACTCACTAAGGCGGCCAAGTATCAGTAAGGAAGCTCCGTTCGAATACCGGCTCACCTCGTATAGGGTGTGGCTATCACCACTCATTAACGATCTTGGTAGACGAGAGGCTTGGCCCATGGAAAGCCACACATTACCCTGGAGGAAAGACAGCTCTCTTTCAGAGAGAGATGTGTTGGCACCAGGGAACTATATTCCGCGTCAGTTTATCCTGCAATGTACTGCTTGACTACCATGGTTTATCAGACAATGTTGGACATGTTATGTCCTAAAATTAGTTTGCGGTGGACTTGCTTCGACAAGCATCTAGTTCGCCGCATCCATTACTTCGCCCAAGCGCTGTATGGGAGAAGTGTTTTCTCCTCAATAGACCTGGTAAGAAAGAATGTTACCTGTTGTTAGCAGAAGAATACATGCTGAAGATGACCATCAAAAGACCATTCCGCCTACGAAATGCAGCGCGAAATTTCCAGTAATTTATCGACAAGACTTTTAGAGGGTTTGGCTCCTCTTATACCTACGTTAATGACATATCAGTCGCTTCATCTTCACGTGAGGGTCGTGCCAAAAATTTAAAAACTCTCTTCCAAAGGTTGAAACAATAGTGGCGAATCCAACCGAAAACGCTTCTGGTTAGCAAGAGGCCATTCTATAAAGGTATCTGGTTTAAATGATCACATCCCTTGCAAGCCAAAATCAAAACGTTTTAGCCATACGTGCAAACAGCCAACAGCTCAAAGCATTCTTGTACAGGTAAAATTTTTACAAAAGTTAATATTCAATCATTCTTCATGACAAAATTAAAAGACATTGTCCAATTGATCCTGCGTATCGACAGCAGCTTTTCAACCTCCAAAAAGGCGCTAGAACAGCCTTGCATATCCGAAATCTGATGGACCTTTCACAATTTTCTGCGATGTGACTTCGCGATTGGAGGAGTCCTCCAATGTAATGTAACATGTAACGATTGTTACACGTGATGATATTAGCGATTCTTCCTAGAGGCCATTTCAATGAGATTCACTTGTCGTCCTTAATAATAACCATTGTCCCAGCAAGACGTTACCTTACAGTATTCGACCCCCTTAGTGGGCGCAATCATCTGGTAGACACAGGATCGGAAATTTCGGTCCTCCCCGTTTCCAGAAAAAAAAACTATTTCCCTTGCAGCCAAAATTGGCAGCAGCAGGCTCCACGCTCATCGCAACTTCCGATTACAAGCAAGTAGGCGTGAGTCTTCGCTTGCGTAGGACCATTTCGTGGCGCTTCATTTTGTCTAATATTGGTGCTCCTATATTAGGCACAGACTTCCTCTGCCTATATGGACTGCTGGTAGACAAATTCTCTTTGGTCATCAAGGAAAATTTCAACCTACTCTAACAACAACACTTTTTCTATCATTTTTGAGAATGATGCCAATCCTTGCATTTGCGCACTTCTCCAAAAATATCACAACATTACTTCCGAATGTAGTTCCTTCTCAGCCAGTTAAGCATAATGCCCAACATCACACAAACACTACTAGATCCCCAATCTTATCGAAGGTGCGTCCTCTACCACCCCTGAAGCTCGCCGTTGCGCCGAAAGTGAAACTTCTTAAGCAGTGCATATATAGACCTAGCAAATGGTCATCTCCGCTCCATTTGGTCCCCAAGCCGAATGACGACCTTTTGGAGATTATAGGGGCCGTAATGCTTAGACGATTCCAGACCAGTACCCCATTCCACTCATCCAAGACTTTGCACATTATTTGGCAAACTGGCGTGTTTTCTCAATCTTGGATCCCGCCAGGGACTACCATCAAATCCCTGTAGCTCCCGAAGATTTTACAAAGACACAAATTTACACAACTTTTGGACTCTTTGAGTTCGCACGGATAACTTTTGGCTTATGAAATACGGCGCAAACATTCCAGCGATCATCCACTCTGTTTTACGAAACTTAAACTTCTGTTTCGTCAACTTTCTTGACGTCCTGGCCGCTTCTTTCACCGAATCTGAGCATTTGACACATCTCGAATGCACTTTTCAACGCCTCCTTGAAACGCCGACAAATTCAAATTTCCTAAACAGAGGTGAAATTTCTAGGCCATTCCGTCACCCCTAATGGCATTCAACTCGACCAAATCAAAGTGCAAGCGATCACGAGCTTTCCGCTACCAAAAACGGTGCTCTTGCAGGCAAGCCTTTCACTTTTTTCTGCCTTACGGCAAAAGCTTGACAAAGTGTCCCCTCGCCAACTTTGGCACTTACCTTACATCAACAGGTTTACATCGGATAGTGATCATGTGTCCGGTAAAGACAACTTAGTCGCTGACGCTTTGTCGAGGATCTTCGAGATCAACTGCTCAGCCGTAGTCACTTTTTCCGCAATCGCTGTGGTCCAGAAGGATGACGCAGTTCTTCAGAGCCTGCAATCGGACTCCAAATATAAATTGAAGGAGTTCCCAATCTTTGGCTCACATTCCTCTATCTACTGCGAGATGTCTGAAAAGGGACCTATGCCATATATTCCGCTCGCTTTTCGCAAAGAAGTGTTTCGCTCGGTGCATGATCTTGCGCATCCTGGCATAAGGGCAACAAATCGGTTAGCCTGCAGCAAATATTTCTGGCCGTCCGCCAACACTTAGGCCAGAGAGTAAATGACATGCGAAATGTGTGAAGTGATTAGACATGATTCCCTAAGTGGACAAGGCACTTCCACACTGTACACCTCGACATTATAAGCCCCTTGTGAGACTCAAACGACTACAACAACCTCACGATCATCAATCGTTGGCCTCAGGCAATACCTCTGAACGCCATATGTTATGTGTCTGTCGAGAGTGAATTTTGCGCTTTGGTGTTCCCACTGTCATGATCACAGACCAGCACCGGCACTGGATGCTGAAAGCAGCTATTATGGCGCGAGATAAGCTGTCATGGTCAGAGGTATTGCCTTCCCTTCTGCTTGGCCTCCATACAGCCATCCGCGAAGAGTTTACTGGCGGTCCTACTAAACTGGTGTACGGGGAGAACCTCCGACTCCCTGGCGACCTGATCCTTAGCAAAGGAGACATCCTTGGAGAAACCGGATTATTGCGCCTACTATGAGAGGCCATACCCAAATTAAAGTCGCCACCTCGCCACACCCAGCCGACGGTCCACACCTCTAGGGAACTTGAAGTTTATACCCACGATCTGGCGAGGACTGATGGCCTACGAAAGCCACTACAGCCACCATACTAAAGATCCTATAAGTAGAGAGTGGAGAGCACTCCTACAGTCTGGACGTCGATGACAAGCCCAAGAGGATGTCCTTGGACAGGCTGAAACCTTTCTTCCAGGATGCAGACGGTACTGAAAAGAAGCGAGAACAACGCGTTCGTTTTGACGTCTACCAGTCGACCGCAGCCGAGTAACCTCTATAGTTGTAGTTTTTTCAGAAAATCCTGTCCAGAAACTATCTAACCCTTGGAGGAGGGTTTCTTCCGCTTGTAAATTGGTACTTAGAATAAAAGTCAAAAAGTGGCTTACCTCTCCCGATGACTTCCGAGGTGGCCCCGATTACATTGGCATCGCTACCTATCAACAGGTTGGTTTTCTTCAATGTGATGTTGGGCGCTGAATGCTGTCACCCCTTTTACGGACTAATCAGTTGCGAACCATATATGAAGAGGAGGCTTACAAGTCTTCTGCTCGGACCGCTTCCAGCTTTACCAAACCCAGACCCTTGAAATTGATATGAAGGACACAGGCTCTGAACCCATCCCGAACGTTGGGAGCGTAGAATCCATACGGATGCTTGTCTTTCAGCCCTTTTGTGGACAAGCCTTTTCCAATCAATTTTCCATATCTATTCCATTCTTCCATTGAGAAGAACCAGCGCGGCGCACTTTGAGTGCTCGACGTTACCTTTCTTCTAACATCTTTTTAGCGGTGTCAACTGCATCTAAATCATTTTCGAGGAGCAAACAATTTTCTACATTGCACTTCTAACCTCAAGCCATATTTTATAGTTCATCTTTTCCATTGCCTGTGGCCACTGTTAATTTTACCACGCTCATTGGAAAGTTCTTTGCAAAAAAAGTTGTGAACTCTTGGCCGGGTTCGAGAGAAGAATCCTCCGAACAATTGTTGACCCCCTATATGAGGATGGACCGTTCCGTAGCCTTCACAATAACGAAATCTATGAGGGATACCATGACCGTCTGGTTGTGGATCAAATCCGGCCCAACAGGTTGCGGTGGGTGGGTCGCCTGATCCGTATGGAGGAGGATGATCCAACACAAAAATCTATAAAGTAGAAAAGATGACGAGGCAAACCCTGTCTGAGATGGAGCGATGACGTAGGCCAGGACGCCAGACAGATTTTAGGTATATCGAATTGGTGGACCTCGGCACAAAACCGGGGTGTCTGAAGTTCCTCACTAAGGCACGCCTAGATCGAATACCGGTTGTTGCGCCGTTGGTGATGATGATGATTGGAAGCTTAAGTCTTTTGCTGGATTTTCCCTCGGAAAGGAACCTTTTAATAATGTTCGGGTCCGATCTGCTCAGCTCTAAAATTTATGCACTTCCAGCCAGACCGCAGTTTTTGTGGTATGAATACATGGAAAGATATTTTGCAAGAAAACAAAATTATTTTTTGTCGACCCAGTTTTCTATTCCATAAGTACTTCCAGTGCCAGTTGCTCTTTCGTTCATTGAATCACACAAGATTTCCATTTTGCATCAAGTACATCAACATTTATAGTGTTAAGGACGTAGCACTCCCAAAATCTTTCTTTCGTCGACATCGCGCCATGTCACACTTTCAAGTGACCAACAATAATAAACATTCATTAGAGAGCATCGAGAGAAAGTCGTACATCTCCAGGCCCCTTCGCACATTGTTTACTTTCCAATCATTTTTCACATTTTAATTGAAACATTCATTACTTTCACAAAATATTCAGATGCTCCCATGCAGCTCCCCTTCTCCGTGGAAGCCAGCAGACAGCCTGGGCTTCAAGACTCCAACTCACTCTATTAATAATTACGAAACTGATATTATTATTAGAAGAAACATTCCACGAGTGTCTCGAGACAAGAATGAATGAATGCATTCATTTTTTGCCTCTGGGGCCCACTCGAAAAGTGTAAAATTTGCATTAACGCCACAGTGGCGGCAACAAATGCCGCATTTGGCCGGAGCCCGCTAACTTCAGAGTTTTACCTAACAACCAACTATTGGAAATCATTCATAAATCATTCACGCTTTGCCGGCAATTGAATAAATCAGGAGGCAACGTGACTGTAAATAGTAAGCGCGGTGGTAGCGGACGGACAGCGCGGAGTTTTGAAAATTCGGTTTTGGCTAAGTCAACAATAAGTCCCTAATTAATTGAGGGGAAAATCTTGAAATAAGTGGTAAAGTCGGTCTGGAGGAATTATTCGTGCATTTCCATCGATTCAATGCTGGGCTCGGTTGTGGGGGGTCATACATGGTAGAAAAAATAATGGCGATAAGCTGCTTTCCGACGAAAACCTACCCTAGGACTTAGAGCGATAGTGCTGGCACCCAGCCGCAAAGTCATCATCAACCGCGCACAACCGGTGTCCGATCTAGGCCCTAATTGAGATCTCCAAAGAGCACACTCCGTTTCCACCCTTCCTCTGACTCTGACTCTGACTCTGTCCAACCCTCCTTAACACTCATCGACTCTCTCTTTGAAAGCACCCCTGTGTATTACTCTGTAATCTCGTCCCCTACCGCAACTGTGATTTTTTTGACCTCGATCCATCCTCTTTTTCTCCATCCTCGGGAAGCTCCTGTCTTGGGGAGCCTTCAAATCAGGGGATTCGTTTCATCAACGAAAGGGAAGAGAAGAAAGGAAATTGTAAGTTCAAAGAACCCCCTGCCCCCCGGTCCCTCTACCGGTCGAGCTTCATCTCGGTTGCAACGAGGAATGCGCAACATGGCTCTACCTATCAGCACTCCTCAGCATTTCTCCGACAATTTTGCCTGGAGAGAGATCACCTGTGTTTGACGTTCCTATTCAAAGTATGGTGGGCATCGTCCTCAACCCCATTGCAAAACACAAAATCCGTAGTTAGGGCCCTCCTAATCTTCTGCAGGTAAGGTTGAATACTTCCATGTTCACTTACGAGCTGCATAAGGAAATAGTCAGCCTCACCATGGTTCCAATTCCACCCCGTCCTTAAATTGCCAATGAGCCGCGCAGTCCATCTGCCTCTTGTCTCATTTTTCCAAAAGTGGTGCCAATCATCCAATGTACGCTGCATTCTTCACAAACAACCATCTCCCTTGGCTGTTCTCCTTTATTTAAATATGATTTTATGCACCGTAGTAAGAAGGGCAACGACAATGCCTCCGATCACCATCACGGCCGGTTCAGAGACAGTGCGGTACGCAGACGCCACACGCGAATCTCTGCACTTATGCAAGACGCTTACGATATATTTCTATGCATCAGCGAAGTAGAGCAGAGCAGACTACGTTCAACTCAACACGAGATGCCACCTGCTAGATGTAGGACCCCTACCGGCTTCCCCCTGGCTCGTCGTACCGATCTGTCAAATCTGTTTTGCGCCTGTTTGGCAGTATTTCCGGCACAACATTATCTACATAACCGACCAGGCGCGCCTCTTCCGACATGTCCGTCTAAGCAGACTTTCATAGGAGGCGTTCCGAAGGTACTCTCTTAGGACGGATCCTTGTGCTCCTCCCGACGCGTCATTTAGCCTCCTCTGACCTTGTAGTGTCACATCGAGCAGGAAGTGTTTCCTCAGGTAATCCCTTAATATCCGTAAGAGATAGCTCGGCACGTGGAAAATGTTGTCAAATCTGCCTAAGATGCCCTTCCATCTGACGGAATTAAAATGATTTCTGACATCAAGCGTTGCAAGGAACACCATCGTCAAGCTCGGCGGCTGTATGCCTCCGCTCAATGAACGACATCCATGATTTGCATGAAAGCATTGACTATAGATCCTGCTCCTTCAAAGCCCAACTGCTATGGGAGTAAGTCTCCGGCAGCATGTACCGCTTCAGTGAGTCTAATCCTGGTGAACTTTTTGAGCTCCTTCCCGGCAGTGTCAAGTATAAATTGGTCGGTGGTCAGTATGAAGACGACAGCTCAGCGTCGCCTTTCACTATGCTGATGAACGGAAGTCTTCCAACGAGAAAGGAAAATGTCCTCTTTCAGGCAACCGTTGACTGTCAGTCTTGCCGATATTGGAGCACCAGTTTACATACCTCTGCCAGGATACCGTTGGGTCCTGGCGCCTTCCTGTTTTTCATAGAGAGGACTGTCTCTTCCAACTTTTCTATATAAAAAAGTTGACAATCCTCCGCGTCCTCCACACTGCTGTCATCATCCCGTACAGGTTACGCAGGGAATAGTACCCAATAAATTTTATGTAGCACCCTACTCTATGCAGTAACATGCTCTTCTCAGACACCACCTTGTCGTGATGGGACAGCATTTAACAGTGCACTACTACACAAAGGGGGTGCAAAACAGATGAATTTGGGGACTACGGATTTTAACTCTTCAAGTGGTACGAAGTCACAAACTTCGGGTCTACCTATGACTTTATAAAATCAAGTCGCGGCCGAAGCACCGATTTTGCAGGCTTCGTCAGATTCGTCTTTCCACTACATAGAAATCTTCGGAAGACATACTCTCCACTTCAGTCTCCACTTAGTGTCTGCGGCGCGGTCATCCAAAAAGGAGACCAGAATCCCGACTCTGGCCAGTTTGCCGATGGCAGTTTTGCCTAGTTCTTCCAGAAAATGGAAGGCTCAGCAGAAGAAATATTCCTTAAAAGATACGAAACTGCAAACTGAATCGTGCCTGTAGGACCCTTTTCTTCCGTCTCTACCAAGAAACTGATCTAATAACAGTATATGGAAGCGGATCCATTCGGACCGGTCCCCGTGAACCTGGGTAGGCTTACAGACTACGACAGCGGAAGATACTTCTAGAGAAACCAAATCTTTTGGGAATGAGATCGTGGGTGTTGCTGCAAAACCAGCTGTGACAATATCCAGAGAAATTGGATGCAAAGAAGCACTTTCGGAAGGACTCTCAGCAAACTCTCAGCTGCCAACACTTTTTCAGCACATACTTATTAGCCTACACTTATGTCTAAAAACATAAAGGTTGGCCAAATTAACTTGCGGCATGCCAAAGCCTCTTCCTTCCAACTGGCACCAAAGCTGACAAAGTTGCAGAACTGCCCTTACAAATTTCTCGTACAAGAGCCGGCTCGAGGCTCGACTTAACTAAATCTGTGTTGTTGGATCAGTAGAGGGTGTTAGGGTATTCTACGACGAGACCTGTGCCCTGACCTGAAGCCAAAATTGTTAGAGGCCACCAAGCGGAGGCAAATTCGTTCCTAGCGCCTAATTGTGGGCATACTCTAATGCTAGGTAGAATGCTTCGTTGATGCAAGAGTTTAAGGTTCTGGCTATGTATACAATCAAGTCATCTTGAACAAGTAATAAATTGCAATGCAACCGCCAAATCAGTGCCAGATCACTATTTAGCTTCGTTTAATGGGGGAGCCACAGTTCCAAACAATCCAAACAATCAACCTTTGTTAGGCCCATTATATTATCCCCAACAATTACCTATTCATTGGCCCCGATTGCAGCGTTCGCAGGCTTCTTGAATCTGTGAACATTGTCGAGAAGCAGAGGGTGCGCAGGTTCTTCATTGGGGAAAACCTTACCGAGCTGTCATCGTCTGAGATCTGAATAGGCCGGACAGCTACATATCAAGTGCATGGCCCTCTCCTCCTCGTAACATTAGTTGCATATAGCCGAAGCCACCTGTCCAATGTTTTACTTAGGACAGTCTAAGGAACAATGCCGTTCCAGCGGCCTCGGGTTCTTTCACAAAGATGTTCGCCTGCTGACAAGAGTTCAGATTTCTCTACTCGTCTGTCAGATTCCTCATTACCAGCGATATTTGAGTGTCCTGGAACCCACATCAGGAATGCTTTGATTAGTCGGTCAAGTTTCAGCAGCAATTTGCGGTAACTCCACACCAACTGGCTTGACATGTTGTTGCTGTTTAGTGCTGATAATGCTGTCTGACTGTCGGAACAGATTCGATTGGTGCAACTCCTCCACTTTTATCGCATGCATTATTCGGCTGCCAATGAAATGGCATAGTTCCACCTGGAATATATGTGTGGAAGGTGGGATGGGATTTATCAGCTGATATATTTATACACAGGGGATCTCTCTCCAAACAAAGTTGTCGAGAAGATGCCGAGGAACGCTGATAGGAGGAGCCGTGTTGTCCATTACATTCCGGGACGGAGCCCGACCGGTAAAAGGGCCGGATGGCAGGGGGTTCCCTGAACTGACAGTTCCCTTCCTCCCCTCCCCTCCCATTGATGAAAGGTATTCCCTGATCTGAGGGCTCCGCAAAGTAGGAGAGTGCGAGGACTAACCCGAAGTAATATGACAAGCGGTTCTAGGCTACCTCTCTGACGATGGGGAGGTGTTTAGCTGGTAGTCCGACGACGTACTGTTGCGGGAGTCCAACACTATGTGCCTAAACGCATTCACCTACCCTACCTGCAAAAAAAATTATTCCGAGGGGTCGCTCCACAATGAGATTTCCCAAAAACACTCATGCGGCTCTGTAATTCCGAAAAACTCACAGGCCATTTATTGTCCATTCTTCTCTTTTGGTGATTACGACAGAGTATACCTTTTCAAAGACAAATCTGGAAACCGTATGATCAACCGGAATTAAAGCCACCAAATATTTGGCTCAAAGAACTACCAGATCGTCCCCAAATACTTATGCAAAGAACCTTGTATTCTCCAGGAGCCAGAGGGGATAGCACCCCTCTCTTGTGGGCTCTTAAGACATCCTGCCTCAATAGACTACTGGCCGACTACTATGCGGATCTTTCTCCACTCCAGCATGTGAAAGATTAGTTACAGGTCGATTTGATGCTGTCTTACCTCATCACAAATTGCCGCGAATGAAGCATAATTGTAGGTTCCTTGGATATCCATGAATACGCTGAAGGCGTACTGATTTTAGGGCGTCATCTTTTCAATTTTTGCCGTGAGCTCATGGAGTGCTACCCCGTGGATTTGCTTTTCTGGTAGGCGTGTTGCCTATTGTCAAGCGCCCACTTAGGAATGTATGTACTCCTTATGAACGGATCTACTACTCTGTTCAGTTCTTTTCGTAGAAAGGAGGTAAGGCTTATCGGTCGGAAAGAATTATGCCCTACGGACCCATAGACTTGTATCTATGGAACGAGTAAGTACCCATTTTACTTGCTCCAGTGATACTATTTTATATGCCACATTCCGGTCTCTCGTTTGAGGGCTGTATGCAACCTAGCTTCTGACAACATTTTTTGACAAGGATCCGCCTCAGCTTTGAGGTTGTCTTGCTGTTCTCCTCTGGTTCACCAAATTCGATTTCCACCATAGCGTTTTACCCTTCCTCTGTGTCTTGAGCTTACTTCATCTGAATTGTTTTCGGGGGTTTGACGTCCCCCCCCAGGGATCGTAACTCGGGAACTCAGTTCTATTTCATACGTCGTCCAATCTGCCTTCAACGAATCGCGAAATAAAGCGGTTGGAGATAGATCCATGCCCATTATGAAATCAACGCGCAGGTGACCCGAGAATGTGATATCGTGTGATACCATCCACTCTATGACAAGAGTCGTAATGTCAGCGGATACTACCGTGATGTTGATACCCATCCGCCTGACTGTATTGAAGAAAGTGGGTTCATTACCCGAATTAAGGGTCTGCAGGTCTAATAGTCTCGACACTCTTGCGTTGCTACTGGAACTTCCTCAGCATATGTGGTGAGTGGTGATATCACATTCTGCTATTACCCCATGCCTTTATTTTTGGCATATTGACTCTGATGAATGCTCAACTGGGAACTTCCTCCTTATCATAGGAGAAATATGCAAAGCACCATAGAATTTCTTTTTCTTTCTGTTGACATTTTATGGTTAGTTTGACGGTTGTGATGTCGCCATTACATAGGTCGTTAACCAAATTAGTCTGAAGGTCTTTTGAAACCACTACGCAGGACCGGGGTTTGTGACTTGCGTTGGCATAAAACACGTGAACATGTCGGAAGTTTAAACACCTGACTACCCCATCAAAACCCATGGTCCTTGTATGAGGCATATAAATGTCATACAGCCATTGCAAATTTATTTGAGAAATATGGCACCTCATCTACGTTTCAGATGAAGATACCGTGAGATGCATGTCCCCTTCACAGATTTTAAGAGCCGACACTTGTAACTTCCCAAACCCGTAGTAGAGTCAACAACCCGTTTGTCCTTGAACCTTCTCAATATCCTTTTGGAGAACGCCGATAGTAAGAAAAGTTCCCAGCCTATCGGCCCTCTCTAATGCAGCATCCAAATGGATGTCTTGACATTGCCTTGGATATCAAGTTGTTTCAATACTTCAGGGCCATTACGTTCCTCTTCTGAAAGCCCGAGGAAGCACTTTTGAAAAATGGCAGATCAGAGACCCTTTTTGGGGTTAGTGGCGCACCCTCTCAAACATTTTTAAGAGAGGAGCAGTACTGCCTGACCCACTCGTTCTTGTTTTCGTCGACAAAGTTTAGGTATGTTTACAGTATAGGTCAGTAGGTCTCAAAGCGAAGCTTAATGCCTTGCGGGGATGCAGTCCATACAACTAAGATGAGTTTCCTCCTAAGCTGGTTGCACTGCCCAGTATTGTATCCGGATAGACTGCTGTCGCCAATCAAGACCCATCCATTGGCTTCGATAGCCTTGGCTGCAAACGAAGGTTTAGTTGATACCGGACAAGCCCCCTTTGCTGCCTTTTGTGACGAAGAGTTGTGATCATCCGAGGTCCGTTGCCGGTTCGGTTTGCCCCTCATTTGCCCCCGAAGGTCCTTTTCCATCAACCTTAGCAACACCCGTGGGTTGGAAAGGGGGTTTACCCAAAAGCTGTTTGCTGTCCGAGGACAGATGCTTACCATTGGATATGACTTTAGCCTCAGCGGGGGACGCATATTGGAGCCCTGGGTTAGGAATGCTGACAGAAGTGGCCTACTTCGCCTCGTCCGTTAAGGACTGGGTTCCAATCGGATTGGTTCCCAGTTGAAAAGGTGGAAGACTCCACATCTGAACATCTGTGACCGTTCAGCCCTCAGCACTGTAATCACACCTTGGTTTGGGGTTTGGATTAACTTCCTGTTTCGTCTCTAATTCTCTGGGTAATCGTCGAGGGCACCGTTACTTAGAAAACAGTCTGAATATTGCAAGGGAATAAACAGAGTCCTAGAATCCAACAATGATAAAAGAGGGTAGGGAACACTGATAGCAACTTCGAAGAAATATTTTCCTTGCATACCTTACTCTTAGCCACGTGTCCACGTTTTTACAGAAGGTTAGGTTACACTAGCAAAATGAGGATGGAGAGGTTTTCGCGCAATTACTTAACAGGAGCCCGTTAACGCCACACCGGTTGCATTGGTCGAATCTATTACTCTGATCTATCGTACTTGCTTGTGCAAAATTGAGCTATGTGACCATGCTCCAGTCATCCTAAGTAAATAGACAGATCCTTCTTCTAGTATCTTGAAGGCCACACTTCCTGTTGGACTACTTCCAGAAACAGAACAGCGTCAACAATTTCGTCTGGGTTGTGATGTAGCAGCATCAGTTTCCATCGTATGTTCTTCTTCGTTGTCTTCAGTTGCCTCAAGTGACCTTCTCTCCTAAGAATCCTAAAGGCCTGCCAGATGCCGAAAGTTAGGAATTTGGTGTCCTGTATCCTCTGGAGTTCCAGCCAGAAGTCAATTTTCTGCGTTCTAATGATCCAAATTCAGTCAATTACACAAATACAACGAAGACATGCACTAGCCCAAATGACAGGTCAAAGCAACCACTGCGAGGCGGCGCAGGATCTACTCGCGCAAACCATCCGCGAGAAAAACATCGATGTGGCTATACTAAGTGAACCATACCGAAACCACGGTGGTAGCGTTTGGGTCAAAGACCAAACGGGCCAAGCAGCGCTGTGGACTTGTGGAGAACAAGCCTTCCAAGAAATAATGGAGCAGCCGGAGGAGGGCTTCATCAGAGTGAAGGTGAAGGGCATCCACATCTACAGCTGCTATGCTCCACCCAGCGCTACACTCGTTGAGTATGAGCGGATGCTTGCCGCTCTTGTTTTGGATGCAAGAGGACGTTGGCCGATCATAATAGGAGGCGATTTCAATGCATGGACTCTTGAATGGGGCAGCCGGATAAATAATGTGAGGGGACGTGTTCTCCTCGAAGCATTCGCAGAGCTGGACGTGGTACTGGCGAACATTGGGTCTTCGTACACTTTCCGGGGAAGGGGCCTGGGGTCTATAGTGGACCTGACATACGTGAGTGCTACTTTAGCCAGTAGAATCGCTTGGCATGTCAGTGAGGACTATACTCACAGCGACTACCGGCAATCTGCATAGAGATCAAGGGTGGATTGAGCTCGAAAAAGAGTTTTCGCAGAATGCCGGGTGGTATGCTTGGCTGGACAGTGAAAGCTTTCGAGGGGGACACGTTTTGCGCCGTGCTCAAATCCGAGATCCGAGAAAGCCACCCAGATCGCTCGATGGGTGACGGAAGCATGCGATGCTACTATGCCCAGAAGGTAATTGCTCCTCAGTAGGCAACCCAACTACTGGTGGAACAACGAAATCGCAAGTTTGCGAGCCGCATGTTTTCGGGCAAGGAGGCTTTGCCAGAGGCTCAGCGGAAAACCCGGTGGCGACGGTCGTGAGGAGGCACAGAAGCAATTGCGTGGTCGCCTAAAGGAAGCCATTCGGAGGAGCAAAAAGAACTGCTTCAAACTGCTGTGCGACCATGCCGACATAAACCCTTGAGGCGAGACATACACAGTGGTGATGAAAAGGCTGCGGAAATCACCCCAGGTGACCTGTCCGCGTCTCCTGAAACAGATTGTTACCACTCTGTTCCCTCACCACGAAAATAGGGAAAGACAAATTTTTGTCCAGCTAAATGACGGCATAATACTGCCTGTAACTGTGGAGGAGCTGCGGGAAATATGTGGTAGGTTCGGTGACAACAAGGCCCCAGGTTTGGATGGCATCCCCAACCGAGCTTTGAAACTGGCAATGAAGACTAGGCCCGACCTTTTCGCCAACACCTTCGAGGCGTGCCTAAAAGCAGGAATGTTCCCTGCCCAGTGGAAAAAGCAAAAGTTGGTGTTGCTTCCGAAGCCTGGCAAGCCAGCTGGAAACCCAGCGTCGTATCGTCCTATCTGACTGTTGGATACAATGGGGAAGATGATGGAGAGAGTCATCTACAACAGACTCGTGCCCATCGTCGAAGCCAGCAATGGTTTGTCGGAACGCCAGTTTGGTTTCCGACGCGCCCACTCTACGGTGGACGCAATTGGCATGGTGGTAAACCTGGCAAAAGGTGCACTGATTTCTGGCGGCTGCTGTGCCGTGGTGGCGTTGGATGTCAAAAACGCATTCAACTCGGCCAACTGGAATAGAATTAAACGGGCGTTGGGTGACATAGGTGTCCCCGGATACTTAGCGAATTTGGTGAAAAACTACCTCTCAGAGAGGACTCTCTGGTACGGGACGGATGAGGGCCCCAAAGAGTACATTGTCACAGCCGGGGTACCACAGGGATCGGTACTTGGTCCCCTGTTGTGGAATATCATGTATAATGGGGTGCTTGCTCTTCCCGTCCCAGAGGGGACTACGATTGTCGGCTTTGCTGATGACCTAGCTGTGGTTGTTGCAGTAAAACACCCAGAAGATGTGGAGGTTTACGCAGCGGAAACAGTGAGAGCGGTAAAGTCCTGGCTAGAAAAGGCCGGGCTGACCTTGGCGGACACGAAAACAGAAGCGGTCTTAATAACGAACCGCAGAAAAAATAACACTGTGAAAGTGGAGATCGGTGGACATACGGTCGTATCAAAAGCCGACTATTAAATACCTGGGGTAATAATTGACACCAAATTGAGTTTTGGGGAACACCTAGAGTATACATGCCAAAAGGCAACCGGTGCCACCACGGTACTTACAAAAATGTTGCCAAATATTGGTGGACCGAAACATTGCCGGAGGTTGGTGCTAGCCGGAGTGGTGCGCTCCATCCTGCTCTACTCGTCGCCTGTGTGGGCAGAGGCGCTTGCAAACTCTCAGAGACGGATGCAGGTGAACTCGGTTTACCGGCGGATGGCTTTGACAGTTTGCAGTGCTTTTAGAACCACATCAGACGAGGCAGTATTGATGGTGGCAGGCATGATCCCTGTTGACATTCTCAAAGAAATGAGTGTCTTGTACCATGCAAGACGTATGGAGGGGCATGCACAGCGTAGAAATGTGGCAAGGTCAGAGTCGCATGAACTCTGGCAACGCAGATGGGACGAGTCTATGAAAGGTCAGTGGACACACAGGCTCATTCCCAACATTAGGGTGTGGCTTGAGCGAAAACATGGGGAGACCAACTACCACATTACCCAATTCTTTACGGGACACGGTGGTTGCTACAGGCAGTATCTTCATCGCTTTGGGTTGGATGATTCTCCGAACTGTCCCAGATGCGATGGCATACCGGAGGATCCAGAGCATGTCATGTTTCACGGCCCACGATTTGCGATGGATAGAAGGAGCTTAAACCAGGTGCGGGGCAGGAGCGGGACCCCGGAGAGGTTGGTTACTGAGATGCTGGAGTCCGAGGAGAAGTGGCTTGCGGTTAGCTCCGCAATCATCGAAATGCAGGAGGAGTTGCTGAAGGAACAAAGAAGGATGAAAGCCGCAAATAGGAGAAGGATGAGTGCCTAAGAGCAAACCTACCCCGCGAAGTAATACCTCAATGGTGGTCCCGCGGGGCTGGGGCTGGAGAGACCGGGGGTGGTTTTTAATGGGTCTGAATCCCACACGCGTCCGCTGTAGTTCCGCCGTTCGAGCGGCGGAGCTGCGGCGGACGTGTCTTTCTAAGATTTTCCACCTCCGTGTACGCACAAAAAAAAAATGCAACGAAAATAACCATTAATCCAGAGAGGTGCCGATCTAACCCTCGAATCCCATGGTCTACACTTTCAAAAGAGGCCCAACTTTTCCTTGGAAAAAGAACACCACCGTTCGTACCGTTCATGGTCTCCCTTACTTCTTCCAGAATAAGTGGATAACTGGTAAAGTAGCGAAAGTCCATTATAGGCATGCCAGGTGCTAGATAATCGTGACAATTGACACAAACTGAATTATTAGAACTCTTTTTGCTGCCATTATGAAGCAAACCCTCAGCCGCAGCAACCATACACAATCAACCGGTTGAATTGCTAACAGCAGAAATCCATCCACATACCAATGCCAGTGCCACAATGATCGACAAACATGGGCCGTTCAGGGTCAGGTCTAATGGATTCGAGGTGGCGTCAAGAATACAATTTTGCTGCTTCAAGGGCGTCGTTATTATTGCTAATACTGTTGCGGAACTCATTGTTATTAAGTTAATTGCAAAATTAATTCTCCTTCGGATTAAGCCACTGGTGCAATAAATCATAAAGCAAGACGGGTGGAGGGATTTCTTCAGCCGATTCGGAAAAACACTTCTGCTTGCGTCAGGTGTAGTTGGAGGTTCATCAGGGTTGTACCAAGGCGATATTCTCCGGGTGGAAGGAGCGCTGGAACAAATCTTAGATCCAATGGCGCTTTCACTAAATATACGTTTCCCTAGACGAAATTGATTAGATAATTATTGGACCTTGTAATAGCGAAGTAAGGAAACAACTCACCTTCAGAGGACAGTGTCGATTTCCGGCTGAAAAGTGAGTGATGGTGGGTAGGACTCTTGCTAACATGCTTGATTTTGATGTTCTCTCAATAGCACTACATAAGTTCTCTGTTGCATCAATGGCCCATTTAATGTACTTTCCGGACGTCTTCTTAGAGAGAACCATGTGTACCTGAAACGTTTTCACTGCATTTACGGACTAACGACTTAAATCTTATTTGGATACGAACAGAAACATTGCTTTGAGGAGCTTCAAAGTAGCAGCCGAAATTAAGGAGCGTGATCCTATTCCGAACTGTTGTTATATTGCACATGCCTCTGAGACAAACATCGGCGTTGTGATGACATTGGATGTGATGGAGCCTCACGGGAATCCCGACCTATCCAGGATTGGATAAAATAAAAGGGAGAAAGTAAGTTCGGCTTTACCAGTGACCAAAGAAACAGTGATCAGTCTTACAGTCAAGACAACACAGAAGGCTAGGAAAACTATTATCGTGGACTTCATTCTGGGCATAACTGGCAATCACAAACCAAACAATGAATTATTTCCAACGCGATCTTCCTCTCAAAGTTATATTTTAGGATTTTCATTCAGCATAACTTCCAACATTGCCCTAAGTGTGGGGAAATGACCCGCATTATCGCTTAATTGGAGCCCCTCTGAACCATCGATATAATCTCATGGATCCCAGTATTGCATGTAATTTGGAATATACCTTAACAAGGTCCACTACTTAGCATCTGTAGTAGTCTGGATAATTAAGCTCAATTCATCCAAATTATGGCTCATTTATCAATAAAATTGGAAACATTCAAAATTATAGTTCACCCAAATTACAGATTTTCTAGTTTAAATACCGAAACAACGCAAGCTTTTCAAAATTGTATCTCATTACACACAACTGCGTCAGATTTAGTGATCCAACAAATTGCCTAAGCCATCCAATAACATCGAGTAAGGAGGCAGATCTGCTTATTAGCCCATGTCGTCTAGATTGCGGATGTCACAGTACGCCGGACAGACACAGAGAACATGGAACCAGTCCTCTGAGTCAGCCCCACCCAGAACACAATCCTGACTGGAAGCAAGGTTCCGCTTGAAGAGAAACTCATTCAAGCTACCATGCCCCGTCAGGAGGAAGCCCATCTCAAGCCCAAAGTCCACGACGGAACTTCCTCTGGCAGACACATATCTGACGTACTTATATGTGACCCGACCTTTCCCACATTCGTTCCATCTAAGCTGCCACTTAGATGTTACACTCTCGTCTAACACCTTTTTGACAGCAAGCGGCCCTAGCTCTCCAACTTGATTAATACTGACTAGATCTGTTTGCAGCAAAGGTATGCCCCTCCTGATCCTGTAGGCCGTGGCACGCCGGACTACCTCCAGATCAAGAGGAGGAACACCCAACAATACCTGCATAGCGTCGGTCGAGACCGTACGACACACAGGAAGACACGATGACAACGCCACTCGCTGACAAGCGTAGAGCAGCTGCCTGCCCTACACCGTCAACGCAAAATCATACAACAAAGGGAACCCATACGTACAACATGCAAGAAAGAGTCCCACATACGCCTCAACATACGCACCAATTTAGTCAACCGTGGCTTGAGCTCGCGCAGGTGCGGAGCCAAGTCCATGCGTTCCGCGATCGTGACTCCCAAGTACGTCACTTTCTTCCGGTATTTCAATGGAACTCCATTGAGTTTAACACATGACGTACGACGCAGGTAGCCTTTCAGCATCATCGCGACGGTTTTTTCCGTTGAGACCGCGACACCGACTTTTGCAGACCACGAGTTAACGATGCGCATGTACTCAATACCCTGCTGCTCGACCTCACGCCGAGTGTTCCCCTCAACAAGAATGAGGAGATCATCCGCGTAGGCAACACATTCAGCAACGGTCGAAAGCTCACCCAACAGTTCATCCATCATCAGATTCCATATAAATGGACCTGCGATAGATCCCTGTGGACAACCGCACTCCACGTTGACCCACACACGCTCATTGACACCTTGGACGAATGCTCTTCTGCCATGGAAGTAGCTCTTCCACAGAGCCAATTCCTGGCAGTCACACTCACAAATTTTGGACAACACAGACGACCAACTTAGGTAATCAAATGCGCCCTTGAAATCTACAAAGATTCCAAAGACGTATTTGCTAGGACAACGGACAACAAGGTTCTTCACATGCATTAAGGCGTCGTCGGTGGACCTACCAGTGCAGAAGCCATACTGCCTGTCAGACGTCAGATGGGATGTTTTCACCCCCAGTCGCTGGACCATAATCCCCTCCAGGACCTTACCAAGGGTCGGGAGAAGAGATATCGCCCTGTATGACCGAGGATTACTCTTATCCTTCTCCGGCGACTTCAGGAGCCCGACCACCCTGGCAGTCTTCCAGAATTCTGGCAAGTAACCCTCACGAATACAACACTGAAGCAAACACTGGACATGAGATGGAAGGGCCTGCACATCTCGCCAGTCATCCCATCCCAGCCAGGTGACTTCCGAGACCTGAGCCTCGCCATGCTCTCCTCGATCTCACAACATCTCAGGGGAGGAATTTCTTCCCCTTCCTGAGAGCGACCGTCAGGAGACACCGAAGGCTCGGATCTCGGAAACAATTCACCCAGCAATGCACAAATACTGTCATGCCAAGTCAGCATAGGTTCACCATTCACCCTAATGCCGGCTATGTCATGACTACGTTTCCCTCTGCATATCCGGTAGACCCTACCCCGAAGGCCATCGCAACGCTCACCAACGAATCGCCTCCAGTCTTCTTATTTTGACTGCCTCAACAAATCTTTATAAAACAGGACACCTCGCCTATAGGCGAGCCTAAGCTGGTCTACATCAACATCCGGACGGACAACACACAGACGGCGCGCCCTTTGGAATCTCTTCCTCAGGCGCCGGACTTCCCTCCTCCTTACATGGAGAGCATTCGTCCACCACGAGACATGCTTCCGAGCCCTTCGTTCGGGCTTCGTCAGCATGTCATCATTCACGTTACACATCCACTCATTCAACAGCGCAACTTTCTCATCCACAGACAAAAGGACAAACTCAGAGAGGGGAGAGCGGCCGGTTAACTCCTCCAGCCGAGCAACATATAAACCCCAATTACACCCACGCGTACTCCAACGTATCGGCATAAGCGGGGGATCAACACTCACATTCACACCCCTATTGACAAGCACGACCTCAATAGGAGTGTGGTCGCTCACATTTCATCCATCCAACAATTTCCAAGACAGGACAAACGCCTTTGCTGCGACATGTGCACACATAATATCAATATCACTGACGCCCCAGGAGATCTCAAAAGTCGAAACAGTAGACGGGACATTTAAACAAAACAAATCGTGTTTTAACAATACTTCGGACAACATCTCTCCCCTACGTATAGCACGGTGGCAAGATGTGCGCTGGGCAATCTTGCTGTGCCACATAGGAGAGACCGCGTTCGCGTCAATGCCCAGGATGAATGGTGTTCCGCAAATACGCGGAATCACCTCATCCAGGTACGCAATATACGGCTCCAGGTCGTCTGTGGGTGGACAGTACATGCTTGAGCAAAACCACCGCCCTAAAGGCCCCGTGATTGAGACACATACGCCCCACTCGTTAGTGAGACTCTCAACACAGACGCAATCTAAACGCGTATCATTAATGACGACGGCCGCCTTGGCCGACCAGGGGGTCGGCAGTGAAGACCCGCATATCTGCAGGCACACCTCTGACGCAGCCAGTGACTGCCCAGGGCTCCTGCAACATGGCTATGCTAATGTTATACTCACGCATATGCTGGCCGAGATCATGCATCACGGCAGCCGCTCTGGCGCAGTTCAGCTACAGTAGTTTGAGCGACATAATGAAGACCCCGGAACGCACAGTTCCGGCAGTGAACCCCATTACTGCAGGAGGAGGCCATATGGCAACTCTGCGAACAACGAGCGCAAACATGATCCTTCGCTCGACAGTCAGCCACTCGGTGGTCAAAACCCAGACATCTAAAACATGCAGGGAGCCAGTCATGCAACCTGACCCTGTAACTAAACCACTTGACATATACCCTTTCAGTGGATATCAACCTGTCTATTACTCCTGGGGTGCCCTCAATGACAGCATTGCTGACAGCTCCCGTAAAACCACATGAAAGTCTTGGGGGTTTTACGTGAGTACCTGCCGTGAGTACCACGGTCCTCGTGGGACACGGATTGAATTTGTGACCACAATCAGAGCCCCGCCATGCAAGCACAGCGGTCCTGGTTTATACTGAGTGCAGGCTCAGCATTCATACCAGTGGATGCGAGGCCTATCTAACACCTCTACCGCAACTAAGGGGTACGGCACCCGAGTTGTACAGTGCAACTCACGTTTGAGCTCCGAGGAGCTCTGCCCGCTATGTAGGCATAACCACAACTACCATGAAACTCCCACTAGGGGGCCAACCGCAAATAATCGGGCCGAGAACACATCCTCCAGGAATTTTCCTGGAGCATATGCTCTCAAAGGGCCGTCCCGGTTCCCATGGTACCAGATAACCTCCGGTGAGGCTTCGTGGCCGAAGCCACTTCAGATGAGTCCCTTGCAGACTCGGGTCTGATCGCCCTCCTCGAGTACGTGGGGACGGAACCGTAAAACCACAGAGACATAGCTGCCCTGGAGTTTGCGCGAGAGCATAGAGGCTTTATTGGAATTAAAGAATACTAGGTGAACCGACAAAATTTTCAGCCGAACTTGTTTCTTCCAGGACTTTACAAATTAAAGTGTTAACAGTTGACATGTACTTGGTGGAAGCGAATGCTTAGTAACCTAAGTAAGATCTGGTTCTAAACATTCATATCTGCTTTCCAGGCTAACTAATATGCACTGACATGCAGAACACTCTGTCATTCTGAATACCAACAAAGTCAACATATTTCATGCAATTCGATAGGGACAAGTTCTCGCCTCGAAAAGTCCTCCTAAGTCAAAACATCTTGGAACTGTTAGTTAGTGGTCAGCGCGAGAGCACAAAGCCAACAAGGAAATTCCACACTTGAGCGTAGGCGGTTTGTTTCTGCTACGGATTATCTTCGAACACAATACTCAACACATGAGCACTCAGCCATACAAACATATGCGAAAGTATAACAAATCGAGTGCCCGAGCGCAGATACAGCAAATGCATTTGCAACTTCTCAAGAAACAGCGATATTTCTTAATTTTTCGAAGCATCACCTTACCAACCACATCCATTCACACACAGTCGTCCCGGCAAATAAATTAATCAGATAAACACTTATAAGCATAAATCAAGGTGCGGATAAAAGTGCAAGCGAGCGAACAAAAAAGATGGTCCTGGCGGAATTGAAGATTTGGCCCGTGAAGATAGCACCGCGACCATTTGCATCCAGAGCGTGTTGGCTGCAGTGGAAGCTCCAGTCAAGCCTTTCCGTGTGCCGAAAAATTGCACACAATTGTCTCCGATCATGAGGCGGATTAGTGCAGCTCGGCTTAATGACGTCAAAATGATTGGAAATATTTTATCTGCCTCACCGTCAGGATGATGTATGATCCCCAGATGAGATAATTGAAAATGTTTCATTCATTGATCCATGCATGTGTGCAGAATAAGCTGAAAAGAAGGGCTAGCAGGAGGGGGTCGAATCACTAAAGATGTTCATCTCCAATGCTGCGTTAGACCAGATATATTCCCACCTAACCCACTATCTTGGCGAACATAGTCAATGAAGATTGCTCGAAAAGATTGCATCAAGCCTGGAGTTAATGAACCGTTCAAATGGACTTCTTTGGGGAACAAGTTGTAAATATTGTTTTCCCAGGGACACTGTCAAAATCTTCTTGGAAAAATTCATTGGATCCATTACGTGGTAGCGATAAGATGAAACCTGAAGACCGGACAAATAGCCGCAACATCGAGTTCGAAACGGCTTTGATTCGATTGTTCGGTTTTGGTGCTCATGGGTGAGACCAGATTCTGTCATTCCTTTGGAATTTCTCTCAGACAGATGACCCCCAGCAGCGCTTGGACAATCTTGTAAACCTTTCTAGCCAAAATAAAAAGGGGGAGGTGGAAACAGTGCAAGCAAACACCTCAAAGCAGGTGGCCCAGCTAGCTCCCTGGTACCTCGTGATCGGAATTCTCGTAAATCGATGATCGCCAAACCAACACATTTTAATGGAAACCTCAACAAAAGTTGGAAGCATTCTTTTAGCATAAATTAGCGGATATAAAAGTTGATAAATCCTCGTAAATTCGTAAATTACCAAAAAGGTGAAACGACGATTCGCAAGTACGCAATGGTCAAAGAGATTGCAATAAATCTGGATTGGGCGCTAAGTGCTTGTCGGTGTAGTATTTTGACTGGAAGGTCACTTTATGGGTGTTTAATATTGGTGAGGAAACCGTGCAGAATGAAGAAGCAATTCTTCAATTGTCATCACTGTAATCCCAATCTTCTCGAGCTTAAGGCAGAGGAGAAAAAAAGATATTCTATTGAGTGATTCAATGGGTACAACGCCATTTACATGGATGACGATTTGTCCTCTAGCGGAGGCTGGGACGCTGACAACAATGAAGAGGAACGGAGACATGAAAAATGAAATCCAAGCGATTTGAAGATCAAAGGCTGATCGCTTTCTCCTGGTGAAGTTAGTGGAAAGCAAGACAAGTAGTGCATTAGATTGTGGAAAGTGAAAAAAACATCTTCTCTCCCCTATTCAAGGTTTACCACACTGTCGTTCGCCCTGTGGCTCTCTAACATATGTTTCTGAGTGCTGGCCGACTACCAAAGACAATGAACTGCACCTCGCGCTAATGGAGACGAAAATGTTGTGTTGGATCAGTAGCATAACACGATCATGTACGAAATAAGGAACAACCATGAAAGAAGCGTCTTCGATCGTATAGTCGTGTAACTTCCGCTGCCGCCAATCCGCGGGCTAAAATTAGTTTGAGCATCAAAGTCGTCAAGAAACGACCAAAAGACCGACCGAAAAAGCAGATTGGATGGTGATTAGAGAGCCTCTCAACTCCACTCGGACAAAGCCTATGGCAAGACCGAGAAAAATGGAGAATTGACTTCGTAACTAGGCAGTCCTATACCCAACAGAAATTTTTTTGGTGTAGGTGTTTCCTTACTTTAGGTGTGCCTATGTAGGGTTGCCAAATCCTATCAGACGCGTTCCCTCGAGTAGATGACGGAACGTTCACGCATCAGAAGATGTGCGCGCTAAGGCAAGGGGTCAGGTATGTGGGAGCAAATACCAAATGTTATATAAAAATAGGTAACGAGCGGGATACCCAGAAATAAAACCAAATATGCGGACGAGGTAGGTAGGTAGGTATCAGTGGCCGCTCCGAGGAGCCCAATTAGCGCTTTGATGCGCCGTTTTGATGCCACAAACTCCTAAGACCGTGACTGTTGTTATAGGAACCGGGAAGCGGAGTCCAGCTCGCTCGGATCTTCAGAGCCAGCCCGTAGCATTCACGAAGGAAAGCAGCTCTCCGACCCTGTAACTAGAAATCTCACTGAGGTCCCCAAAGAATGGTTTACCGAGTGTCGCAGCCTGACTCGAGCCAGAGCCGGGCAATCGCAGAGAAAGTGCATGAGGGTTTCCCTTCCTTCTCCGCAGCTTCGGCAATGCGAGTTGTATGGTAAGCCGAGCCTAGCGGCATGGTCCCCTATGGGCCAGTGCCCCGTGCAGACCGCCGTAATCTTGAATGCATTTGCACGCGTCTGGCACAGGAGCTCTCGTGATCGGGCTATGTTATAAGCGGGCCAAATTCTCCTTGATTTGGCACAGCTTGTAAGCCTTCGCCATCTCAGGCCCGCGGCTGCTAGGTAGTGCGAGTAGACTCCGCCCCCGACAGCCGCCAGCGGAACACCGACTGTGTTCCCCGAGGGACTGCCAAGAGCAGAGCCTTGCCTGGCCAATCCGTCAGCCCGCTCATTCCCCTCTATGTTCCTATGCCCGGGAACCCAGAGGAGAGTTATCTTGAGCGTGCCACCCAGATGGTTGAGCGTATCTCTGCACTGCCCCACCAACCGGGAAGATGTCGTCGTTGAGTACAAGGCCTTGATGGCCGCCTGGCTGTCGATCAGAATGGCTATGTTACGCTTGTGGCTCGAATCACGCTCCAGCCATCGACAGACTTCCAATATCGCCAGTACTTCCGCCTGGAATACACTGGTGAAACCTGGGAGACCATACGACTTGGACACACCGTGTGTATTCGAGAAAACCCCCGCGCCGACTCCATAGGCCATCTTTGATCCGTCCGTAAAGAATACCGTGTCATAGTCTTGCAACACGCCGCCGGTCTTCCACTTTGCCCTGGTTGGAAGGTCCACAGCAAAGTTTTTCGTGAAGTTCAACTTGCGTGTGACATAGTTCGTGGGGGATGCCCAGATTTCTCGAGGTATTTCATCTAGAATGTTGCTGTGGCCGTAGGACTTCGCTGCCCAGCATCCGGACTCACGTAGTCTGACGGCACTGCACGCTGCAACATATTTTATGTGGAGGTCAAGGGGAAGGAGATGCAGGAGTACATTGAGAGCATCTGCCGGGCAAGACTAAAGAGCCCCCCTAGCACCTGCACACGCGGTTCTTTGAATCCTATTAAGCTTCGTTCTATTGTATTTCTTCTTCAAAGCCTGCCACCATACAATAGATCCGTACGTCAGGATCGGACGCACTACAGCGGTGTACATCCACAGAACCGTCCTCGGCCGGAGACCCCATTTCTTGGCAAAGGTTCTCTTACAGGCATAGAAGGCTATACAGGCCTTCTTAAACCTCAGTTCTATGTTCAACCTCCAATTTAGCTTAAGATCCAGGATTACACCCAGATACTTCACATTAGAGGAAAGAACCAATCTTTGTTCATTCAGCCGTGGTAGATGGAATTCAGGTATCCTTGTCTTGGTGGTGAATAGCATCAGTTGCGTTTTGGTAGGGTTTATGCTGAGTCCGCATCTTGCGGCCCACAGGCACACCTTTCGCAACGCTCCTTCCATGATGTCGCTCATAATGGACGGAAACATCCCAGATACTAGTATCACCAAGTTGTCGGCATACGCCACCACCCCACCTTCACCCCGCTGCTATCTAAAGTACATAAAATTTCGTCCATTACTATTAACCAGAGCACCGGTGAGATAGCACCACCCTGGGGCGTGCCTCTGTTCACAGCTCTGGTCAAGTGGTTGCCTCCCAGATCGGATTGGATTATCCTGGTACTCAGCATGGATATAATCCAATGCGTCAGATACCCCTCCAATCCAACACCGGTCAAGGCTTCCTTGATGGCGTTGGTACTGACGTTGTTGAAGGCTCCTTCTATATCCAAGAAGGCAGCAAGGGTATACTGCTTGTACTGCAGCGACCGCTCAACCGTGCCAATTACCTCGTGGAGGGCGGTTTTTGTGGATTTTCCTTTGAGGTAGGCATGCTGGGACTTAGAGAAAGGCGTTCTCTCCATAATCGTCCTTAAGTGAATGTCCAGGACGCGTTCTAGGGTCTTCAGCACGAAAGAGGTCAGGCTGATTGGCCGAAAGTCCTTCGCGGACTCATGACCGCGCCTGCCCGCTTTCGGTATGAAAACCACCCGTGCGCGCCTCCAGGACTGCGGTACGTATCCTAAAGTGATGCAGCTCCGGTAAATCTCAACAAGCCACGGCACAACCCTTTCCTGCTGCTTCTGTAGCATGACTGGCATTATGCCATCTGGGCCTGGAGATTTGTATGCGGAGAAGCTGTTTATAGCCCAGCCGATTCTATCCCCGGTAATTACCGATTTGATAGTCTCGCACAGCTCGGGTTGCCGCAAACCCTCCAAGCGAGGTTCTGACTCACAGTCCTCCTCGCTGGAGGGAAAGTGCGTTTGCACCAGCAGCTCCAAGGTTTCACTAGAAGATTCCGTCCAGGAGCCTTCCGACTTTTTAAGGAAGGATGGACTCTTATGTTCCTTGGACAGAATCTTATTGAGCCTCGCGGATTCACTAGTGCTTTCAATGTTCTGACAATAGTCTAGCCAAGACCGCCTCTTGGCGGTCCTGATGGCCGACTTGTACTTCTTTAGGCAGTCCTTGTATGGCTGCCAGTATTTTTGCCTGTAGCAGATGTTGAAGATTTCTCTGGTCAGCTTCCTGAGACTAGAGAGATCTTCGTTCCACCACGGTGGCAGGGTCTTTTTGCTGTACTTAGCAGGGCACGAGACTTTGAAGGCGGTATCAAAAGCCTTCTCCAGAGCCCCGACCTTTGACTCCAGTTCGTCTGTCGTGCCAATCCTACCAATTTGCGCACCGGATAGTTTGTTCTTAATTACCTGACCAAACTTTCTCCAGTCGATCCTCCTGGGGTCTCTAAAGGGCTTGGAGACCTCTGCGGCGAGATCTAGACTGATGAGTATCCAACTGTGGTCAGAGAAGGATCTCTGGTCAGACACTCTCCAGTCCTCCACCCTAAGAATCCCGTTGTCGGTTATTAGGGTGATATCAAGGACCTCCTCCCAACCGTCACAGTTCTCCGAGCAGGGGAAATGAAAGGTTGGTGTGCTGCCCCTGTTACACACCGATAGATTTGAAGTAATAATAAAATCAAAGAATGACTCACCTCTTTCGTTGATTTCAGAGCTGCCCCAAAGCGTATGCCTTGCATTTGCGTCGCAGCCTATCAGCAGGTTGGCTTTCTTTGGTGTTATGGTGTTCGTCAGATGTTGTATTTCTTGTGGCGGAGCTGATCGGTCGTGAGCCATGTACGCCGAGGAAATATACACGTTCTCTGCCCCCACCTGCTCCAGCTTGACCACAACTAGGTCACTGGAACTCAGGTCCGGGCACAGGAAAGCGTGCAGACTCTTCCTCGCAAGAATACATGCTCTAGGTTTAGCCTGATCAGCGTCTCCTGTGCTGTGGAATAAATTAAAATATTTGCTTTGGAGCCCTTTGATGGTTCGGTCACTTCCGATTAATGCGATGTCGATGTCTTCCTCTAAGAGGAAGACGAGCAGATTAGCCGAGGCACACTTCGAGTGCTGCAGATTTATCTGCGTTACCCTCAGCATGATCTGCTTGCGTGGGAGGTTCGTCAGCCCCCGTCGGACCGTCGATCGTCATCTCCTCCAACAGTTCGTTGGCGGCGTCGATTGGGTCAAGGTCGTCGTCCGGTTTTGCAGAGCGGAACACTTTTACTTTGGCATTCCTGACTCCGAACCACACTTTGTAATCGGCCTTTTTCAGTGCCTCCAGGCACTCCACGTTTATGCGGAGTAGTACGGGCTGGCTGTTCATCTGAGGTTCCTCCTCCTTTATAACAACCCAGTCGTCCATGGGAATCCCGGGGTTGTGAAGGCGCAGGAAATGGACCAGCTTGTCCTTCTCCATGCGGATCTTCGGCAACCAAATGCGAGCGACCGGTCTCCTTGGAATCTCGTCGTAAGGGATAGTCTTGAGCTTAACGCCCTCCCAAGCGTCGCTGATCTTAGCGACACACGAGCCGAGAAAGTCCTTAGAGAACTGGTCCATGCAAGCTATTACGTGGAACCCACGGACCACATGAGATGAATCAAAGTGGGGAGTGAGTCCCGGGTGTTTGCCTCCAGTTTCCACGAGATGTTCATAGACTATGCCCGACAGCCTAGCCTCAACACTGGTCCACACCTCCAGCGTTAGTTTGCCGCTAGCAGAATTGCCATCCACCAGCGCCACCCATAAGTGACTCCTGGCCACATCGCTGAAGGTCTTCGCAGTACGTGGCCTGCCGGCTGACGGTTGCTGTACAATTTCCTTCGTATGTTGCTTGGCGTCTGCGCTCTTGCCCACTCTACTCCGCTTTTTATCTTGTTCGACCTCGTCTTGAGATCGGTTGCGTTTTAGAGCGATGGGCTTCGCCTTCTGCTCGTTAGCCCGGCGTTTGCTGTTGTATTCATCAACAATCGCCTGGTATTTAGCGAGGTCTTTTTCATCCCGCTCGTCGACAGTACCGGCCTCCTTATTCTTGGCAATCTTGCCGAGAATATGTATGGCCTTCTGGTACTGACTCTTGAGCAGGACACCCGTGGACCTTCGCTTCTTAGCCGGTTTCCGGCGATTCTTGTCGGTTTTCGCTTTCGAGGGATCCCCCGACGCTGAGGGCTTCGGGTCAGGAGTACTATGTCTGGTATTCGCTACACCCAGCCTGACGGCAATGGGTTCCAGGCTAGAAGCCATTAGTCCGTCTGACGCCTCGCTCCGGGAGGTCCCTGCGGTTGGTTTCAGCATAACGGTGCTACGGCTGGCACCGAGTGTATTGCTCTCGACGGCCACTGTCTCCTGGCTGGAGGCCAGCAGCTCGTCCTCCGATGATGCGCCTAGCATCATCGCCTCCTCTTCTATCGTCGTTTTGGTTTTTTTATTAATTGAGTCCATGTCTTGGTCACACGAGTAGTCCGGGAAGAATGTCCACCCTGGCTGGCCCGGCCACCAGGGTAAGGGTCTTATTTGAAACTGAAGGTGCCCAAGGTATTCAGAGTTCGCATACTAAAGACCAAGCTCCCCATTGGCCACGCAGTTCTCGGCGTATGCGGTTCCACCTTGGCTTGGGGTCCTATTAGCACCTTCTCCGATGCAGGGAGGACGATCCCCGGGCTGTTGCTTCAGTCCATCCCCCCGCCAGATCTACTTGCCCCTAACACATGACCAGCAGACAAGCAGATCCTCGTCAGTTGGATGAGCCTACTCCCAGCCCGGCCCTACACACTCTTGGCCCGCCCGAAGACGGTTTCCAGCGGCCACCACGCGGAGGTCGTGTGAGGACTTGTCTAATTTTGCAACTTTAACCTGAAGCATAATCAGACCAGGCCGGACGAGAATGGAAGTTTTTCTTTTTGACAGTGTAGGGCTTGGGAGACCCAGTGTCGGCGATTTTCGGGAATGGGCAAGCAGCTCCCCGGTGACGTTATCAGCAACCGTAGTGCCTCATTATTTACTACTGCCACATTAAATGTTTAAAGAAAAAATAGTGAAGTGTAAATGAGAACCACACCCAATTCTTTTCGTAAGAGTCCGAGGCTTCGAAAGCCACTACAAGCTAAGGGCAAAGGTGGGCTGCAAATAACTCGAAAAGGTCAAAATGGAGAATTGTCAAGAAATAATCATTATTTCCGAAAAAAAGGAGATATGTCCTATATATTTCAGCAGCTCTAGTGGCTGACAGTTGCCATGCAGGCCTGGTTGATCTTCCAATGTTCGAGTTTTTGGATGGCATTTTCAATCATTTCCAGAGTTTCAACCCCATCTCTGGAGAAGACGGCTCCTCCCCCCGAAATCGCAGCGGTATACGCTCCCCCCTTAGAAAGTTAAGGCGCTGCAACGTTCCTTACCATTCGTAAAGATGGTTGCCCCATCGGGGTGTCAAAACCTTTCAACGGGTGATGAGTGCCACTATTTTTCGACGATATTAGAAACGGGGGACCCTCTTCTTCCTTCTGCGTAGCCTTTTAATCACATCCCTTTCCGAGAGCGGCGTGAGTAAAGCAAATTTTTTTTATAATGATGATGTCAAAATATCGTCCCATTTGAAGCGTTACTACTTCAACGGGATTTGAGAAAGTAGATCTCCCGCTTTTCCTTCAGACTTTCCTTTCCCCCTGGGGGTTATGGAGTTCAAAGTTAAGCCCTATCGTTTTGACATTAAAATAACCACAATTTAGGATGCCATGGCTTTTTAAAAGACCTTCCCTTTTCTCTTGTATGCCTCCCTCCCATCCTCTCTTCTTAGCGCGGTGGAGATGGAAATTAAAACATTACCAAGACGTCATAAGAAAAACCCCCCTTCAAGGGCTATATTTTTTTAAGGACCGCCACAAGCTTTCATCAAGATTAAAGAGAGGACCTCCACTTTCCCATGCATAAACTTCTCAACCCCCACCAAGATGAGGTTGAAAATTCAAACTTTACCCCAAGAAGATCCTTTGCAGTGTTACCTAGTGGCGGGTTACAGCAGCGTTAACAACATGCATTTGGTATTCTTGTCATATTCCCGCAACCAGATCCTTTCCTCTACACCACTTGCCTCGGTCAAACAAATCAAAAGTATTGAACATATCCTCGCGAGAAATTCATATAAGATACAATTCAACCATCTCTTCAAAGTGGTGTCGACAGGCTACCCATTCAACATGGACCTTCTCGACGTCCAGCAGCTTGAGCTCTGCCTCTGCTAGTAGCCTTTCGTAGACTTACTATAAATGCCTTCTTCTTACAGCTTGAACTGCGACCCGACCCCGCTTGTGAACAGGACAAAGGCTGAAGAAAAGATACAGCTTGAACTGCTTTGCTAAGCGAGAGTAGGTTTCTGCCTTAGAGGTAGTCTTGTCCTTGTCCTTGCAGCGATTTTATGCTTTCGAGCACTTATGGCAGCGCGCTCACCAACAAAGTTTTTGAATTGGTTGAGGAAGCCTTTGGCTTTCCTCTCCTCAGAAGTTTTCAGCTTTAGCATGGAATTCCCCTTTTGATTCCTCTGGATCTTGCTGACGTTACCCCAAAGTCTTCGAGGTCAGGGTCAACTTTCCCCTATCTTAATACGTCTGCGACATACTACCACTGACCATAATGCTAATCGCTCCGGGACGGATCTTCATTCTCTCTTGTTTGCCTTTTTTGGCTCAATGTTAGTCCATCTGTCACGTACTATCTCATTCGATATCAATTTCCTTGGCGGTGCTCGTGTCCTGTTCACTGTTTCCATTTTTACCGAATTTAACGTGAGGGAGACGCTTTTTATGTTTCATGTTTTTTTTCCTTTTTCCGAACCTTCTCATTTCTCCGCCTCGATTATACGATTGAGTGTCACCTGCGTTGACTGCGTTACCGTCGAAAGAATAACTTTGGGGTTCTCCTTCGATTCGTTACCATCTTCCCCTGATTTATTGTACAGAGCCCTGATGGCTTTCACTATTAGCTTGATCGCATGATGTACGTTGTCCTTGACTTAAATAAATTCCGACAATGTAACAATTTTGACTCCAAGCAAAATTCTTCTCTTCTGTTTAACAGCCTTTTTCTCCAGAATGACCTCCATTCTTACGTTACGGAGCTCCTTTAGCCCAGGTCTCCCATCGCTTTGGATATTGGAAAAGACCTCAAAATCGTTGACAAGCGAGCACTCCCTTATTCACGCAAAGGGACGCGCCTGATAAGAGATCCAGCGACGTACAAGTTAATCTTTCTTTTTGAGGAAGTGGAAATCTTCAAGGACATGCCAGCGTATAGAATTTTTATCCCCGACTCCCTCCATGCCCGTGGAAACACCATAAGATATTATATCACAGGGCAGAGTCAGCTTACTTTACCCCGGTCACCTTTCCTCTCCACGCGGAGTACGTAACCGCACTTTTTTCGTCTCCTCCGCCTTCCGCAATTTGCTCTGAATAAATGCCACCAAGGAGGTGATCACATCTCAGTCTTTCTGACATGTTAGCATTCTTTGCACCAAATTTTCTGGTACCAGCACCTATCTTACAGTCTTCTCTAAGTTCTTCCATTCTTCCACAAATCTTGGACAGTCAAAGAGTATGTACTCCGGGACCTCTGAGACTCCATTTTAGTTTGGACAATCGGGTGAGGTATCCCATTTGAACCTATATAGATGGTGACGATATCTTCCATGCCCCGCGAGAAACGCGTAAGATTATAATTAATCTCAGCAAGCCGTCTCTCTAACCATTCCTTGATGGCCACTGACCCTTATCCGAGCGCCGCCAACGCTCTTGCTATCGATTTAAAAATTTCTCCCTTTCGACTCTCTTCGTCTGCGAAACAAGAGAGATAGACTTCATCTGCCGAGGTGTCAAGGAGCATCATTTCCGATATGATGAATACTGCATAATCTGAGATAGTCACACAGGCAGGGCACACCCTCAGGGCTGTTCTTCTATAAACTGGACTCAAGTTGTTAGCGCTACATGCCATTGAATGCAATGCCTTTCCCCAAACGGAAGCTGCATAGAGCATGATCAAACTCACTACTCCAGCTGTAAGCAACCAGGAAGCACGTCCTGGCCCTCCCATGTTCGGCATCATCTTGGTCTTTGTTGTCCCGTCTATTATCACACCCAAGTATTTGATGGCTGGCTCGAAAGTGATGATATGATTCTTTCACGGCGCTTGGTGATAACAGCATCACGGAACCCACACTGTCGATCTGAGAAGCCTCCCTGGCTCTCTACAGCCGGGGGTGGTCTATTGCTGATTACTCGTTCTAGCATTTACCCATAGTGTCCAGAAGACATATAGGTCTGTAAGAGTTTGCACACTTGGAGATTTACCAGCCTTATGCAGTCATATTAACTTCTGTCGCTTCCATGATACTGGAAATATCCCTCGGACATGCACGCTGCGACTAACTCAGCGAACATACCCGGTCTGGATTTCAAGGCAAGCTTAAGGGCCCTATTCGGTACGCCGTCCAGACCTGGAACTTCATTATCCCCTATTCTATTGCAGCTCGGCACTAGTGACTGGCTGTATTTCCGTCACATTCAGAGGCCGCTGAAAGCTGTCAGTGCCCTCCTCTTGCTGGAGGAATAACCCCTCCATGATTTTTAACAAGAGGGTATGGCACGTGATCTGCAGAGATGAACGACCGCTGAATCGCCCCATCACAATATAGGCGCCCCCTCTCCACCCACGGATCTACATCCGCTTCCGAACAGAGGTCCTTACAGCATTCCCTCTTTCTCCATTGTAAGGCGAGCTTGAGGGTTTTCCGGGCTTCATTATAGGCGGTCTTTTCCGCCCTTAGTGGAGTCTGCCTACCGACCTCTAAGTCGCTGTTTTGGCTTGGTGACAGGCTGATCAAAGCCTGACCAGTTCAGTATTCCACTAGTAGTTTGGTCTTCTACTGGAAAATTAGCACCTCCTAGGCATGAACGCATCACATGTTCTGGCGTTACATTGGGCCACATGGACAGCTCTCTCCGTATGCTTTATTAGGTTAGTCTAGCCACACCTCTATGAAGGTCTGCTCATCCAAAGCTTTTGCAAACCAGTCTCACATCTTTCTGGGTTTCCGACATGATTGTTCTCTGCCCTGTGGCTCCACCCATAGCTCCAAGAACAATGCATGGTGATCTATGTGGGTATAGCCCTCACTGATACACCAGGTCATACCATGCGCCAGTGCTGGGTTGACAAATTGGAGGTCTACGATTGAGACAAACCCCTCTTTCTGGAAGATGTTTACATAAGTTCGCTAGTCAGAATTATATCCAACTGCGTCCCTTGCACTTATCTCCCTGCTACCCCACTTAAGGTCCCAAGCACTGAAGTCGCCGGCAATCACCTCGAATTCGGATAGTGTCAAACTTGGTGGGGGGTAACAGCTCTGCACATATACACCGTTTATTTTCGCCCACGCAATGCCACTGGCTGTCTTGCTTGCCCAGTACATTGTATGGCTTGTCGCCCGCGTGTCCATACCGCCGTTCCAAGAGTCGTATCTGCAACCCCTGCCCCACCATGACGGTTCCTGTAGGGTTCGCTTTTGATGACAATTTCACCTCCGATTCGTAGACGGTCTCCTCAACTAAATCCTGAACGACCCTGCAATGATAAATAAACCTCTGATTCTCAGTGAAGTCAGCGCCTTCCTAAATTTCGGGCAATAAGCATTTGGGGCCTAATGCACTCTATGGCAACATGTCCTTTCTCCTCACGCCTTCTGCAACCATCGGACCGATCAATGCCGCTGGTGCAAGCCTTCGTGAAATTTGCAAACGTGAGGCACTTGAAGCACCTCTTAAAAGAAATCTGTAATCGCAATGTGGCCATTTAGGTATTGCCCTAGGCTTTTCGCAAACTCACAATGGACTCCTCGGGAAGTTCCTTCAACTTGATCTGATCCTTTAAGGCAATGTAATTTTCTCCTTCGGATGGCACTTCATCGAGATCCTTAAACTGTATACACACCTTATGCTTTTGGGCCTGTACTGTGACATTCTCCCCAAGTGAGTTCTTAGTTGGGTCTGGGTCAGCTTGGACCTTTCTTAATATCTCCGCGAATTGCCCTTGCTAAAGATCACAATTGCATCTGGGTGAATTTGGACTTTCGCTTTCTTCTTCTTCTTCGGCTTTTTATTAACTGCTTCCATCTACGGTTTTCGTTTCCCTTGGATTTTGCCGATTCGATTGCCGGAGCTCAAACTTGGGGGAATTGCTTTCTCTCTTCGGGTTTTTTAGCTCCATTTTTCGGAACTATTTGTATGCATTCTTTTCCTCTTAGGTATCTGCTGATTTTCCAGAGGATTCACCTTTTTCTCCCACACTATCTTATCTGGTGGCATCTTGATTGTAACACGATTAGGTAGCACTTGGGTGTCCTGTGACGCAAATTTTTTTTTCTCCCACCAAATAAAGCCGAGTCGGGTATCAAATGAAAGACCTCGGTTAGCACTTTTGAGTGCGGGTCTTAAGTTTAATATTTATTGTAAAAAGGAGGCCGGCAGAGGATAGAAAAGGGTCAACTATTTTAAGGAACCATTCTCAAAACCTCGGGATAGCTGAGTGGTTAGAACACAAGGCTATCATACGGAAGGTCGCGGTTCAAATCTTACTGGTGGCAGTGGAATTTGTATCGTGATTTGAGGTCGAATACCAGTCGACGCAGCTGTGAATGAGTACCAGAGTCAAATCAGGGTAATAACCTCGGGCTAGTTGACCGCATTGCCTCCTATAGGGTACTGTAATCCTATAGTGTACCCTTACGGTCTTGAATGAGGTGCTCCAAAACACTTCAAGTTCCTGATCCAATTGGATCAGGCCAGCGACGTACTTCCAATCGATGATCATTTCCCCCCCCCCCATAGCATACCTTCCGGTCCAGCTTTGCACTCTCTGCATATATGATTCTCTCTTCTCCACATTTTCTGCGCTTTTGTCACATTCACCGATGCATATCGCCGATATATGGCCAAATTCATGGTATCTAAAACAACGTTTGATTGACACATGTTCTCCGAGTCGACAAACAATCCAACCTAACCAACTGCCAGCGGTTAGAACGCTGCATCAACCGGAACGCTAATAGTTGCTGTTTGCATGCCTCCATACGCCTTTCTGAGTCTCCGGATTGCGGAGCCCTACACAACGAGTGGTCCAAATATCCTCGTTGATCGCAACTTCATCAATACTCCTGCTTTTAGTCCCGGATTTGAAGGTTTGCTCCACCTTGCCCACGAAATTTTCAGCCATTTTCCCAGGAAACTTTTTCAGCTCCAGCTCCCTTCCCTTGAGTTCATAGAAGCCGGTGTAACGGTTTCCATAATTCTGGTTACTTTGCTGGACTTCCCCTTTTCTTGTGATATACATTTTAGCGGCCCTCGAGGGATCGAAAGAGTTTTTCGCTCCCTCTCGACTGCTCTTTTCATTTCTACCACATTTTGGGTTTCGAAGGGTGTCGCTTGTATTGCCTGTGTTACGTTTTCTTCCGTCGAAACTTTTTTGATTCCACCTTTGCCAATGTTACACAAAACTCGAATGGTTCTAGCCATGCTTTTAATGGCCTGCTCCTGCTCTTTATCAATTCCGACAATTTACTTTCCCTCCGAGCACTAGAACAATAAGTCCGTATTCGGGCACCGATCGTCTACTTGGTTTTCCCACTGTGCACTTTCGTATTTTTCAGCTTTTCAGGAGTCTCCCTGATTTTCCACTTCCACCAGCGTTAACTTTTTAGGTTATCCCAGGATCCTAAATATGTCCAGTATTAATTTCTGCTACATCTCCCGACCAGGTGAGACCCCAATGTGAGCTGGATAATGTCCATTCTGTAAAACATCTTTCCGTGAATTTGCATTTTCTCGGAAACAAAATGAACCGCCTCCTTCTCCTGGTTCGTATTAAACGCAACAATGGCCAAGTAATTCACCACCGATGCACAACATTCGAGGGAAGTCGTCTATTGGGAGCCGGCTTGCCAATTCCGAAAAGCCGCGACACTGGGGTTCCAAGTTTCAATCTCCGTTCTTCCTCCATAATGGTTTCTTGTTCTGAGTGTCTGCTTTTGTCCACGAGTGGGCGTTTTGCTCCCAACTACCGGCGTGTCACGCACGCACACCTCCAAATTCGCATAAGTGCATTTTCTTACCCATCCGCCGAACATTCCCTTACTCGTACGAACGGACATCTAGCAACTTCATACAGGTCTGTCTGTCTGTCCGTCTGCCAGATATAAGTTTGGTCGAGAGGTTAGGGCTGTCATCTCCTACACATGCCGTAAATTCCTGCTTTAGGCAGCTCCCAGTATATGCAAAAGAAGGGTGCAAATTTTTTATCACCAAATAGAGCAACGTCGGATATGAATTGAAAGATCTCGACCCCACCCCACCCAACCGAAAAATTCTTAAAAAAAGTGATGTTGGTCCTTCAAAATTATGCTGACCCTTCACGTAGGCCTTCAAATGCTGTTCGTCCATTGTCTGTTTTTGGGTTGACTTTTAATTAAACATTTTCGAGCAAACATCAGAATATTAGACGTCCCTTTTAAGTCTACCGCGAAATAAATCCTCAATTGTTTGAGGATTGAGGGGTCCTAACTCCTCATCCACTTAATGTCAAACCGGCCAAACGGAGAGCGACTTACTCCAACTTTTTTTGTCCGCGATGAGATTTAGTCTCTTCGCAAAAGCATCTCCAAGATGATCGTTTAGCCAATCTTATGCTCTTCTTCAAAGCCTTCTATGCCTGTTTATAGCGATTCCAGCTAGTTCTTGATTCACCCTTCAGAGCACGATTGAGGAGCATCCTTGTCGTTTTCCTCTGTTTTGCCAAATCCGAGTTCCACCATGGTGTTTTACCCTTCTTTGGCATCTTGAGTGGACAGCTTTCTTCGAAAGCTTCTCTCATGCTAATTATGATCATCTGGGTTGTCTTCTCAATTCCAGCAATGGATTTGATGCGCTTCCCAGGGATCGTGACTCGGGCGCTCAATTCTATTTGATACATCACCCAATCTGTCTTCCTCGGATTCCGAAATGGAGTGGGTGGAGGTGGATCCATCCCCATAACGAAATCAATGCGTCTGTGATCCGAGAGTGTGATATCGTTTGATACTCTCCACTATCCGATCAGAGCTGCGATGTCAGGAGATGCCACCGTGATGTCGATGACCTCTCGCCTGATCACGTTGAAGAAAGTGGGTTCATTACCCAAATCGGTTCATTACCCATTGCAAATCGGTTCCTACTAAATACTCCAGTAGTCTCGATACTCTTGCATTGATGTTCAAACTTCCCCAGCATATGTGGTAAGCGTTGACATCACATCCTGCTATTACCCCCATCCCTCTACTTTTGGCATATTGGATAGCTCTGATGAATGTTCCACTGGGAACGTCTTCTGCGTCGTAGGGAAAATATGCATAGCACCATAGTATCTCTTTATCTCCCTGTTGAATTTTTATGGTTACTTTGCCGATGTGGTGTCGCCATCACATAAGTCGTTAACCAGGTTAACCTGGAAGTCTTTAGAGACTACCATGCAGGTGCGGGGTCGAACGCTTCCATTGGCATACAATAGGTCAGCATGTTGGAGGTTTAGGCCCCTGACTACCCCACCAACAATCCACGGTTCTTGTGTGAGGTATTTTTCCCGAACCTTCTTAACATCGGGTTCGGGAACGCCGGTAATGAGAAAAGTTCCCGGCCTATCGGTTTTCTCTCCCGTTTTGCAACCAGGTGGAAGTGTTAAGGTTGTTCTGTAAACCAAGTTGTTCCAGAACCCTAATACCCTTTCGCTCTTCTTCTAGAAGCCAGAGGAAGCACTTTTTGATCGATGGAAGCTCAGAGACCCTTTTCAAGGTTAGTCGCGCACCCTCCCACACATCATTAAGGGAGGAGCTGTACTGCCTGAGCCACTCGTTCGTGTCTTCGTCGGCAAAGTTCAGCCGTAACATTTTACGGTACACACCTACCGACTCAAAGCAAAGCTTAGTGCCTTGCGCGGACGCAGTCCTTACAGCTAGGAGGAGTTTCCTCCTAAGCTGTTCGCACTGCTCAGTATCGTAGCCGGATGGATTAGAGTCATCATACAGGACCCATCCATCGGCTTCGATAGCCTTGACTGCAAATGAAGGCCTAGCCGTTGCCGGCCGAGCCCTCTTTGCTGTCTTTTGTGTCGAAGAGTTAAGATCGTCCGAGGACCGCTGTCGCTGCGGTTTCCCCTTAGCCGCAGGTGCCCCGAACGCTCCTTTCCCCTCAACCTTGACACAGCTCTAGGGTTGTGCGTTGCCCGAGGGCGGTTTGCCCGAAGGCGGTTTGCCCGAAGGCGGTTTGCCCGAAGGCGGTTTGCCCCAAGGCCGTTTACCCGAAGCCAGTTTGCCCGAAGGCTGTTTGCTGTCCATGGACAGGTGCTTACCCATGGACAAGACTTTAGCCTCAGCCGGTGGCGCCGATTGGAGCCTGGGGTCAGGAGTGCTGACAGAAGGGGCCTGCTTCGGCTCGTCCGTTAAGGAATAAGAATAAGTGGGGAATCTGAGTCTAGACTCAGGTTCTCCATCGATGAGTTCAGGGTTGCCCCTTCACTTGGGGTTGGATCGTCACGATCGAAATTTGACTGTGTTTGCTTAATAGGTTTATGTTTTTGTTTTTTTGTTTTTTCATAGTTGGCTGCCATGGCCTCAATTTTTCAAGGGAAAGTAAGTCGATCTCGGCAGAGCCTTTTTTTGCTGAGACAAGGCTAGTTGAGACTGGGGGTCGCCTGGTACCCAGAGTTCACCGTTTACGGCCACATCTTAACCCCTGTGACCATTCAGCGTACGGAACGGTAGTTACATCTTGGCTTGGGGTTTGATTACCGCTTGGCTTCAGGTGTCACCTCCCGTTTCCTGGAGGATCTTCCTTACTGAGCTCCCTCACCACGATAAGGTAGGTCAAGGAAGATCCAATTGATTAGCAGCGGTTCGATTCTATGCAGTCTTGCCGCATCACAAATTGCCGCGAATAAGGCATAATTGAAGGCACTTTCGACGTCCATGAATGCGCCTAAGGCGTATTCCTTTTCGGACATCGCCTTTTCAATTTTTGCCGTAAGTTCATGGAGTGCTGTCTCCGTGGATTTGCCTTTCTGGTAGGCACCCTTAATGCAAGTCTATTCAATATGAGAAGAACTGAAATTGAAAACTTTGAGTCGCCAAGGGAGCCCCCAGGCCTTATTACTGGTTGCAGATTAAACCACAAAATCTTTAAATGACTTGAGGCGATCATTACTATATATTGAAAAACCTTTGGAATGAAAATTATAATAGTGTAGGGATGGTATTATCCTTGCGCTAAAGGAGTCAGTATAACCAAGCATCAATGCAAAATGGCGACCACGGGGTCGAATTCACCTCCAAGCTTTCATATTCAGTCTTGTGATCCTCCACGTTGTGTTCTCATCATCACCGACAGCATCAACCACATCATTTTTCCTCCTGCCTTTTTTCCAGGCCAATGTGCGAAATTTATGCACATTGACTGATGGGATCTGCTGCAGGAAGCGAAAAAATTGCCGATAATACAAAATCACATAAGAACGACCCGACCCGATTGAAAAGCTAGATAATGTTTTGACATTTTGATGGATATTTATTGGTGAGGTGAATTGATCTCGCCAAGTCCACCGATAATGGCCGTTGCCACCACCACCGCCACCGCCGTACCATCGTAATGATGAAAACCACTGCAACTCAGGGAGTTAATGCTGGAACGACCAAGAGTAGCCTGGAAAGATGGATATCTAAAGTACGCTGAAACTGCTCCCCCGTGTACTTGTACTGCATCTTTCCTGGTAAGATTAATGATATGAATTTGTAACGTGCAGCATAATGTGCTTGGATGCGATTAAAATAACAATAATATGTCGAAAAATTATGCGACGATATAATTTACACACTCTTATGAGAGCGCGCTGCGGAGGTTTTCAAGCCCTCAGGATGTCATTTAGCGCTACATTCGAAATATTCATCTGAGAATTTGAAGATTGTAGATCTTTTGCTCAGGTCAATGAGCCAATTTCAAGTTATTGAGCCTTTGTAGCATTTTGGCCGCTTCGTCGTAATGTCCTTTCACAGTGCTTGGCCTGAAATTATGTTCGTGATATCACACTCCCGAAGATACCGCGCAGCATAACCGTGAATGTTAACCTACTTCCAATATCTGCAATGAATCCTATAAAGCAAAACAATCCTCAAAGCTCAACTGCAGTAAAAAATCTAAGCGAAAATTTCTTATTCAAATTAAGGTTTCTGGCTTAAGTCTTTCGTTTCGACTACAATGGTGAGAGTGTGAACTGCATGGATTAAGTATCTTAAAGGTCCCATTTCTTGGTTAAAATTATAATTTAATGATAATTAAGAAAGAAATCAAGAGGCGTCGTTCGCTAATTTTGCTCACACATAATCACATGCGACTTAAAATATGAAAAGCACCAAGACAAATTCCAAACCGCTTACTTTGTTGTTTGCACTAAAAATTGGAAGTTTTACTTGACCTTGATCACTCAAGAACCACTCGATGCATTTACCGTCTTATCTGCGATATCGACGTAAACTCCAATAAATTTGGATTAGTCAAATGTAGGTAAAACGAGAAATGCAAAATCCTGTCATTGTCGCGACTTAAGATCACTTTGTGGTTGGGATTTTTATGGGATTTGGGAAGTATCGAAGTAAAATGTGCACCAAGTGACGCAAGAATCATTCGAAAGAAAATCATGAATTTAAACTTGCCATATTCAGTACGATTAGTTCGGTTTTTTCGTATTTACTTATGGATATTGTGTACTCCAGAACGGACAATGTGGTAAATTCAAAATGATGAGTTATAAAATTTACCGCAAGGTGTGAACATGATTAACTAATTGAGCTCTGCTGTCCTGGACTCACAATTGAATGGTATCACTACCCCAAAAGTCTTTCAAAGAACACAAATGTCAAAACTAAAACCGGCTTCGAAAAGTACTAATTGAGACCTTTAATTTGATACCCCACATGACTATATTTGGTGTAAAAAAATTATACACCCCTCTTTTACATGTATGGGAACCCCCTTAAATCTCATCGTAGAAGGATATAACTCACTGCATGTCTGGGAGTCTACAGGTTCAATCTTTTCACCAAATTTCGTATCAATCGGTATAGCCATTTCTGAGAAAAGTGCCTGTGACAGACAGAGGAGCCCCGTAAAAGACTGAGAGAGTCTAATGGGGAACCGGAATCTCCTCGACGCAGACAAAAACGCAAAATGGAGAAGACGCCTCCACGGCAAATTCGCAAAAGACTACCAGACCCTACGACGAAAGACGGTAACTGCAATCAAGGTTCCACTTGGACTAAGGTGGAAAAGAAGAAAAATCTGCAGAAGAGAAGCCGGCCCGATGCGCTAATAATAACAAAAACAAGTGAGCTTACGTACGCTGATATTCTGCGCAAAGTCAAGACAGACACCTCGTTAATAGAGCTAGGTGAAAGTGTGAACCACATAAGGCGAACACAGAATGGCGACCTATTGCTGAAATTCAAACCCGGCGAAAACAAGTCAGAAGACTTGCGGAAAAAAATCAAGTCGTCACTGGGTAAGGCAGCAGAAGTGATGCTCAGCCAAAATCGTGTGGTTATTGAATGCAAAGACTTGGACGAGATCACAACGAAGGAAGAAATTTGTCAAGCCCTACGACCCCAGCTGGGAATACAGTCGGTCCAGGAGCGAGATATTCTACGGCTAAGGAAAGTACACACAAATTGCGTTCATAAGTCTTACACTTGAAACGGCCAAAAGGGCTATCACTGCCAGTAAAGTTCGGATTGGCTGGGTTGTCTGTCAACTGCTTCTTCTTCTTCTTCTTTTTCTTCAGCCTTTGTCCCGTTTACAAGCTGGGTCGGCTCGTCGTGATCGGCTTCGCCATTACGCTCTATCGAATGCCTGATCAGGGTGCAATCTCGAGGCTTTCAAATCCCCATTCAGCGTATCAAGCCACCGTGCTTAGGTCTGCCTTTTGGTCGTTTACCATCGACTTCGATGTTCAGACCAATCTTGGCAAGTGAATTCTCGTTTGCACGAACTGCGTGACCATACCATCGAAGACGATTCTCTCGCAACTTTTCCACGATCGGTGCAACCCCATAACGATCGCGGATATCCTCATTTCGGATGTGATCTAAACGTGTGACGCCACTAGTCCAACGTAGCATCTTCATCTCCATTACCGCAAGACGCCGTTCATTGTCTTTTATGGTCGGCCAACACTCAGAACCATAGAGAGCGACTGGACGGACGACATTGCGGTAAATTTTAGATTTGAGACGTTCGTTGATACGTCGATCACAAAGGACACCAGTTGCGGAACGCCACTTCATCCAGCTTGCGTTAATGCGTGAAGCAATTTCATAACGCAGTTCTCCATTGGCTGAAAACGTTGACCCGAGGTATTTAAATCGCTCAGTTCTGGTCAGATCACTGCCGCTGACAGTGATTGTGCCTGTTTCATGGGGAGCGGTCGTCAAAAATTCAACTGCGAGAGCAGATAACGTTGAAAAGATGATTCCAGTGTTTGGAATTTGGGCACGGCGTTCATGATAGGTCCAACCTATGTCGAAATTGCGGAAAAAAAGGCCACGTTGCAAAAGTTTGCGAAGAAAATCCCAATTGTCTGTTCTGCAGGCAAATAAACGACATTGACAGCGCCCATATCACAGACAGCAGCACATGTCCGGTGTATAGGAAGGCGATCAACACTATGCGCAAATGAGGTTCCTAAGCTAAACCTGAACCATTGCCAAGCGGTTCAGGACCTGCTCTCCCAGACGCTATTGGAAAACAAAATCGACGTTGCTATTATCTGCGAGCGGTACAAAAATCTAGACAGTGGAGTCTGGATCGCGGATAAGAGCGGAAAGGCAGCGATATGGGCGTGCAGAAATCGGGCCATAGATGGAACCACGAAGATCCCCGAGAATGGCTTCACTAGGGCAAAAATAGGCACAATATCTATTTACAGCGGACGGAGGAGTTCCATTCTTTGGTGGAGAGGCAAGCAACGGATCCACACAACTATAGCCCTAAGATAGTGGCTGGTGATTTCAACGCATGGTCTGAAGAATGGGGCAGCCAAGAAACGAACGCAAGAGGACGAATATTACTCGAAGCTCTTTCCCGTCTGAATCTTGTAGTAACTAACACTGGATGCGTGAACACTTTCCGTAAGAGAGAAATGGGGTCCGTGATAGATGTCACTTTTGTTAGCGATGTTTTAGCTAAGGATCTGCAGTGGTATGTCAGTGACGAATATACCTAGCGACCACCAGTCCATCATTTTTGAAATCAGGCATGGTAAACGAATGAAACTGTCTCGGACGAGAGCTGAAAAGTGGGCAGCTAATAAGTTTGACGAGGGGATTTTCGAAGAAGTTCTGCAGCAAAATACAGCGCTTAAAGGAAGCGCAGAAAATAAAGCTTTACAGATTGGCGAAAAGTTGCGACGAGCATGTGAGGCATCCATGCCAAAGTATGTTGGATCCCAGAAACGAGGTCCGAACTTTTGGTGGAATTCTGAAATCGGTGAATGCCGCAAGGCCTGCCTCAAGGCTAGGAGGCGCAGTCAATTACATGAAGAATATAAAAACGTTCGGAAGAAATTTCATGTGGCCATCATAAAAAGTAAAAGCGAACACTTTAAGCGACTGTTTAATGAAGCTGACACGAACCCCTGGGGTGGCGCCTATAAAACCATAATATCAAAAGTTAAAAGCAAACGCTCCCCATCGATTTCCTGCCCTACTCTGCTTGATGAAATAGTCACGGATCTTTTCCCACAGAATAAGAGTACCGCTAACCTACCCACTGTCGAGATAGACACCGCCGAAGCCCCATGGTAAGCGAAAAGTAGGTCCTCGAAGCTGCGGATAAAATTGTTGGAAATAAAGCACCTGGCTTGGATAGCATCCCCAATAAAGCTCTCAAGGCAGCAGTCAAAATAGCTCCAAATATGTTTGCCGAGGCGTTCACCACATGCTTTAAAGAAGGAGTATTTCCTACACAATGGAAGAAGCAGAAATTAATTCTAGTCCCTAAGCCAAACAAACCTTTGGATGAAGCTTCATCTTACAGGCCGACATGCCCCCCAAATAATACTGGCAAACTATTCGAACGAGTAATCTGTAACAGATTAATTCGAATTGCCGAAAAGGATGGCGGTCTCTCCGCAAATCAGTTCGGTTTTCAAAAGGGGAGGTCTACAACGGATGCACTTGTCCTAGTAGCTAACACACCTAAGATCGCACTTGACGAGGGCAAATGTTGTGCAGTGATTAAACTTGATGTGAAGAATGCCTTCCGCTAGATGGAGCAAGATACTTGAGTCCCTAATCAACTTAGGCGTGGCGAAGTACCTGGTGCGCATCGTTGCCGACTTCCTAATCGATAGGATTCTGTGCTGCGAATCAGATGAAGGAATGAAATCATACCAAACGACATGCGGAGTTCCACAAGGGTCTGTCCTAGGGCCACTCTTGTGGATTATTATGTATAACGGGGTACTGACCCTGGACCTTCCTACTGGTGTGGTCTCCATTGGTTTCGCGGACGATATTGGTGTGACGGTTGTTGCACGCCTTCTCGAAGAAGTCAAGCTTTATGCAAATGAAGCAGTCTATGAGATTAAATCCTGGTTAGAGAATGCTGGTCTACAGCTCGCAGAGCATAAGACGGAAGGAGTACTTATTACCAAGCGGAGAAAGTGCACTTCCATGAAGATCAAAGTTGGACGCAAACGATTCATTCCAACCCTGCACTTAGGTGCTTAGGTGTAATGATTGACCAGAGATTAAATTTCAGATTGCTTGTGGAGGGTGCAACAACCAAGGCATATAACATCGGAGCGCTGGTTGCTAGGATGCTACCAAATATAGGTGGCCCAAAGCCGAGCCATCGACTCCTAATTTCAAGGGTGGTCAGTTCGATCCTACTGTATGCAGCCCCAGTATGGGCAGATGCACTGGAAAATATAGTAAATAAGAGAAAGATTAAAGCTGCATATCGCATAAGCGTACCCCGAACATGTTGCGCTTACAGAACAATTTCCAATGAAGCAGCTTGCGTGATAGTAGGAATGGTCACGATTGAGATTCTGGCGAAAGAAATAGAACGACTTTATGATCGAACGTACCTCACCGGAAAATCTCCTGCCCATCGGCGACAGTTTGCACGGGCTGAAACTGTCGCGGAATGGCAAGAGAAGTGGGACGAGTCAGAAAAAGGCCATTGGGCTCACAGAATCATATGAGATATCCGGAAATGGATTGAGCGACCTCACGGCGAAGTAGGTTTCGACCTAATTCAATTCTTGAGCGGACACGGAAGCTATCGAGCATATCTGTATCGATTTGGGGGTGATATTGCCCACAGTGTCCAAACATTCCAGGGGACGCAGAACACGTCTTTTTTCACTGCCCCAGATTCGAAGCCCAATGGGCTACATTAGAAGCTACAACCGGGGAGCACTTTACACCCGAAAATATCATGGAACTTATGGTGAAAGCCAAGGGTATATGGACCGAAGTTGAAAAAGTGATTGCAGGCGTCGGAAAAAAGCTTAGGCAGGAAGAAGTCATCCGAAAGAATGAACGCGAAAGGAACACGAATATTAACATGAGCGCAAAATAAATTCTGATCCAGCCCAGCGACGTAATACCAAATGGGAGTCCCGCGGGGAGAGTGGAAGGAGAAGGAGGGGGTTTTAGTGGGTAAGAGTCCGTGTGGCAGGAGCCTACGGTAGCTTTTGAAGCTTTCCACCTTCCATCAGGAAAAAAAAATACAGACAGACGGACAGACAGACATTGAACCGATTTTGCAAACAAAATCTTAAAAATGAGGTTAATCTGTCATTATGCTTCCGTCGGTAATATTTGGATGTATGGTTTTTGTGGGTAATACTATAAGCAAATATCATGAAGAATCGTCAGGACATACGAAAACAAGACGCAGACGCTTACAGAAGGGACATAACGTCTGTGCAGTAAAATAAAAGAAGGCGGGAAACTGGCCTTTCCAGATGTCAAAACTAAGATTGACGTCGAAAAGTACTAATCAAGACCTTTCCTTTGATACCCAATATGACTATCTTCGGTGGGAAGAAATTTTACACCCTCCTTTTGGCATGTATGAGGACCCCCCCCCCCTTAACCTCAAAGTAGAAAGATGATACTCACTGCATGCCTAGGCGTTTACAGTTCCCATTTTCTCACCAAATTTTGGTATAGCCGTTTCTGAGAAAATTTCAATTGACAGACAAATAGACAAACAAGGACGTAACGAACCTGGATCCCTTTAAGCGAAGTGGTAAAATGCTACGCTCTCCACCCAGGTCCGTGAAATCGGATGAAAGACCAGGTGTTAAAAGCGGCAGAGAGGGAGGGAGGAAAGAGATGAGTAATACCCTGAACACCCTCTACCAATTCGTCAGACCGAAGCATAATGTTCATCCCTATATTTTGTGGTTGTTCGAAACCTTGAAGACATCTGCGATAAACGCCATGGGTGAGTTAGGCTCGACAAACCAATGTACAGCGAATACAAGAGAGTTAAAAACTCCTACGGTAACTTCATTGTGGCAGGTACGTACCGCTACAAAAACGATGGAACGAGCCACTCAAACAAATCTAAAGTGGAAAGTTGTAGAGGGTGTAAAAAGAAGGAGATAAAAAATGGAGAATACTGATGTAAACCTTCCACCACCAAAGCCGAAGGTCCAAAGTACCAGTTACGGAGGGAGTGCAACATTTGAATCTCAAATCAGCTCTTCAAATGAAATCCCAGGAAATATCTGGAGCAAATGTCTGGATAACTGTGAAGCCAAAAAAGCAGATAAAAAGAAGGAAGCCCCGTCCGAATGCAATTGTCATTGAAAGCAGAGGTGACCTCTCTTACAATGAGATGAGATGAGATGAGGGAGATCTGACGCTAAGTGGCCTGGGAAACAATGTCACACGGATCAGAAGAACGCAGAAGACAGAACTACTCCTGGAACTTCAGAAGACCCAGGACGAAAGGAAGCTGAATTACCGGAACTTGGTTGGTAGATCTTTAGGTGAGGAAGTTACGGTGAGGCAGTTATCCGACGAGATAACTATGGAGTGCAGGGACCTTGACGAGATCACGATGAAGAAGGACATGTGGAGAGAACCAGCCAGATCTTGCACAAGTAAGCACGATAGGTTTGACCGGCGCAGGCCGTGTGGTGAGAAAGGACACCTCGCACGAAATTGTGAGAAAGACTCTGAATACATGTTGCGTAAAGATAGGTTTGGATGATAAGGGCCACGCCGCAGGAAGTGGTAAATTTCTAGGCGGGAACCAAAAGCAAAGGGTGAATGAAATTTATACAGATAAATGTCAACCATTATGAGGCCGCACACGATATTTTGAGCCAGTCAGTCCTAGAGCTCGATGTGGGACATGGCGATTATTAGCGAACCCTGCAGAGGTTAAGATAACGTGGTATGGGTTACCGACAAAAGTGGAAAGTGCGCAATTTGGACTGCAGGAGGTTACCCGTTCAAAAAGATAACCGCATTGCCGCAATTGGTTAATCATCATCATCAACGGCGCAACAACCGGTATCCGGTCTAGGCCTAATTAAAGGTATTCATGTCTATAGTTGCTACGCTTCACCAAGTGCAACAAGCGTGGAGTATGAGCGAATGTTACATGCACTGGGGCTAGATGCAAGTGTACGATCCCTATTGTCATGGAGGGAGACTTCGACGCATTGTCTACCGAGGGGGGAAACAAGGTTTTCTTCCCTGGGCTGTTCACTGTGGTATCTAAAGATAGTTTCACACCAACAGATACAGCAAAAGAAAAGTCTGAGCAAATTGTCGGAAACCTGGTTGGAGCCTTTGACGCCTCCTAGCAGATTACCGAAACCGTGGTGGAATGACGAAACCAGACGGCTGCTTGCCATATGCCAATTTCCAACGCGCAAATGATGAGCAGGAAATCGCATAGAGAAAGGTGAGGTACAAAACTAGTCGAAGAGAGCTGCGGAAGGCGATTCGTAAGAATAAACAGAATTTCTTTAAAGAACTCTGTGAAGAGGCTAACATTAACCATTGGGGAGGAGCCTATATAGTGGTAAGTTGAAAGATAAAGTGTCCAGTTTTATTGCGATGAATAGCGACCACTCTATTTCCACAGCAAAACAAATGATCTATTGCAGTCGAAAGTCAGCATCCCACAAAGGATATCCCAAGTATAACAGAGGATGAGCTTACCATTGCCTGCGAACAGGTAGGGACTAAAAAAGCACCCGGGCTGGACGAAATACCAAACGTGGTTTTGAAGTCGGCAATAAAAGCAATACCAGAGTGGTTCATTTCCACTTTTAATACCTGCTGGGAAAAGGGCACCTTCCTGACTCAGTGGAAAAGGCAAATGCTGGTGCTACTACCAAAAAGTGGTAAACCACATGGAGGGCATTGTCGTTTCGTCCCAATTGTTTGCTGGACAGTATAGGAAAGTTGCTGAACGCATTATATGCAACAGGCTGCTCACAATTGTAGAAGAAGCGGGCAGCATGTCAACCCAACAATACGGTCTTCCCGCCAGCCGATCAACGGTGGATGCTATCAACGCAGTAGTCAATCTGGCAGTGGAAGCAATTGCAGGTATAAGGTGGCAGGGCGGTAGCAAAAAATACTGTGCAATCATCATCCTCCACGTGAGGAATGCTTTTAACTCAGCCCAATGGCAGAATATAATAAGATCCTTAAGCCAGCTGAATGTACCCTACGGTATTCAGCGAACCATCTGGAATTATTTCGTGGATAGAAAACTCCTATGACTCCTATGACGTCGATGTAGCCTCAGTTGAATATTTGATAACCGGCAAAGTGCCTCAAGGATCAGTGTTTGGCCCCAGTCCTGGAACATGATGTATGACCATGTGCTGCGCATCAAACTACCGCAGCAATTTACCCTTATCGGCTATGAAGACTACATCGCAATTGTTGTAATGGACAAACATCTGGAGGACGTTATCTGGACCTCGGTTAGGCTGATCAAAGATTGGTTGGTATCACATGGATTAGAGTTGGCGGAACTGAGGCTGTATTGGTCAGCAGCCTAAACTGGAAGAAATTCTACGATTTCATGTGGGATAGCATGAGGTAGAGTTAGGCGTTAGGCTGGATCATCGATTGACCTTCAAGGAATATGCGAACATGCTATGTGGACAGAAAAGCGTCAAAAGCTGTGACCGCGTTAACTGACATGATGCCCAATATTAGAGGACCAAAACTACCGTGGAGTCTGTTGTTAGCCAGAATATGTTCATTCATTTTACAGTCTGCAGCAACAGTTTGGATGAAGGCCCTTAATGTTCAGGCGTATAGGCGAAAATGATCCTCAGTATATCGACTGAGTGCATTATGAGTCGCTAGCACATTTAGGACAACGTCAGACGAAGACGCTTTCGTAGTCGCGGAAATGGTACACAATCAGGGTGAGGCAGGTATGTTGGGATAATTTTCACAAGGAGAAGTGGACGCACAGGCTGATTCCAAATATCCAACTTTGGATTATGTGCAGCCATGGAGATGTCCACTATCACTTGACCCAATTTCTAGCTGGGCATGGTGGATACCGTAGGTATTTCTTCCTTCTGTCATGAGTGTATAAACGAATACGAGAACCCGGAGCACATTCTGTTTGTATGTCCGAGATTTGCAAATGAGAGGGAGCAGCTTCCACTTCTCTTGACAAGTGTGCGCCCCACGATGTATGTCCCTAGATAGTGCAATGGGCCATAAAGGGTGAGAAAGGTGGTTTTAGTGGATGAAAGTCCCAGACTGTGGCTTCCGATGACAGACAGATCTTCATAGAAAATCAAAGTTGGAAATTCATTCCAAGCCTGCGCTCAAGTACTTAGTCGTAATGGTTGACCTGGAACAATCAAGGCATAGAACATCGGAGCGCTGATTGCGAGAACACTACCAAAAATAGGTGGCCCAAGGCCAAGCTGTCGACTCCTTATTTCGAGGGTGGACAATCTTATCCTACTGTATGTAGTCCTAGTATGGGCAACTGCACTGAAAATACAGCAAATAAGAGAAAGATTGGAGCTGCGCATCAGGGGGGGACCGGACATGGACCGAAGTGGAAAAGGTGGTAGCAGCCATCAATAAGAAGCTTAGGCAGGAAGAAGTCAGCCGGAAGAATGAACGCGAGAGAAACACAGGAAAAATTCTGATCCAGCCCCGCGAAGGAAAGGTATAGCTGTTTCTGAGAAAGTACGTGTGGAAGACAGACAAATGGCCGTGAGGAGTTGCCAGATCACCCATCAGCCGCAACCCCAGATGGCTGATAGGAGCATAACTATTGATGTGTCAATATGTGTTCATGCACTTTTCTTTTCTGACTATGCATGTGCTTGTGTTACTCATTTCTGAGGCGTGGGCCAAAGTGGCCATGGGAAGGATACCGAGAAAATTGAAACAACATGGACGAATTGAGAAGGAGTAAAGTCATGATTCAGGGGTTCGGATCCCCCCCCCCCCCCGGCTTTTGGGAGTGAGTCAGCAAGCTCCCTGCCGTCGATATCCCCCAACCGCAGTGCCTCGGTGGTGGACAACCCCGTGGCGTCTAATGCCTCATGCAACTCGGTCTCAGATTGAATCTGAATAAAACTGAATTTTTGACGACCGATCCACATGAAACAGGCACACTCACTGTCAGCGGCAGACAAAGGCTGAAGGAAAAGAAGAGGAAGGTGTTGAAATGAAGCACAACTCTACCATGAACAAACGACAGCAAAGCACAAAGTTATTGACCTACGATCAAGCAGGAGAGTACCAGGCAAAGATGAGGAAGTTTTAGGAAATCAACAGGTACCAAAAAGCCACCGAGCGAGTCCTGGCCAGTCCATCAAACGGAACTAAAAGTTCCGAGGGGGGAAACATGTGCCCAAAGTGGGAATGCCTGCTAGCGAAGTGAAACCGGACCAAGGTCGTAAACAAAAAAGGAACAAGAAACCAAAGATGCGAATTTGCCCGGAAGTAATTGAAATCTGCAGCAAAGGAAATCTATCGTATGGGGAGGTACTGAAAAAGATAAAATCTGACCCCGACCTAAAAGGCTTACGCGAAAAAGTCTGCAAAATGTGGAGGACCCAGAAGGGGGATCTCATGTTTGAGCTGAAAAAATCCAGCACGGAAAAACCTGACGGCTTTCGTAACTAAGTTATAAACTCACTTGGAGGGTTGGAGGAATTCAGGGATGAATCCATCGTGAGGCTAAAAAAAGCTTATGGCGGTACTCAAACGCCAACAATGCGACTGCCAGTGGAGGCAGCGCAAAAGTTGTAGGCCGTAGGGAAGGTTCGGATGGGATGGATGGTTTGTCGACTAAAGAAAGAGATCCCTCTAAAGAGGTGCTTCAAATGAATAACGTGTGGACACTTCGCTTGCACTAGGGCATCGATTGGTCCGATCGATGTCTAAGTTGTAAGGAGAAAGCACATATTGCCAAAGGGTGCCGCAAGTGCATTTTGTGCGAAGGACAGGAGGGACGGAAAAAACCAGCTTATTGCCGAAAGTGGTAAATGTCCAGAAATTAGAAAGGCATTAACTGCAGCGAAAAAGTGAGATTAATACAAATATACCTCAGTCACTGCAGGGTCGTTGAAAATTTGCTTGCACAGACCACTTTCAGATCCGTGACGGAGATTACCATCATAAGTGAACCGTACAGAAACCTTGACAGTGGTGTATGGGTCACAGGTTCGACTTATGGAACGGCAATATGGGCGTGCGGTCGTCAAGTCATGTAATAAATCATAGGTCAGGCGGCTAGTGGCTTTATATAAGCACAAACAAGTGGTATATTGCCCCACTGAACCGTACACTACCTGAGTTTAACGACCTATTAGACGATCTTCCTCACGACAAGGAGACGAGGTCCAAAGGTGATACCCACTGACTTTAATGTGTGGCCAGATTCGCGTTGATCAGTAAGGGTAAAGGAGACCCGGAGCTCCCGTCTGCATACCGACCGCTGTGTATGCTTGACACGGCCGGAAAACTGCTCGAGAAGCTCATCAGGAGTAGACTCGCTGAAGCGATCCGTGCTGCCGGGGACTTATCCGCAAGGCAGTTCGGGTTTAGAACAGGGAAATCTACAGTGGATGCTGTTATGGAGGTCGTAGATGCGTTTAATCGAGCCGGGGCACACAGCCGCCGATCTCGACGGATAGTGCTCCTCATAACGCTTGATGTCAGAAATGCCTTCAATTCCGTAAGATGGACAGATATGCTAGGCACACTAGAGAACTCCTTTCACGTGCCAAGCTATCTCTTGCGGATATTGAGGAATTATCTGAAAGACCGCTCCCTGTTCTATGAGACGCTAGAGGGCCAGAGGAGGATGGAAATCACGTCGGGAGTAGCGCAGGGATCCATCCTAGGCCCGGATCTCTGGAACGCTTCCTACGATAGTCTGCTGAGACTCGATATGCCCGAAGAGTCGCGCTTGGTCGGTTATGCAGACGACGTTGCGGCACTTGTTGCCGGACGCACTGTTGAACAGGCGCAAAGCAGACTTGGCATATTGATGCGACGGGTAAGCGGATGGATGACTGCTCACGGTTTCAACCTTGCGCTGGAAAAAACCGAAGTAGTCATCCTGACCAGAAGGAGAATCCCGACCTTCCGTCCCATATCAATCGGCGAGTTGACTATAGAGTCAAAACCAGTGATTAAATACCTTGGTTTAATGTTCGACTCGAAGATGAGCTTCTTGGAGCAAATCAAAGCAGCAGCGGACAGGGCTGCAGCTGGAGTCGCGGCCTTGAGTCGGCTAATGGCGAATGTCGGCGGCCCTATATCAACTAGGAGACGTCTCCTCATGGGAGCAACGCAGTCAGTTCTTCTCTATGATGCGGAGGTATGGGCTGATGCCCTTGACAAGGTGGTGCATCGTAAACGCCTCGCTCAAGTGCAGAGGCGGGGAGCTTTGCGAGTGGCGTCTGCTTATCACACCGTCTCCGAACCGGCTGTGATGGTGATTGCGGGAGTGATCCCCGTTGCCCTTCTTGCCAAGGAGCGCAAAGCTATCTATCGCCGTAAGGGCGAAAACTTAAGAGAAGTGGGGTTGCCCGTGAAGAACGTGAACGAACCCTTAGCGAGTGGCAAGTTTCTTGGCAAAATGAGCCAAGGGGCAAGTGGACTGCGCGGCTCATCGACAAATTAGACCCATGGTTGAACAAAAAGCACGGTGAGATTGATTACTTCCTTACCCAACTTCTAAGTGGGCATGGAGGTTTTCAGTCTTACCTGCACAGGGTTGGGAAGGCGCGATCTCCTGATTGTGTGTTCTGCAATAGAGTGGCGGATGACGCTGAACACACCTTTTTCTCTTGCGAGAGGTGAGACGGCCTCCGCCAGCAGCTTTATGCAGACACAGGGGAGCTCTCTCCAGACAACATTGTCAGAGAGATGCTGAAGAGCGCTGGCAGCTGGAATCTTATTGCGCATTATGCTCGGGCTCTTCTTACTACGAAGAAGATTGAACTCGACCGGCAGAGGGATCGATCGGTAAGGGGTTCCCTGAACTAACAACAACTCCCTTCCTCCCCTCCTCCCCTCCCCTCCCGTTGGTGAAAGGAATTCCCCGACTTGAAGGCTCCCAAAGCCGGGAGAGCGGGAGGGCTAGCCCGAAGTAATGTGTCAAACGGTTCCAGGCTAGTTCTCTGATGACAACGAGGTGTTTAGTCGGTAGACCGCCAGCGTGCTGTTGCGGGAGTCCAACACTCTGTGCGTAAACGCATTCACCTGTCTTACTCCCAAAAAAAAAAAAAATGCGTGGGCCATCGAGTGGGGCCTCAGAGAGACTAACGCAAGGGGGCGATGCTTATTAGAAGCATTCACCCGGCTAGATGTAGTTCTGATACAAGGCAGGAGACCCGCATCCCGAAATCCGAAACCCAAATGAACGCCAGGTTGGTCAGCAAAATCGATGGACGAACAAAGATTCATGGAGGTGTGGTTAGACCTGCCTTCGATCGATTTGCCACCGAGTTAGACGCTTAGAGAGCAATAGGTAGGCGTAATCAAGGGCAAACGTAGCATGCCTATAAGGAAACCACCATTCGCAACCACCTTGACTTTGAACCAACGGTTTTCCAAAGGCGTTCTTCGTTGCCTTATTTTTTAGCCGTGACGACTGCTTGGATGGAGTCTCCTTCAAATCCTCTTTCCATTTTTCCCGAATTTTCTTTGCCACAGGCTGCCTGAAATTCGTTTGGCGATTACGGTGTTCTCAGTAGGAAGCGCTGTTGCTTCTGCTCTTCGCGCATCTTACGCTGCTGTCTACGTCCGCCTGTAAGAGAAAATGTAGTCTAGAAGCTTTCCAAGGAGATAAACCCCTACCCTAGTCCCTTAAGACCTGGTCTGTGAAGAACTAGTCTTGAAACTCTCGGATAAACCTGCGCTCAGTCTGGATGACGCCAACACCGGTTCAATGCATAGTAGTCTCCCAGGGACCCGAAGGGACTGACTCCTGATACACGCCATAATTATCACATCACCCCATCGGGCAGAGAACTTCCGACGGTTTCGAGGAATGTATCCAGAGGTGTTCCGATGACTCGCGCTGATAGACTCTCTCAACTCTACTACCTAGGACCAAGGTATACTGCCAGGAATCAGAACTACTTACTCGGTCACCTTAGGGGCGTCAATCCTCGTCTCGCGAGCAACCCACTGTAGATCGCAGACGGCCCCTGAGGCTGTATGATACTCTTCTGGAATGCTGCTAGAAGCTCGCAGTTGACACTGGGATCGAATTGCTTTGATGCTTCCTAAGATATCAGTACAACCCTACACCCAAGACTAACTGAGATCTGACACTAAGAAATGCAGCATTATTTTCGTTGTTTTCTCATGGCCGCGATAATAGCATTGTTTGTTCGGGCAAAACCACCATCACACAATCGTATTTAAACAAATTTCCAGAATTTTGATTCTACAGACTGGGGTGCGCTCAATAGCGTCTGTGGCAAATTAATCACGTGATTTATGTAAATTTTCAAAGTTTGGACCTCTTCCAAGCGAACGGCAAGTCTTCATTCCGCAGTTATGCAAACGCTCGCACAAGGACGACGAGGGCTTAATGATGAATGACTCCCAAGCGACAATAAACAGAATTTCTGATGACTACAGGTAGATTGGAATGATTGTCTCATAACATGTAGGGATACGTAGTTATAGGTGAAGTAGTGATTCTAAGATTCGGAGATGACTAAGTGATTTGCGATCGGAGAAGTTGGCACTGCAAACAAAGCACTTCGTCCCTTCTTGTAAGAAATCAGGGATTTCCCGGGTCTTTTGAAACCCAACGGGTATATTTGTTCTACAAGCTGTGCATCAAATCCATTAATTCCACACAAAACATAAAAGCCAGTTCAATTGACTCTATTGCCGGTAATCTGTCTGACGAGAACCTCAATTCAGCTGAATTGAATGGAACAGCAGTGGTCCATGCTGGATGCTACCGATCATCTAATAAATTCGAAAAAAAAGACAAAAACGTAGACACATCTACTGCGAAGAATTTCTCAATAGACACTCTCCAGCGCTAGACAATGGAAATCAATTTCAGGTTTGCGTCGACTGGAAGCTAATTGACAGACATTAAGAACAGTCTGACAAAACTTTACTAGCCAACAACCGGGGGGAATTGTACAAGTCATCCACGCTTCTACCGCTGACCGTGGTCATCTCAGCCGTGAAGGTAAGAGTTCAAGATGCATGCCATGATCTCTTCATTGATCTGTTTTCCCCGCATATGGGATTCTTTGGGCCCTCGCCTCTCTCCGGCACCTGGACCTTACCTGTGTGAACCTACAAAGCATGATACACGCCTGACTAGACATAACAATTCATCCAATTGACCACGAAAGAGATTATTTGAAAAGTCGACGTTTTACTAAGACCACAAATCTTTTGGATATTGGATTGAAGATGCGCATTAATCCAATAGTGAAGATGATCCCGAGCAATTTGGAATAAATGTTTTGAGATTGTGTAGGGGCAGTTGGGATGGCATGCCCTAGTCTTTGTAGACGGGATTTCTGGATAAATTTGGGGATCTATTTCGATTTCATGTGGATAACTAAGTTTCGAGACTATAGACATGTGATAATGTGATGTGATGTGATGTGATAATCGTATCCTAACAAATCTTCACTCCCATAACACTCAAGTCGACCATCCTTCAGCTACCGAACAAGCCCACAATCTACCCTACTTTCTGTTTCCCACCAGGACGGCTACAATGCAACCACTAGTAAACATTTCTCTCCCAAGGAATTTCAAGTATGCCCTGCTTCACTTTGCCCCTTGTAGAACGAGATACCTGACCGTGGCCTCGTGGCTCTTTATGTCTTCTAATTAATTTAACACGCAGGTAGGTTACGATCGAAAACAGTTTTCTTGTTAAATTGTTTACATGGGCGGACTCTGACGGGATGTGTACGACCGTACGTGTACGCAATGAGGTGCACATTTTCAAGAAGACGAAGTGAGACCATGGTCGGTCATTTGGTTCAACTGACGCAGAGACTACGACATGACCGACAAGCGGACGGACTCCGGCTAAATAAGGCTCAGGTGAAATCGAATCATCAAAATCGAGTCAAAGTGGTAATTTTGTGATTTGTGGGACTTAAAGGTGGGCCCGGGTGATAGATTAATTTTTGGGTCTTGAAATGAGAATGTTTGGTTTGTTGATTCTCTGATGGTTTTTCTTTCACTTTTCGCAGTCGAACTACTGACTAAAAGGCAATTATTTGGGCGTGGAGGATGTGTCGAAATGCTACTGGAATTCAATGTAATAGTCAACGAAAATCGATTTGTAGGTGCAATGCCCAGTCATTCCCCCATAGCGTATTTTTTGGGTATGGCGGTGAAATGTAGTCACAATAAAGTGCCGGTCTCCTGGCTCGGCCAGACTATCTGTTAAAACGCCTCCCTGAAGCGTTTAGGAATCTAACCAGGAACCGGTTGACACATTAGCTCAGCCCATGCCTATTCAGTTTAGGAGCGAAACCCCGTGGATTCAAAAAGCCTTAGCTACCCTGGCATCTATCTTATACATCTCCCTTCGTTTTGCCTTAAATATGCTTCCTCGCTCTGCATCATAGCCTCAATTATGGTGTACTAGGACGCAAAAAACCCCTTTTTTTTTTTGGGAGTAGGGTAGGTGAATGCGTTTACGCACAGAGTGTTGGACTCCCGCAACAGCACGCTGGCGGACTACCAACTAAACGCCTCCCTGTCATCAGAGAACTAGCCTGGAACCGTTTGACACATTACTAGCCCTCCCGTTCTCCCGGAGCCTTCTTTGGGAGCCTTCAAGTCAGGGAATTCCTTTCACCAACGGGAGGGGAGGGGAGGAAGGGAGTTGTTAGTTCAGGGAACCCCTTACCGTCCGATCCCTCTGCCGGTCGAGTTCAATCGAGTCCGAACATAATGCGCAATACGATTCCAGCTGCCAGCGCTCTTCAGCATCTCTCGCACAATGTTATCTGGAGACAGCTCCCCTGTGTCTGTATAAAGCTCCTGGCGGAGGCCGTCCCACCTCTCGCAAGAGAAAAAGGTGTGTCCAGCGTCATCCGCCACTCTATTGCAGAACACACAATCAGGAGATCGCGCCTTCCCAACCCTGTGCAGGTAAGACTGAAAACCTCCATGCCCACTTAGAAGTTGGGTAAGGAAGTAATCAATCTCACCGTGCTTTCTGTTCAACCATGGGTCTAATTTGTCGATGAGCCGCGCAGTCCACTTGCCCCTTGGCTCACTTTGCCGAGAAAGCTGCCACTCGTTAAGGGTGCGTTGACGCTCTTCACGGGCAACCACTTCTCTTAAGTTTTCACCCTTACGGCGATAGATAGCTTTGCGCTCCTTGGCAAGGAGGGCAACGGGGATCACCCCCGCAATCACCATCACAGCCGGCTCGGAGACGGTGCGATAGGCAGACGCCACTCGCAAAGTTCCCCGCCTCTGCACTTGAGCGAGGCGTTTACGATGCACCTCCTTGTCAAGGGCATCACCCCATACCTCCGCACCATGGAGAAGGACGGACTGCGTTGCTCCCATGAGGAGACGTCTCCTAGTTGATATAGGGCCCCCGACATTCGCCATTAGCCGACTCAAGGCCGCGACTCCTGCTACAGCCCTGTCCGCGGCTGCTTTGATTTGCTCGAAGCAGCTCATCTTCGAGTCGAGCATTAAACCAACGTATTTAATAACTGGTTTTGACTCTATAGTCAACTCGCCGATCAATATGGGACGCAAGGTCGGGATTCTCCTTCTGGTCAGGATAACTACTTCGGTTTTTTCCAGCGCAAGGTTGAAACCGTGAGCAGTCATCCATCCGCTTACCCGTCGCATCAATATGCCTAGTCTGCTTTGCGCCTATTCAACAGTGCGTCCGGCAACAAGTGCCGCAACGTCGTCTGCATAACCGATCAAGCGCGACTCTTCGGGCATATCGAGTCTCAGCAGACTATTGTAGGAAGCGTTCCAGAGGTCGGGCCCTAGGATGGATCCCTGCGCTATTCCCGACGTGATTCCCATCCTCCTCTGGCCCTCTAGCGTCTCATAGAACAGGGAACGGTCTTTCAGATAATCCTTCAATATCCGCAAGAGATAGCTTGGCACGTGAAAGGAGTTCTCTAGTGTGCCTAGCATATCTGTCCATCTTACGGAATTGAAGGCATTTCTGACATCAAACGTTATGAGGAGCACTATCCGTCGAGATCGGCGGCTGTGTGCCCCGGCTCTACGATCTACGATCTCCATAACATCTAAACGCATCTACGATCTCCATAACAGCATCCACTGTAGATTTCCCTGTTCTAAACCCGAACTGCCTTGGGGATAAGTCGCCGGCAGCACGGATCGCTTCAGCGAGTCTACCCCTGGTGAGCTTCTCGAGCACTTTTCCGGCCATGTCAAGCATACACAGCGGTCGGTATGCAGACGAGAACTCCGGGTCTCCTTTACCCTTACTGATCAACGCGAGTCTGGCCACCTTCCAGCGACAAGGAAAAATGCCCTCCTTCAAGCACGCGTTGAACACTTCAAGCAGCAATTCTGGCCGTTGGCGGAATACCAGTTTGTAAACTTCCGCCGGGATGCCATCAGGACCTGGCGCCTTCCTGTTTTTCATAGTGAGAACCGCTTCTTCGAGTTCTCCCATTGTGAAAAGGGGGCAATCCACGACGCTTTCCGCGCTGTTTACATCAACCCGTACAGGGATTCTGGGGAACAATGCCCGCACAATGCGGTCCATCTGGTCGGTGCTCAATATACAGGGCTTCCGCAGAGCCCCGATTTTCCGAGTGACAAGCCAAGTCCCCACTGGTCATCATTCACCCCATTTACAAGATTTTGCCAGCCGCGAGCTTTGCTTTTATTTATAGCGCTGCGGAGTCTCCTTTTTGCTGATCTATATTGTGCCTTTATGGCACATGCCTCCTCGTTGGCATACAAACGTTGTGCCAAACGGCGGAGCTTATGGCACCCCCCCCCCCCCCGTAGGTCGGCAATTTCCGCCGTCCACCAATACATAGAAGGCTTGTCGCGCCTGGGGCCTCTCCGGGGCATGGAAGCCTCACACGCCGTCGTTGTCAGATTAATCACTGAATTTACGACGGTGTCAGCTGCGACACCACCACCCCCCGGAGTGCCCCCCAGCGCGGCCCTACCTGCTCCAAGAGCTTCGACGAACCTTCCGATGTTCACCTTCGCGACATTCCACACGCAGGGGGAACGTCGTGTTGGTGCTCGCCGGGAAGTAGTGTCAAACACTTCGAACGCAATGTACTGAAGATCACTTACCGAGAAGTCTTCTAGGACCCGCCACCCGTCCACCGATGATGCCAGAGATTCCGACGCAAAAGTGATGTCGGGAATGCTTCCTTCACAACCTGGGCGCCGAAACGTTGGCGTGGATTCGGTGTTTAAAATTACGAGCCCGGTTCTCGCCGCCATTTCCAGAATCCGTTTCCCTCTGGAGTCTGATTGAGGCATGCCCCATTCAAGAGCCCTGGCATTAAAATCACCGCCAACCAGGATTCGTCCCTCCGTGCTCGAAGCGGCGTCCTCCAGAGCATCAAGCCGGCGCTGAAAGTCCGGAATCGACTCATTCGGCGTCAGGTAAACGCTAAAAAACGTTATCCCTAAACACCGGATCCAAACAAATCCGTCCCCCCGGCCTTCGGCAAGAACACGAAGTCGAACGTCGTCCCGAACCCAGATGGCAGCGGTGCCCGATAAGTCGAGATACCATGAGGACGGGTCCTTGTTTCGGTATTGCTCGCTAATCAGCACTAGATCAGCATTTACTTCCGCAGCGAACTGTGCTAGCAACTGGTGAGCGGTTGCACTCCGGTGCATGTTAATTTGCAAAATGCGGATCATGGCGTTCGCACCCTAGCCCTCTCCAATTCCGCCCTGAAGATCGGACACCGTCCCGAGCCCGCAGTGTGTGCGGCGCTTTCGCCAGACGCGCCACGATCTCTGCAGAGAACACAACTCTCGCTTTCCTTGCAAGTTTTCGCTTGATGACCCGCTTGGCCGCATCTCCGGCATGCTGTCCTCCTGTCCGGACCCTTCCAAGCTGCTGACGTGTGTCCATAGTCCAGACACCTGTAGCACTTGGTGGGGACTATCCGCATTCGTACCCTGCATACTATCCGATTTTGATTCTCCCGCTGTTAAGGAGTTTCCTCGCATATTGCTCGGGGACATCCACCACGGCAAGTTTTTGGCCTCGAGCATTTACAGAGGTAATACCTACCCGGGCATTGGTTACCTCTGGACATTCACGCTTTAGCGCCTCCTCTACTTCGACGTTTTCTGTGAGGCAGTTAAGATTCCGTATTTCTAGAGAGCACATGGGTTCTAGGCTGGAAACAAGAGCCTTCTCCCCCAATAGCCCCTTGACCGCTTCGCAGAACGTGCTCTTGCTGGTCGTCTTTGGGCCCAGTTCGACGAGAACTCCACCACTCCTCGTTTTCCGTATCGAAGACACCTCTGCTCCATTCTCCTCGTGTTTCATCCTGTAGCGGATTTCACTAAGGACTTCCGCAAATGTCTTGCCTTCCGTCGGCTTAATGAGCAGAGCCGACGGTCTATTCCTTCTTCGTTTCCTCGTTTTTTCCGCTACTGGCTTTGGGTTGGCAGCCTCCTTGTTTTTGAACAGACGTGTCTCTGGCGACGGAGTCCGTTGTTTCTTTTTATCCTTTTTCGCCTTCTTTTTTTGGGCCTTGGAGACTACTTCGATAAAGTCTCCTTCAGGCACGTCGTCCTCTTTCCGCTTTTTCCCCTGTTCACTTTGCAGAGGGCTATCTGCGGTCCGTTTGACGCAAGCAGCATTCTCAGCGGGGAGTGCGACTGTTTCTGCTCTACAATCGTCTTCCGCTGCTCTCCACGTGCGTCTATAAAAGGAAATGTGATCCAGTAGTTTCTCCAGTTCCATCAGCCCGTTTTTGACGCCTTTGCTGACGTTTCTCTGAAGGAACGTTGCCGACCGCATACGTTTCACCACTGCTGCGCGCTTTCTGATGAGCCTTCCTCTTCGGCTCTAGCGAGGACGGTCGAATGCACTTCCACTCGATTTATGTCCAAATCCATCTGCTCAGGACTAGCGTTTCTCACTGAGCTTACTTCCAAAACAGGGGCACTGCAAGGTAATGGAGTTGCCATCTCCGCACGGTCAGTCGCGCCACTTGATGAGGCTTCCTCTTTATTTGGGCGCGCCGGTGTCTCATCGGGTATATCAGCCCTCGTTGCCTCTTTCACTGATCGCTGCGGTGAACGACGTATTTTTGTGCTCCGCCCAAACGCACCCAGCTCTTCCTCCTTGTCTGTTGTTTCGTCGTTTTTTTTTTATAATTTTCAGAATATTCTCCATGAAAAAGGTACCAGCGCATCGTGTGCAAGGGAGCGGGCGGCAATACTCAAGAACGGGTATACCCTCGGGGACACAGCCCCTACCCCAGTTCCCTGAGGCCTGACCTACGCTTAGCTGATCCCGGAATTCACGGACGGATCAGCGCTCGCTCGGGGCAACGCGATCTACTAACATCGGTTCAATGCACACTTCCCGACCAGGGTCCCGAAGGGGCTGGCTCCTGATACACGTCGCAACTACCACCTTGGCAGAGCTGCGCTCACATCACCCTGTCGACGGCTCCGGAGACTCCCAGTGTGTTTCCGATGTATACCGGTCATTCGCAGTTCGCTCTTCACCGAGAAGCTTTCGCGAGGCTACTGCCTTCCTGCGTCCTCGCAGGTATGCTGCCAGCTAGGGGGCAGAACTACTTACTCGGGCACCTCGGGGACGTCACACTCCGTATCGTAAGCAACCCGTTTAAAAATCGCTAACGACCCCTGAGGGGAGGACGCAAAAAACCCTTGCATTCAAAGGTGATGGCAAGATCATTTCTGTCTTCTGCAAAAGAAAATGGTTGGGGGGAACATCCACCACATCCTTGTAATACATGCAGCAGATTTCCCAAATGGGGGGGGGGGGTGGGGCTTTCGATTGAACCACGCCATCGAACGTCTTCGTCCTCGATTATCTTTCCCAAGGTTGCAGCCATCCATAGAGAGTTCAAACTCTCTCCACACAAGCGACAGCTTTCATATTTCCCTCACCTTCTCTGGGGTATATTAACCTCAGCTCGATAGCATGGAGAATGGTCAAAATAACTCCTCCCATCATTACTGCTAACTCCGAAACGGTGTGATAGGCGGACAAAACTCGCATCATCTTTGTACTTGTGCTAGGCGTTTGCGGTACATCTCCTTACTGAAGGAGTCAACCGTAAAGAAGGACGGACTGAATTACACTCATTAGAAAGCGACGCCTCCTGGATAAGGGACCTCCAACATTGGACATCAACCGCGGAATTGTAAATATTCTGACCGCAGCCTTCTTTGTGGTGTAGCGAATCTACTCTAAGAAGCTCATATTCATGTCTATCATGATGCCAAAACCTCAGTGGTCCTCAATGATCCTCAAGGGGTCGCTTAGGATACGGGTAACTCCGCCCCCTAAATGGCATAATACCTACGTTCTAGGTAGTAACCTCAAGAAAGCTTCGCATGAACCGTCAAAAGTTCTCTGTTGACGTCGAGGGGGTGATGTGACCCTTGCTTTTCCAAGGTGGTAGTTGAGGCATGTATCAGGAAAGAACCCCTTCGTGACCCTGGTCGGGTAGTGTGCATTGAACCGTCCGTGAGTTCCGGGGTCAGCCAATCGTAGATCAGGCATCAAGGGAACCAGGGTACGGGTTCTGTCCCCGAAGGTATACGGTGGCAAAAACTTAAATGACGAACACAAACAATACGAACAACGAAGCAGTGGGAATGGAGAATGAGGTGACTGCCTTTACACGTCGCATGAAAATGCTCTCCCCCCAACGCCCAGCGAAGTACGCAAAAAGGGCTGAACGAGACATCGGGATACGCAAAGTGATGCAGCACCTGCAACGGAGACGGTAACCCAAACAGAACCACGCAGAGCTATAGTCGCAGAAAGAGACACAGAGAAAACTGCTGAAAATGACCAGATTATTTCGAATATAAGCCGAGTAGGAGTGCTGTCAACTACTCTGGCGAAAGCTGAAGGCTTATTACGAAATACGTGGCAGCTGTGAACCGCATGCGATCTGCGACGCTCCTCCTGAAAAACGCCAGCAAAGGGGTGAAAGCAGGTTAATGGAACTGGAGGAGCTCCTGGACTTCTTATCACAGGCGGACATGAAGAGCAACAAAAGATACGCAGGAAGCAGAAAAAACCACGTCTCTCACCGTGAACACCGCGAAAGCTAACAGGATCGCAGACCGCCCGCTGCAGAGCGAACCGGGGAAGAAACGAAAGGAGGAAGGGTCATCTGAAGGAGACTTCACTCAGGTCCCTCCAGGACTCAAAAGAAGAAGGCGAAGAGGGGCAAGAGACAATTACACGCCGCGCCATTTGAGAAACCTCTGTTAAACATTAGGGCGGATAAGGAAGGATCGAGCACCCAAAGAAAAGGTGGGGGACAAGGGAGAACTAGACCACGAGCTCTGCTTATTAAGGAGTGGAAAGGCTAGACTTTTGCGAAAGTCCTCAGTGAAATCCGTTACAAGATCAAATACAAAAAAACGAACCAGAAGTGTCTTCTATTCGAAAAACGAAGAGTGGTGGAGTCCTAGTCAAATCAGGCCCGAGGACAACAAATAAAGTTAAGCTCTGTCAAGCAGTCAAGGGGCTTCTGGGAGAGAAAGGTGTGGTTTCCAGACTGGAACCCACATGCTCCCTGGAAATCCGAGACCTTAACTGCCTCATAGAAAAGACTGAGGTAGAGGAAACCATCAAATGCGAATGTCCAGAGATAAAATATGTCCGGATTGATAACACCTCTGTGAACTCCCCAAAAACTCGCTGTGGTCGCTGCGGAGCAATACGCAAGGAAGCTACTAAAGAGCGGGAAAATCAAAATTGGTTGGATAGTGTATAAGATACGAATCCGGGTAGCCCCAACCAAATGTTGCAGATGTTTGGATTATGGGCACACGTTTGCAACCTATCGGGGACCTGATAGAAGGGCAACTTGCCCCAAATGTGGTCAGGCCACAAAGTGAACACCAACAACAAAAAGGAGAGATGCATCCCATGCAGGGACTTGGCGCGTCTGATGAGAACGTTGCGCATACTGCGGGCTCTCTTCAAAGCAGAACTGGAAAAAGCTGAGACGAGATCCACATGATTCGCATCCTACAATTGAATATGCACCGGAAAGCAACCGCTCGCGAGTTGCTAACCCAGTTCGCTGCGAAAACCAAAGCTGATTTAGTGCTCATCAGTGAACAGTACCGAAACAAAGACCCAGCTTCATGGTACCCCGACATATCAGGTATCGTTGCCTTCTGGGCTCGGGACTGGAGAGACGGTTTTGTCTGGATTCGGTGTTTAAGGGCAACGTTTTTCAGTGCCTATCTAACACCGAATGAGACGATGCCGGATTTCTGACCCAAGCTTGATGCTCTGGAGGATGCTATCAGCATCAGCAGGAGCACAGGGGGGATCTTAGTCGAGAATGACTTCAATGGCAGGGCACTTGCCTCACCCACACTCCAGAGAGAAACGAATTCTTGAAATGGCGGTGCGAACAGGACTGGTAGTTTTAAACACCGGGTCCACCCCAACGTTCCGGCGCCCAGGCTGCTAGGGATTCATTCCAGACGTGACCTTCGCCTTGGAGTCGCAGACGGACAGGTGGCGAATTCTGGAAGACTTCTCGCAAACGACCATCAATACATTGCCTTCGAAGTGGCTGACACAAACTCTAGGTGTGGTCCACCCCGGCGCTCTTTCTGTGCATAGACCGTCGCGAAGATGAACACTGGGAGGTTTGTCGAAACTCTTCGAAAAGGTTGGGCCGCGCTGGAGGGTACTCCTGGCGGTGGTGGGGCTGTAGCTGAGACTGTCGGAAATTCAGTTAAGAACTTGATAACCTGATGCGGAGCTTCCATACCCAGGAGGTCAACGAGACGTCTAAATGACCGGGAGAGGCATGCACCATAATGACAGACTACAGATCAACCAAAAGGAGACTCCGCAGCGCAATGAACAGGTACGAAGATCGCTGCTGGCAGGATCTGGTCGACGAGGTAGATGGGGACCCATGGGGGTTTGGTTGCAAACTGGTAACCCGAAAAATCAGGGCTCTGCGGAAACCCTGCTCACTTAAGGCCAAGCAGATGGACCAAATTGTACGGGCAGTATTCCCTGAGCACTTGGTGCGGAATGATGACGTCGGCGGAGAGAGCGCCAAGGACTACCCACTTTTCTATATGAAAGAGGTGGAACAGGCAGTCCTCTTTACAAAAACCAAGAAGCGCCAGGACCCGATAGCATCCCGCCAGTCTCCATACCGCCCACTTCGTATCCTTCACACTGCTGGAAAAGTGCTCGAAAAGCTCATCAGAAATAGAATCGCTGAAGCGATACCCGCTACTGGAGACTTATCACCACGGCAGTTCGGTTTTAGAGCAGGGAGATCCACAGTTGATGCTGTCATACAAGTCATGGCTGCTGTTCGTCGAGAGGAGGCGCATAGCCACCGAGCTCGACGGAAGGTGCTCCTCGTAACGCTTGACATCAGAAACGCCTTTAATTCCGTTGGGTGGAAAGACATTCTAGGCACACTAGACAATACTTTCCACGTGCCGAACTATATCTTACGGAAATTAAGGGACTACCTGAGGAACCGCGCCCTGTTCTATGAAACGCTAGAGGATCAGAGGAGGATAGAGATTACCTAGGGATAGCGCAGGGACCCATTCTAGGGCCGGAACTCTGGAACACTATCTACGATAGTTTACTTAAATTCGACACTGCCAGAGGAGTCGCGCCTGCTAGGTTATGCAGATGATGTCGCGGCGCTTGTTGCTGGACGGACTGTTGAACAGGGGCAAGGCGAGGCTTACCAAATCATAAATCCTTGACATGCTCGTTATCGCCGCTCACGTTAGTTCATCACCAGGTTGGTTAGTGGTTATCCGGGGCTACCAACTGGGACGTGTGGGTCCACCTGGTACCATCCACCAACTTCGCTCTGTCTATTCGAGCCCCTTTGGCCCCAACAGCTTATGAGATCAGACGATATGTGTTTATTATTAAGAATGGTCCTCGCCAAAGGGTCATCAATCGAGGGCTCAACAGACGTACGGGAAACTATAAATGCAAATTCGACCCCAGCGTCGCAAATCACCCCATTCAACAAGAGCCCGCGTCCATCGCTTAGATAATTATGCAAAATTATCAACATCATAAATTCTTCTAAAATTATCTACACTGAGACACAATCGCTCCACCTAGCCCATGTTGGCCATGTATCCTTCTTACAATCTAACGGCCTGATCGGCCCCCGGAACCAGCGAATCTGGCCAGGAACTACCGTTGCAGAGTTTCTAATGATACGGTACGCTAACAATCGCAGCCGATTGCCCCGGTAGATCCGCTTACAATACAAGGGGGATAATTTGCATACGTGCGTGTATCGATCGCTGGCTGCCCCGCACAAGAGGCTCACCTGTGTAGGCTATGTTGCAATTTGTAACTCTGAGATCGATCACTTGATCACATCACATTCCGGCCAGGAGACCTCTTCAGGTTGACAAGAAGATGGGTCTTGATTGTTGTTGGAAGCTAAATGTTCGGAACGATCGACATAAACAATGTAAGGGCGCTTGGAGCCTCCATGGACAGTGATGTGGAAAAATGTTTGTTTTCTTAAATGATCCACTAGAGATTTGGAGATACGAGAGTCGCGTTTTTTGCCCACAAAGTTGATTGACTCCACCTTCCAAAGTCAGAACTAGAAATGAAATACAATTGCGACCCCCATGTCAGTGAAGCATCATCCTCCCAGGTCGTCACCTTCCCTATTCTTCCACGAGGAGGACATCCCAAGAAAAGCAGCCTCAAAACCAAAGGCTCTTTCGCAATCTCTCGTGCTGATCGCGCGGTACTGTATTCTAATGAGGCGACTGTTGCAGCCCTTCGGCTAATTATTATGGTAATCTGGTTCGGTCTTAATTACTTTTGTGTAAGGTTTTTTGCTGGCTCTGGATTTTCGCATTGTGCACCGTTCATACGTTATACGTCCCTTGGTTGTGGCTAGAAGATACTCTACCCAACAGCGGAGGTGAACACTCCTTTTTCGTCATGGACGACACACCATTCCACATATCCATGCCTCACATCTCCGCCATGTTCGCTGGCAGTCAAGCGTGAATTTCTTCATCGCATAATATGGGAGCTGGATCCTCCTTTTTTAAGTTCTCCTAGTGGAAATCTTTTCAAGCGTGATAATGCTGTTAGATGTGTGGTGAGAAAAAGTAAGCGCAACGGGACAGGTAGAAAAATTTGTATGTCATGTCAAGGAAATGTATCGTCTGGTTGGACATGATGTAAAGTTATAAAATGGTTTGCTTCCGATATTAGGGGGCAATTTACGTTCAGCAAATGTTACAAATGTTGATGGTATCATTGGAGTCGTGTTGCGAATGAGAATCAACAGACACTTTGTCTTCCATCTTCATTTGAACTTCGAACTAGGTGAGAAGATAGTTGAAGATACTCTGGACTCTGCGAGAAGTTAGTATCTTACTCATTACAACAAGCACAGATTGGCGGATCTAGATGAGGTGAGGTGAGGTATTATATTGGGGTTAAACGGTAGTATATGCCTTAGAGGATCAGATTCAGCAGTGCACTGCCCAATGAATATCTAGGTACGCTCGTTTGACACTCATCACCTTACTATCAACTCCTACTCTTGCCTTCACTTTGGTAACTCCTGAACAACGCAAAACAACAAACGAGAGAGGATGAACAGGGATGAGCCGACTGGTTCTCCGGGTAGAAACCTGTGCAATAGACTGACCACCTATTCACGATATAATATTGTCTTGGGCTACTAAACTGAGCCTCACACCATATCGGAAATACAAGGGCGATTACGAAAACGAAGGCGGTGGAGGTGCAAGAGTGTGTGTTTTAAGGGTATACGCGGAGGGGTTCGTGCCCAGTAGGGAGCTTGATCTGTAATATGCGGCCTGTAGGCACCTTCAGTTTCAAGTAAGGACCTTACTCTGTTATCTAGGCTAGCCAGAGAAAAAGTTTTTCCCAAATTACTCGTTGGACCAAAACGTCGATTCAAACTTTACAAAACCGAAACAGTAGTCACCGACAATAGAGTATGAAAATTAGAGGACGAGCTGCTAGCATCCAATGAGAAGACACGTTGTGCTGGAACCACCAACAAAGACCTCCGAAAGCAAGATAGCGGGCGAACTAGCGCAAGTCCGCTAGAATCCTGCTCAAGAACCAATATCAGAAGTTCATACATATTCTAAGTAAGATTGCAGCAAATAAAGGGACCTATCGACGAGCGGGACAAAAAGGATCACACTAAATGCCAGGCAATTGTCGAGGAGTAAATTACAAATGCTTGGAAAGCCTGTAGAACCAACTACTGGTTGGTTGACTGGAAGTCAAGCAACCTCTAAGCTGCAGCAATTCAACTCAAGCAACTTTGAACTCAAATTTACTCCGAGATTGTGGGCAAGCGTTGATCCCAAGCTGTCAGAAAGGGTCATCGAGCAACGATCATCAAACAAACTATAAATTCAAACTGACCCCGAAGATGCGGACAAGCGTTGAGACTATTGTCAAAAAATTGAAAACACTCGTCGCTCCACGAAACTCAGTAAAATTTCGGCTAAGAAAGTCCTAGACAGAATCTTCTAGTGAGACCCTAAATTTTCCACTAGCAAGGAGAACTGTGAGGCTGAACTTTGCTTGCAGATTATGCAGCCCCAGTCCTGTACGATTATTAAATTGACCCTACGTTCCAAGTTCAAACTAACTTAGAGCCCACATCGAGCTGAAAAAACTAAAAGTCAGATTTTTGGTGGTCAAGGACATGAAAAATTAGGAAGTGACATATGCCACTATCAAATGGACACTATTTCCAAAAGCAGAAGCAGTCTGGAACGCGGGAATGCGACAACTTCTGCTTGATTGGCTCAATCCTTTTAATTGCTCTGTACAATCTTCAAGCCTCTCTTTCACCTATCACGAACTGTTTTACGATAGCTGCCTCTGGTAATAGGGCAAGCCTCTTCAAAGCTCCTTAAAAGTGTGTGATTCAAAGTTTCCAAACACGCTTTTATCGTAAAAAGGCCCCACAATCCTCCAAAGAGCTGTACTGAGGGCTTGCCAAAAAAAAGTGTAGGAGTCCCTGACATTTGTGGACATACTCTTCCTGAAATTCATGAACTTTACCCTCCAGTTTCCAAGATCAATATCCGGGATCTGTTCCCCGAGTACCCCAATAAAGCCCGTTGTCTACCTTCGAGATTCGCGTATCCAACAGTTGGGATTTCTCAATGGTGAACTTAGACCAGTCGCCAGAACTAATTGCCAAAATTGGCTGCCAAAGCCACTGTAAAGTAGTCTGATTAGAATACTCCAAAAGTAGGAAACCATCATGGTGGCCTTGATTACCAAATCTTGGTGTCCAGGCAGCAAATACGTCTTCTTCTTTCTTGCCTTCCCGATTTGGTTACTTCCTCGCATACTGATCATAACCCCTGTGAAACCGTGGAAGTAGACCCTAGTGTAAAGCATTTAAAAGCGTTGTTCACCGCTCACTCCATGCAAATCAGCAACAGATCAGATTTTCTCTCTGCTGCAAGCGATGGAAAAACTGTTGGAATATGGACAACAGTTGCACCATCTAATCATCGACTTTAAAGCCGCCTATGATAGCATAGCTAGGGTAAAACTGCACACGGCCATGAGAGAATTCGGTATCCCGACGAAGCTAATAAGACTGACTAGGCTGACCCTGACCAATGTGCGAGGCCAAATAAAAGCAGCAGGATCACTCCCATGACCATTCGACATCAACAACGGTTTACGACAAGGGGATGCCCTATCATGAGTCCACTCTAACCTGGCCCTCGAGAAAGTGATCCGTGATGCTGGGCTTAAATGCAAGAGGTACGACCCTCTTTAAGTCCACCCAAATACTTGAGTTCTTAGCCTTCTTGACCGTGTTCGACAGAAGAATCGTCCGAAGAATTTTTGGCCCCCTACATGAGGATGGACGATTCCGTAGCCTACATAACGACGATCTATGATACCATGACCGTCGTCTGGTTGTGAATAAAATCTGCCTCAACAGGTTGCGGTGGACAGGCGACTTAATCCCGGAAAGTCTATAAGGGCAATATCTATGGCAGAAAAAAAAGACGAGGCAGACCCTGCCTGAGATGGAGCGATGGCGTAGGTCGGGAAGCCAGACAGCTTTTAGGGGTATCGAATTGGTGGACCTCGGCGCAAAACCGGGTTGTCTGAAGTTCCTTATTAAGGCAGGCCTAGACCGGATACCGGTTGTTGCGCCGTTGATGATGATGGTCTGTTCATAGAATGGTTAACAAAATGTTAACGTTAAGGTCGCTTTCTTCAGTGCAGGTTAAAGCTCAATATATCTGATGTTATTGAAAATATTTCAAATCCACTACTTTAAAATAAATGAATGATTTTCTCTCTGTCGCGATAAATATGAATAATATTCCATTAAGTACAGGAGACTACTAAAAACTGGTAACTATTGTCGCAAATGTAACAAATGCTTACACGAGTAAGACCACGATATCTGAGAATCATCAAAACACATTAAACAAATCATTTTTTCCGTTGACCCTTTTAAGCCTCCAAGAGAAAAGGAGCGCACCGAGATAAGTAGTTGATGTCACTCAATTGAACACACCTCTTCTTTAATTTGACACTATCTAAATCTCAATTTTGGTATTATCCGAGTATACGGACTAATGCAAATGAATCTTGAAGTTTGCATCAATATCTGGTGGATTTTTCCACTTCTCCCATACTTTCTTCGGTCTGTCTTCATTTCTTTCTTTTCGTGATCTGGCTGGCCCCTATTCAAAAACGCAAATAAAATATGTGATGTGTGTACAGACCAACTTTGGAAGAGTTGACCATACCCGAAATCGCATACTTATGAACGGTGCCATTTCTTAAGCGGAGATACTGTGGTTACTCACTACTTATGATCAGGCGAAGAAGGTTGCCCGAGAAAGCGGATTCAAAGCGCGGCAACCAATGGGAAATGTTAAAGATCACGCGAACCAGATCACTTACAAATTGGTACTTAGTGTCAGACAGTGGAAGCAACTCGGATTTGGCAAGGGTAGGTTCTGAGTTGTGAACGCAGATGTAATTAATGAGTTGTGTAAGCTGAAGGAAAACAAGTAAAAGTGCTTTGAAAAAGGAAGTTAAAAAATAGTAAATTTCAGAAGCTGTAGGTGACCAAGTGGCTCCATGAGTATCCAAATATTTGTACCAAACAAATTGATGCCTCAATCCAGAATTCCTGCATGCAGTGGTGCTTCCCCATTAGAACCCTTCGAAATAACCCATTTCGATATGTTGACGAAGATCATGATCATGGTTATCACGATCATCATCATCATCATCAACATCGCCATGATCGCTATCATAAAAGAGTAATCGGTGCCGATCATGCCAACTGAATGCTACGCGGGAGAAAATCTGGGGTCCAAATAAATGGCACAATCAGAATTTTCTGATATGTCCATCGATCATAGAAAATATAATAATACATAAAGTGAATTCCTCAGCACTGGACGATCTAACGACCGTCAGTTGACTCAGCTTCCACTACTACCACGTTTTTCTAGGTTTCTGGTCGAGGATCAGAGTGCAGGGCGTGCAAAACACAACCAGAAAACAATCAAACAAACAAACAAATCCCAGGGGAGACCCCGTGGACTGTCCAACTTGGAAGAGAACAGATTCCTCCATCTGATGATGATCGTGTAAGTGTAGTGATCAAAACAAACTGAAAGCAAGAAATGAACACAAATCGATTCTAATTGGTTCATTGACCGTTACTGTATGATCGATATGTTGGTGGAGAAAAAATTGGCAATAAGTAGGCACAACTTACAAATTTAATTAGTATCCGTAATCGTGGCATGATCAGATAGTGTCTGACCACCCGTGCATGTTGTAATGAATGCAAATTTTGAAGATAACGTCAGTTTTCTGCTCTAATTGAATTGTTACCAACGGAATGAAATTAAAAAAAAGCTCGGATTAGGTCACTACTGTTTTCCATTGAGAGATACTATCTTGGATAAGCGACGGGGGAAGGCTTGTTCACAGTAGCCCCCTTACATTCAACATGTTCTATCTTTTTGCAATACGAAATTATCTTTCGTTTTTGCAGGGAGAAATGAAGACTCTCTTCTTACATTATCTCAACTCCCGTCTGGGCATGCATTGAGGTGAAAATTGCTGAAAAAAATGACCCTTCCCCGCCTTGTGTGCATTAAATGTCAAAACTGAGACCACCTTTGAAAAGTATTAATCGAAACCTTTCATTTGATATCCCACACGACTTTGTTTGGCAAAAAATTATTTCACACCCCTCTTTGACCCCCCACCCTCCCTTACTTCTACTTCTTCTTCTACTTCTTACTTCTACTTAGAACGATGTCACTCGCTGTATGCATGAGTGTCCGAAGTTTCCACCTTTCCACCAAATTTGGTATCGATCTATACAACCGTTTCTGAGAAAAATGCGTGTGACAGACAGACGGACAGGCGGGCGAATAAACCCCTGGAAGGTGTTGCCAGATCTTCCATCAGGTGCGTCACTTCGTGCGAATAAGGGAATTTGGGATGGTTTTCCATGGCCAAGTCAGGATGCGGAATCTTCCAAAGATAGCACCAGAAACCGCTGACATGCACGATTTGCGGACCTAAGTCGTCGTCTACGTACTAAACCACACCTTTCAGTCTGCCATCTGACTATTGATGGTGCGCTTTCCTCGCACAGCATCTTGGGTTGTCATTTTCCTGATGTAGATTCGTGACATCTCTACAGCTAAGATGTCTACCGGCAGCAGCTCAGCTATAGCTAACGCCGCGTCGTCTGATATCTTTCGAAAGCCAAAAAAAACTCTCAGGGCACATAATCTGCTCGAGCCCAATAGACTTCTCCTGATTTCCTTAGTTATCAATGCTCCAGCCCATACAGGAGCAGTGTGGAGCAAGACTGACCTAATGGCTCTACTGATGTATTTGGGTCCGCCAATATTTGGCAGCATGCGCGAGAGTACTCCCTGCAACAGTGCTACCTTTTTTCGTCGTACTCCACATCAACTTTGAATTTGAATCTACTGTCGAGCATCACATCAACATGTTTACCGCCTCCTCGCTTCTTATAGTCCGGCTTCCAATTCGAATTTTGAAGTATTCCAGGCTCTTCAAGCTTGCTGTCAAAACGGCTTCTGGTTCGTGATCTGCGAGCACTTGTTTCAGCCAACTGTTGATCCTCCAGTTCGCCTCATTGACTGCTGCCTCGATCTCGTGAACTATAATACATCTACAGTAATATCGTCGGTGAAACCTACTACTTTTACCGCTTCTGGTAAATGCAGGCGAAAGACTCCATCATACATGATGTTTCACAAGAGTGGACCCAGTACCGACCCCTAAAGGACTCCAGTTGAGAGACAGTAGTAATTTCCGCCTCTATCGCTCTCGTGCTTAACCTTCCTGCCTGTAAAATAGTTAGACACTATGTTTCTCAGGTAGCGTGTTCATTCAGATGAAGGACGTTCTGATGGCCAACCAATTTACTGAGTTGAAAGAATTGTTTACATCCAAAGTAACCAACTCCCAGTACTCTTTTGATCCCCATCGCCATCTCTCAACTTCTATGGCAGTAGCACATCGGAATGACCCCTTTAATTTTCAGCTGTCTTGCGCAATCTTTTGGCAAATATTCTCTCCAGTATCTTTCTCATCGTATCTGTCAGGTTGTTTGTTTCCTTTTGGTAACAAAACCAAACGATGTGGAGAGCAGCTTCTGGAACCCAATTTCCTCCTCGAACTTTGGACCCTCCTTTGGACTTGTAGGCACTTTACCCTCAGCGTCTTTATTTCCTCACTCTGCCAGTAGCATGGTGAGTTTGTTCTGCTGGAAACTCTCATCGGCATTGCAGCATCCTACGCGTTTTCTACTGATCCTATATTCAAACTGGCGGAGTTCATCACCAAGTCAAACGCTTCATTATCGAAGAGGCTATCCTGCAATTTTGGACGTCATTTTGAGATTCTCCGTCATTCTCTGCTCTTTGATTTCAAACACTACCGCCTGATGATCACTGTGGGCGAATTCTTCGCTAACCCACCACCTCAAAGGAAGTGCCTGAAGGTTTCCCCCTCTTCTCTGCAGCGTCGGCAATGCGAATTGTCAGGTATGTCGACTCTGGTTGTATGGTCCCCTATAGGTCAATGCTCGTACAGACCGTAATCTTGTATGCATTGGCAGGTGTCTGGCACAGGAGCTCATACGATCGGGTTTTGCTATAAACGGGCCAAATCCTCCTTGACTTAGCTTGAGCCTTCGCCACCTGGCGTCCGCAGGTGCTAAATTTTACGAGCAGATTCCACTTTTGACATTCACCAGGAGGACATAGACTGTACCCACCGAACAACTGAAAAGAGCAGAGCCCCGCCTGGCTAGCCCGTCAGCTTGCTCATTCCCCTCTATATTCATATAGTCGGCAACCCAGCAGAGGATGACCTTCTGAGTGCCGGCCTGGATGCTCGGTACGTTTCTGCAAAGCCCCACTAGCTTGTAGGATTTCTCCGGGAGCACAAGACCTTACTAGTCGCTTGGCTACCATTCCACGAGTCCACATGTTGCGGCCTACAGGCACACCTTTCGCAACGCTCCTCACTTATGATGGAGGGAAACACCCCTGAAATCATTATCACCAAATCGTCCTAGATCCAATAGGATTATTCTATTCTTCCAATCCAACAGTGGTTAAGGCTTCCTTGATGCCTTCCTTCTATATCCCGGATGGCAGCTGGAGTATACTACGTGCCAATTACCTCGTGGAGAGCGGTTTCTGTGGATTTGCCTCTGAGGTAGGCGTGCTGGGACTTAGATAAAAGCGTTCTCTCCAAAATCGTCCTCAAGTAGTGGTCCATAACGGGCTCTAGGGTCTTCAACACGAAAGAGATGAAGCTGACGGATCGAAAATCCTTCGCAGACATATAGCCGTACCTGCCCGCTTTCGGTATGGAAACCACTCTTGCGCCTCTCCAAGACTGTGGTACCTATCCCACAGAGAGATACTGCTCCGTTAAATATCGACAATCTACGACACAATCCTTTTTGCTGCTTCTGTAGCATGACTGCTATTATACAATATGGATCCGGAGATTAATATGGGAAGAAGCTGTTTATAGCCCAGCCGATCATATCATCGGTAATGCCTGATTTGATAGTGTCGCACGGCTGGGGCAGCTGTATACCCTTCCAACAAGACTCTGACTGACAATCGTCCTCGCTGCGGAGAAAGGCGCCTAAACCAGCAGTTCCTTCCAACTTTTTAAGAAAGGATGGGCTCCTTGGTTCCGTGGAGAGAATCTTATTGAGTCTTGAAGATTCGCTGATACATTCAATGTTCTCAAACACCGTCTCTTAGCAGTCTTGATGGCCGCCTTGGACTTTTTCAGGCAGTTCTTGTATGACTGCCAATATTTATGCACGTAGCAGATGTTGAAGATCTTCCTGATCAGCTCCTTGAGGCTAGACAGATTTTCACTCTACCACGGTGGTAGTGCGTTCTTGCTGTATTTAGTAGGGCACGAAACTTTGAAGGCAGTTTTGAATGCCTTTTCCAGAGCCCCGACTTATGATTCCAGTTCGTCTGTCATGCCAATCTTACCAATTTGGACACCGGAGAGTTTGTTCTTGATAACTTGACCAAACTTCCTTCGGTTGGTTCTCCTGCGGTATCCAAAAGGTTTGGAGACTTCCTTGGACAGAATCTTACTGAGCCTCGTGAAATCCCTGGTGCTGACCCTGGGTCTTGACCGTCTTGATGGCCTAATTGTACTTCTTCGGGTAGTCCTTGTATGGCGCCTGTAGCAGATGTTGAAGATTTCTCTGGTCAGCTTCCTGAGGCTGGACAGATCTTCATTCCACCACGGCGGCAATGTCTTTTTGCTGTACTTCCTAGGGCATAAGACTTTAAAGAAGGCATTGAATGCCTTTTCCAGAGCCCCGACCTTTGACTCCAGTTCGTCTGTCGTGCCAATCTTACCAATTTGCACACCGGACAGTTTGTTCTTAATTACTTGGCCAAACTTTCTCCAGTCGGTTCTCCTAGGGTATCTGAAAAGTTTGGAGACTTCTGGCGCGAGATCTAGACTGAGAAGAGGATACTTATCCAACTGTGACCTGAGAAGGGTCTCTGGTCTCACTATCCAATTCTCCACCCTAAAAATCGCATTGTCGGTTAGGAAGCGGATATCAAGGACCTCCTTCTAACCGCCGCAGTTCTCCAAGCTGGGAAAATGGAAGGTTGGTGTACTGCTCCTGTTTAACACCTATACATTTTTATTAATAATAAAATCAAAGAATGACTCACCCCTTTCGTTGATTTCCGAGCTGTTCCAAAGCCTATGCTTATCAAAAGTTTAGCCTTTTTTGCTGCGATAATGGACGTCAAATGTTACAGTTTTTCTGGTGGACCTGATTGGTCGTGAGCCAGATAAGCCGAGGATATATAAACTTTCTCTACTCCCTCCTGCTTCAATTTGACCATGACTTAGTCGCTGGAATTCAGGTCCGGACCGGGGATACATAATCTAGGTTTGAAAGGGTCAGTGTTTCTTGTGCTGTGTAATAAATTAAAATATTTGGTTCAGTGTTGGCTAGATCAGGTCGTCGTCCTTTCGCCTTTGCGTTCCTCATTCCAAACCGCATTTTGTAGTCTGCCTTTTCCTGTGTCTCCAGGCACTCTCCATTTATAAGGAGCAAGAGAGGTTAACTATTCGCCTTGGATTCCACTTCCTTAATAACCACCCAGTGTTGGGAATCCTGGGACTTTGAAGGTGCAAGGATTGGAGGAGCCAACCGGATCCGGTCAACCGGTTCCCTGAGGATTTCGCCGTAGAAAATGATTGTGATCTTTACATTCTTCCAGGCGTAGCTGATCTTAGCGACGCACAAAACAAGAAAATCTCTGAAAAATTGGTACTCACATGCTTTGGGTGGAACCCACGAACCACCTAAAAGAAAACGAGCCGTGTATTCGCCTTTGTCATTCAGGAGATGCTCTCAAGACCATCTCTGACAGCCTGGCCTCAACACTGGTCCACACCTCCGCCACCAACACCACACGTAAGTGACGCCCGGCCACATCACTAAAGGGTTTCGCAGTTGATGGCTTGTTACTTCTTCTACTGTTTGCAGAGGTTGCTTAGAGTCCGAGCTCTTGCATGATCTCGTCTGCTTGTGTTTTTGTTCGAGCTCGTCTTGAGGTCAATTGCGTTTGTAAGCGGTGGGTTCCAGCTTCTGCTAGTCTGCCAGGCATTTGTTGTAATATTCTTCAATAACTGCCTGGTATTTAATGATTTTCTTTTCATACTGTTCATCGGTAGTTCCGACTCCTTATTCTTTGCAATCCTGCTCAGAATATGTATGGCCTTCTGGTACTGCCTCTTGAGCAGGACTCCAGAAGACCTCCACTTCTTAGCCTGTTTTCGGTGACGGACATTCTTGTCAGTAATTCTTTTTGAAAGAAAAACCCGACATCGACGGTTTCGGGTTAGAAGTACCATGTCCGGTACTCGCTTCACTCAGGTCGAAGGCAGTGGAATCCGAGCTGAAAACCACTAGTCCGCCTGCCGCTTCGTTCCCGGAAGCCCCTGCAGTTGGGTTCATCACAGCACGACTGCGGCTGGCCCCGACTGTATAGCGTTCGACGGTTACTGTCTCCTGGCTGGATGCCAGCAAGTCGTCCTCCGATATTGCGCCTGGTATCACCACTTTTCCTTCTATACTGGAAGCCCCTGCAGTTGGGCTCATCACGACGCTGCTACGGCTGGCCCCGACTGTACTGCACTCGACGGTTACTGTCTCCTGGCTGGATGCCAACAAGTCGTCCTCCGATAATGCGGGTGGTATCACCACTTTTCCTTCTATACTGGAAGCCCCTGCAGTTGGGCTCATCACAACGCTGCTACGGCTGGCCCCGACTGTACGGCGCTCGACGGCTACTGTCTCCTGGCTGGATGCCAACAAGTCGTCCTCCGATATTGCGCCTGGAATCACCACTTTTCCTACTATACTGGAAGCCCCGGCAGTTGGGCTCATCACAACGCTGCTACGGCTGGCCCCGACTGTACTGCACTTGACGGTTACTGTCTCCTGGCTGGATGCCAGCAAGCCGTCCTCCGATATTGCGCTTGGTATCACCACTTTTCCTTCTATACTGGAAGCCCCGGCAGTTGGGCTCATCACAACGCTGCTACGGCTGGCCCCGACTGTACTGCACTCGACAGCTACTGTCTCTTGGCTGGATGCCAACAAGTCGTCCTCCGATATTGCGCCTGGTATCACCACTTTTCCTTCTATACTGGAAGCCCCGGCAGTTGGGCTCATCACAACGCTGCTACGGCTGGCCCCGACTGTACTGCACTCGGCGGCTACTATCTCCTGGCTGGATGCCAGCAAGCCGTCCTCCGATATTGCGCTTGGTATCACCACTTTTCCTTCTATAGTCTGTTTTTTTTGAGACCATGTCCTGCTCCCGCAATAAGTCGGGGAAGAATGTCTACCCTTGCCAGCCCGGCCACCAAGATGAGGGTCCTATTTGAAACTGAAAGTGCCAATGCTATTTAGAGTTTGCATACTAAATGCAATGCAGCCCTCTGCTATTCCACCTTGGCTCGAGGTCCTGTTGGCTCCTTCTTCAGAGCAAAGAGGACGATTGACACATACAGCATGTCCCAATACCACTTGCAAACTCAAATAGAGATCATATTTTTGTAGAGCCTCATTCTTCTAGGAAGCATAACATCGCTTAGAATCATTTTGAAGGCAATCAAATTCACTTAATCTCTAATGACCCCATGACCACCAACTCCTAGTCTTTCCCCGAAAGACAAAATTCAAACTTTCTCACCGGTAATCATTGAAACCAACAAGGATCCACTTGAAAGTCACTCAGCGGAGACAAGCGAAAGCATTAAGTAAATCTAACAAATCTTCTCGTTCTCGGGTCCCCTTCAAAGTATCTTAATGAACAATTTATCTTTGAGTGATTATTTTTCAAGATCTTATATCTAAGTAAATCAAAATCTCGACATTTTCTCATTATCGTTGTGTAGTGCATTGTCATTGGCCGCTAGATCACTTGGCCATTTGAAACCAGGCCGTAGTCGACCACTCAACGAATTGGCCATGAGTATACCAAAAAGATCAAACGTGTCGCATCGCCTAGGTTTGTCGAAATCAACGAGAATTCAAATGTGATGACAGAAATGGCGTTTGATTACATTCATCATCTTAATGTAGGTATTCCTCCTTAAGAGTATGAAGAAAGTAAGTGCAAGTGCACTGTAGATAGTACACAGCTAAGTCAGGGTCTTCAGGGTTTGCGTCGTTAATAAATTCCCGGAAACTATCAAACTTTCCAAAATCAAAACGTTGGGGTCGAGAAAGACAGAGAAGCTTGGGTTTTTTTCTTAGATGTATCCTTAATGCCGAACGACTAAGGGGCTATTTCAGGACTCAAGCAGTGAAAAGTTGAAATCCTTTTGAGGGTTCTCAACCCCGAAGACCTGGGATCTCATGCAGGTATATCAGATATCTGATTCGATAGCATAAAACGCTCAAGCGAGTGGCAACCCCACAGATTATCCAATACAAAGCGATGATCTCCACGGAAAGGTTCTGGTTCCGTTCGTGGCTGTTTTTCTTTTTCTTGAAAATCATATCTCGCTCTCGAGATAAAAAATATTAAAAGAGATACAGTCAAGTGTTCTATATACATTTCGATGACGTCAAGTGGTTCCAGAATTGAAGAAACCCGTAGAAATCTTTGTAGGCGGTCGATTCGTTCGCTGATCTGTTGGGATCAGCAGTTGGAAACTAAAACTATCCCATCATTATCTTTGTACGCAAGAAACACCACATCACTGACCAGAGCAACCACTCGCGAGCCCTCCTCTGCTCTTCCTCATTGCTTGCGTTGTTGTACTCCAAAGTATTTTTGCTCGAAACGATGACCATTCAAAAATCGATTCTTGTAATGGTCCTCGAGCGTCTTAAGGTTTTATTTACATAGCGTCCGAGTAATTAGAAGAGTGGTTTTTGATTGAAGTCACCTTCCCAGAGAGTAACCTGCTTGTCTCGACCCCTCGCGTCCACTCTGCCCAGTCCAGCCAAAGTGTTGATTTTTGGTTTCCTTGAAAAGAGCTAAGAAGTGCTTGGATCAGTCCTCCTTATGTGCTTGCTGGACCCAAGCGATCCACTTTCCCCACGTCCCAGCCTAAGGGGCGGGGGATCAACAAACGTTAATTTGTTTCTCTAGGGCGTTGGTCCCGGTCTCGAAATGCACTAGAAATCGATCCTAGTGGTGATTTTAGCGCTAATCTCTAGGCGATCTCGTTCGATTGTCGGTCACTATTTGCTTTGCACACTCCAAACGAAATCTCTTGGGATTTCCACTCGAAATGTCGCTTTATCTTGGCTCAAGCACTGTTTGCACTGGCCAGTCCTCGTCGTTGTTTTTCCACGTCGCCCTGTGTGTGAGCTCGTTATTTCGGTGTTTGACAACTTGGTCGCATAATATCAACTACAATAGCAACAACATTGACATGGAATACCTCACAAGCCGCTCTTGGAAATATTTGGTTGCCAAACAATACACAGGTCGCCGTCGTTGTTTTGCCTTTGTATCGAACCGAACAGGAAATCCAACAAGTAATTACGAGGAAAACTCGAGGGCAAAGGAAGACATCATGCCAAGAACAATACGTCTCAATGGACATGACATGGTCAGGTTCTAAGTGACCATCATTTTTGCACCGCTACCACCGTCACAACGTAACCAGGTAAACCATCCACGCAGCACAAGTCCCTTTGACGACACACGGCCCGACCGTGATCCTAAGAAAATTGTCACAGGCGTTTATGTGGAAAAGGTTCAAAAGTCAAGCCGCAAAATTTCAGATAACACTTTCCAGGAGGGTTACGCTGATCGAATTATGTCTTTTTCAGCTTCCGGTGGCATGGGGTGTAAGTGCAAGGGGGTGTTCTATTGACATACATCGCCCACAAAAATAACAAGCCCTTTTGAATATTTCTTTGTGAAGGTGATCAACGAAAATCTTTCGAATTTTACCTAAAAGGACATTTTCATATCTTTGCAGATTGGTCTTCCTCCTTAGATACATGCCAGGAGTCGACTCCAAAACAAATTAGTTCATCAGTAAGGTCCCTGTTTACCATCAAAGAAACTCTGCCAAGGGTTAGCCTGCAATCATTGGAGGGAGCAAGCGGAGTAGGCTAGATGTTATCCCCCAAGTCCCCGTGCCAACATCAAGGTGCTCTTTCAGATGATGGGGGGTTCGAGTGGGGGATCTATCCCACAACTCCGTGGTGAGAGGGATCTTTTAGAAGGTTCACATCTGTTCGGAAACTCGAGGCTCTGGAAACGACGGCAGCTAGGGAGTCTCTTGAAGCACCCAGGAAGACTGCCGTTTCATTTGAAGGGGCGGGGAGGACACACAATACTGAAAGTCGTAACCATCCTGGATGGACTGGCGAAACGCATTCCACCATCCCTAGCCAAGCTTACCCAGAAAGTCTCCACTAATTACACGAAGGATACCGGCCAAGACCCAGTCCTCCAATTTCGGAAATCTCTAAATCTATGAACCTCATTAACTCGGTGTAGGATGACTTTCAGATCAGTATTCTATTAAGGGGAAGTCGCACCGCGTCCTTAAAGAACTATCGTGCCCATTTTACTGATTATAGTGTACCTATTAATCATATTTTTTCAAGCTAGCCTATAACCATCAGGAACTTTAGTATATTCCCTATTTACAAATCTTTCAACTTTGCATCTTTTTTTTTTTTTGTGCGTACACGAAGGTGGACAATCTGAGAAAGACCGCTGCAGCTCCGCCGCCTGAACGGCGGAACTACAGCGGGCGCGTGTGGGATTCACACCCACTAAAACCACCCCCGCTCTCTCCAGCCCCAGTCCCGCGGGACCACCATTGATGTATTACTTCGCGGGGTAGGTTTGCTCTTAGGCACTCATCCTTCTCCTATTTGCAGCTTTCCTCCTTCTTTGTTCCTTCAGCAACTCCTCCTGTATTTGGATGATTGCAGAGTCAACCGCAAGCCACTTCTCCTCGGACTCCAGCATCTCAGTAACCAAGCTCTCCGGGGTCCCGCTCCTGCCCAGCACCTGGTTTAAGCTCCTTCTCTCCATCGCAAATCGTGGGCAGTGAAACATCACATGCTCTGGATCCTCCGGTATGCCATCGCATCTGGAACAGTTCAGAAAAAAATCCAACCCAAAGGGGTGAAGATACTGCCTGTAGCAACCACCGTGTCCCCTGAGGAACTGGGTAATGTGGTAGTTGGTCTCCCCATGTTTTCACTCAAGCCACACCCTAATGTTGGGAATGAGCCTGTGCGTCCATCGACCTTTCACAGACTCGTCCCATCTGCGTTGCCAGAGATCAAGCGACTCTGACCTTGCCGCACTTCTACGCTGTGCATGCCCCTCCATATGTCTTGCATTGTACAGGACACTCATTTCTTTGGCCAGAATTTCAACCGGGATCATGCCTGCCACCACCAATACTGCCTCATCTGATGTGGTTCTAAAAGCACTGCAAACCCTCAAAGCCATCCGCCGGTAAACCGAGTTCACCTGCTTCCGTCTCAGAGAGTTTGCAAGCGCGTCTGCCCACACAGGCGACGAGTAGAGCAGGATGGAGCGCACCACTCCGGCTAGCACAAACCTCCGGCAATGTTTCGGCCCACCAATATTTGGCAACATTTTTGCAAGTGCCGTGGTGGCACTGGCTGCCTTTTGGCATGCATACTCTAGGTGTTCCCTAAAACTCAATTTGGTGTCAATTATTACCCCCAGGTATTTGATAGTCGGCTTTGATACGACCGTATGTCCACCGACCTCCACTTTTACAGTGTTATTTTTCCTGCGGTTCGCTATTAAGACCGCTTCCGTTTTCGCGTCCGCCAAGGTCAGCCCGGCCTTTTCTAGTCAGGTCTTTACCGCTCTCACTGTTTCCGTTGCGTAAACCTCCACATCTTCTGGGTGTTTTGCTGCAACAACCACAGCTAGGTCATCAGCAAAGCCGACAATCGTAGTCCCCTCTGGGGCGGGAAGAGCAAGCACCCCATTATACATGATATTCCACAACAGGGGACCAAGTACCGATCCCTGTGGTACCCCGGCTGTGACAATGTACTCTTTGGGGCCCTCATCCATCCCGTACCAGAGAGTCCTCTCTGAGAGGTAGTTTTCCACCAAATTCGCTAAGTATCCGGGGACACCTATGTCAGCCAACGCCCCTTTAATTCTATTCCAGTTGGCCGAGTTGAATGCGTTTTTGACATCCAACGCCACCACGGCACAGCAGCCGCCAGAAATCAGTGCACCTTTTGCCAGGTTTACCACCATGCCAATTGCGTCCACCGTAGAGTGGGCGCGTCGGAAACCAAACTGGTGTTCCGACAAACCATTGCTGGCTTCGACGATGGGCAGGAGTCTGTTGTAGATGACTCTCTCCATCATCTTGCCCATTGTATCCCACAGGCAGATAGGACGATACGACGCTGGGTTTCCAGGTGGCTTTCCAGGCTTCGGAAGCAACACCAACTTTTGCCTCGAAGGTGTTGGCGAAAAAGTCGGGCCTAGTCTTCACTGCCAGTTTCAAAGCTCGGTTGGGGATCCCATCCAAACCTGGGGCCTTGTTATCACCGAACCTACCACATATTTCCTGCAGCTCCTCCACAGTTACAAGCGGTATTATGCCGTCATTTAGCAGGACAACCATTTGGCTTTCCCTATTTTAGTGGTGAGGGAACAGAGTGCTAACAATATGTTTCAGGAGGCGCGGACAGGTCACCTGGGGTGATTTCCGCAGCCTTTTCATCACTTTTCATCACCACTCTGTAAGCCTCGCCCTAAGGGTTTATGTCGGCATGGTCACACAGCTGTTTGAAGCAGTTCTTTTTGCTCCTCCGAATGGCTTCCTTTAGGCGGCCACGCAATTGCTTGTGTGCCTCCTCTCGACCGTCCCCACCGGGTTTTCCCCTGAGCCTCTGGCAAGGCCTCCTTGCCCGAAAACATGCGGCTCGCAAACTTGCGATTTCGTTGTTCCACCAGTAGTTGGGTTGCCTACTGGGGAGCAATCGCCTTCTGGGCATAGTAGCATCACATGCTTCCGTCACCCATCGAGTGATCTGGGTGGCTTTCTCTCCAGCCGTACCATTCAAGGATATGTCGGATTTGAGCAGTGCGGAAAACGTGTCCCCCTCGAAAGCTTTCACTGTCCAGCCGTGCATACCACCCGGCATTCTGCGAAAACTCTTTTTCGAGCTCGATCCGCCCTTGATTTCTATGCAGATTGCCTGGTGGTCGCTGTGAGTATAGTCCTCACTGACATTCCAAGCGATTCTACTGGCTAAAGTGGCACTTACGTATGTCAGGTCCACTATAGACCCCAGGCCTCTTCCCCGGAAAGTGTACGAAGACCCAACATTCGCCAGTACCACGTCCAGCTCCGCGAATGCTTCGAGGAGAACACGTCCCCTGACATTAGTTACCCGGCTGCCCCATTCAAGATCCCACGCATTGAAATCGCCTGCTATTATGATCGGCCAACGTCCCCTTGCATCTAAAATAAGAGCAGCAAGCATCCGCTCATACTCGACGAGTGTAGCGCTGGGTGGAGCATAGCAGCTGTAGATGTGGATGCCCTTCACCTTCGCTCTGATGAAGCCCTCCTCTGGGTGCGCCATTATTTCCTCGAAGGCTTGTTCTCCACAAGTCCACAGCGCTGCTTGGCCCGTTTGGTCTTTGACCCAAACGCTACCACCGCGGTTTCGGTATGGTTCACTTAGTGTGGCCACATCGATGTTTTTCTCGCGGATGGTTTGCGCGAGTAGATCCTGCGCCGCCTCGCAGTGGTTGAGGTTGATTTGTATCAACCTCATCGGCGATTTGTGCTAAGGGCTCTCCTGTATTCCGGGCACCTACTGCTGCCCGCAATGTCCCGATGGTCCACACCCCTCCTTTCCTTTGCACAGTAGACAATTTGGGTCATCTCCGCAGTCCTTGCTGATGTGGCCTTCCACTCCGCATCTCCTGCATTGCTTTGACCTGTCATTTGGGTTTGTGCATGACTTCGCAATGTGACCAAAGCCAAGGCATCTAAACCACCATTTTAACGCCACCTGTTCCCTAAGGCGACACATAACCCAGCCTATTCTCACTCTCCCTGCTGCTAACAGTTTGAGTGCGTTCTCCACTGGTAGGCTGATGATGGCGGTTTGTGTTCCCCCTTAGGCTTTCCTTAGCGTTTTCACCGCTGACTCTTGTAGTCCGGCAAGATCGAACTGTTTCTCCAACGCTTCGCGAACCTCCTCCTTCGTCGTGATTTCATCTATATCTTTGCAGATTATAGTGATCTCCGGCCTGCTAGCTCTTATGTCGGCTTCCTGCCCTAAAGACTTCCCGATTTGGCTTAAGAATTTGTCCGCGGTTACATCCTTGGATTTCTTAAGTTCCAACATAAGATCTCCCTTCTGCGACCGTCTAATACGGCTGACGTTGTCTCCCAAATTGGTGAGTTTGGGGTCTGCCTTCACTTTCCTGAGAATGTCGGCGTATGACCCTTCGCCTCGTTTGGAAATGAAAATCACCTCCGGTCTAATCTTCCTCCGATAATTTCTTTTCCCCTGTTCTACCTTCCTCCAAGCTTCCGCATCCGCCTTTGAAGGTTCGATCTCTTTTCTCGAGGTAGCCACTGCAGTATTTTCACTGGTAGCTTCAGACGTACCTTTCATGAACTCCACCTTTTTCGGAGTTGAGTCCTTTTTTCTTTTCGGGGTTTGCTGGCCTGTTGAGTCATTCAGCTTCTGGCGCAGCCTCTTTCCCGGTCTCTCCCCTTTTGTGTTTTGAACCGGCGTTACTTGAGTTGCCTGGTTCACTTTTCCAATCGGCGACTTCCCTACTCGTTCATCCTGGGCCTTGCCGTACATCAAACGGATGCCTCTTATCATGGCCCTTATATTTTGGTGAATGTTCCTGCGCTCCTTTATAAACTCACACAGCTCCATGATCTTTTTACCGAGGGCAGTAAAGGCAGCTCCAGACTGATCATTGCCCAAAACATCGCTCGGGTGAATCGGCGTCAGTGATTCTTCCTCATCGAAGACTCCCGCTATACGCTTCCCACTAGGGGTAGTGATCGTGGGGGCTTGTGCCCGTGTGGGAGGGGATCTGCGAAAAATCGAGCTCCTTCTGAACGGATCCATCACTGGAGCCAGTTCAAGTTCCTCCCGTACGCTTGTAACATTAGATGCCACAGTAGCCAAGGTTCCCACTACTGAGGCACTGCGGTCGTTGGATATCGACGGCCGGGAGCCCGCTTGCTCACTCCCAAAAACCGCCGGTACTGGGGTTCCGAAGCCCTGCACCGTAACTTCATTCTTCTTCTGCTCCTCCATGTTTGGTTTTATTTCTGGGTATCCTTCCCATAGCCAATTTTTATCCACGGGTGGGCGTTTACTTCCCACCTACCCGGCCTGTGCATAAACATGCCCATACACGCACATCTCCGGATGCGTGCATGTGCATGGCCATGACACATTCGCCGAGCATTTCCTTATCCGCACGAAGGGACGCGCCTGATGGGAGATTTGGCAACTGCACACAAGTTAAACTTTGCATCTGGTATTGAATGTTCTCTCAGATGCCTCGACCTGTTTTGCACAAGTGTATAGGGATTTTGTCACACTCCGTACAGAACCTGCAGGCAGTGTCCTTAGATATCTCTAGCTTCCCTAGATGATAGTTTAGCTGGCAGTGATCAGTTAGATATTCCACTATAATTCGGAGGTTCTTTTTGGTGAGATTTAAGCAATCCATTGTGCGGTTGGGTTCGCATCCCTCAATAAGCACCCTGCACTGCTGCATTTCTGGTAGACCCGCCCAGTATAGTTCCCTCAACTGTTTCTCTTCATTTTTCAATGTCAAAACCATAAACCCGTTTCCGATTCCACAGAATCGTCCCTGCTTCCTTCTTGGCTAGTTCGTCCGCTGCCGCATTACCTTCCAACCCAACATAGCCTGCAACCCAGACTATCTAGACCTTGTTTAACAAGCCGAGCGTATTCAGTCTCACAAGGCATTCCCATACCAGTTTAGAGTTCACATGGTTGGACCTAAGTGCCTTGATCGCTGCTTGGCTGCCGATCAGAATAGCAATATTCTGCCTCCTGTAGTCCCTTTCGAGATTAAAGGAGGCACATCTGTCAATGGCATATTATTCCGCCTGGAATATGCTAGTGTACCTACCCATTGGCTCCATGAACATTTTCCTTGGACCAACCACCCCGACATCCCCTCCCTCTGCTGCGAGGGATCCGTCAATGTACCTAGCAGACAGTTCCTGGTTTAAACCGTATGTCGCAGCCACGCTGACCCAGTTTGCCCTGTTACCCCAACGTGTTCCAAACTTTTTATCGAAATGAAACCTCATTGTCATGTTATCCCTTGGTATCAACAAGTCAGGATACCGCCTAGGAAGGATATAAATCTTCCTTCGATTTAGGCAGCTCCCTGCCTCACTTATACTCCCGGTTATCCTGAATATTGCCCTGCTTGCCTCCATCTGCATGTGCATGGAAGGGTTAATCCCAGAAGGACCTCTAGTGATGCCATTGGGCAAGTCCTCATTGCCCCATAATCTTGTCGCCTTGCCGCATGGGGTAGGACCCCGGTAAATGAGTTCTGAAAAGCAAGTATACCCTGTCCTCCTCATTCTCGATAAATATCCTATCTTCCCTCTTCAAATAGTCAGAGGATATTGCCCCGTCCAGCCCCACTTCAGCCTTATAAAATGTTGTTGCTTGTATGATTTGTTCGATCCCTTCACAGAATTCCCTGAAGCTGTTCCGTTTTGCTTCCCTGATCGTGTTCCTCTACGCAGTCAGTGAATTTTTGTCCCCTTGACCAGTCCCCGGTTCAAGAGTTTTCGTACCTCTGTTCTCATTCCGGCTAGGTTCCTGTTCCTGATGACTTAACCATCTTAACCGGACAGCTCCAATTCCTGGCCAGCCCGTTCATTAAAGTTTTTCCTAGAGTTATGTTATGTTATATATTTCTAACTTATTGCTAAGACTGAATTCAAGAAGGTACTCACCTCTTCGATTGGTGTCGCTGCTTCCCCAGACTTCGTAATGGGCGTTGTCGTCACAGCCGAAGAGAAATGGTAACGCCTACTTCTCACAGTATTTCACCAGTTTAACTAATAACTCCAGTAGAACCGGCATGTCTTCTCCTGGGAAGTAGCCCGATGCCACGACTGCCTCTCGAGTGCTCCTCCGGCTTCCAGTGAGGCTTGGATTGTCACAAGGTTCCTAGTCAGGAGGAGTCCAAAATTAGCTACATGCTCCCTCCTTGCAGACCGCGAATCTGTTCCCGGTACACCCAGGGCTTCTGAGCCAGCACTATTCCAATGTTGTCCTTAGAATTTGCCCTGCAATTAACACAGATGCAGCTTTCATATAGTGGAGGTTTATCTGGGTTATTTTAGTGCTGGCCATTAGCTCCGTTATTGTTTGGAACTCCTCTCCACTGCCGGAGTATCAACCTCCTTCTCCGACACGGCGCTTTCCTGCGCGTCGCAGTCCACCTTAAGCCCTAGGAGCTCTAGGGAAAAGTCGTCAAGCTTCTGCTCTTCACTGGGCAGCAGGTCAACTTCCTTGACTGATCCACTGCTTTCCACCTCTATGGCTTCCGAGAATGCTTTTTACCCGGTGTCTCTCCCGAGGTGTCTACCCTCGGCTTTTCCCTGTGCACGTGGTGTTGTTACCAAATCGATGGTTAATATGCAAACCCCGACATTTTATTGTTTCCAGGGTTCAGTCATCTACCTCGATCGCGAGAAATCTACCCTTTCCCTCCACCTTGCTTCTGAAAACTCTGCATTATCCCATATGGAGATCCTCATTCTGAGCGATTGGGATGTCCATTAGATCTTTCGTCTCTATTGTATCGGAGGAAACACTATCACCATGTGTGCTCCTGGTAAATCATCCCCGGCACATGTTGACAGGTCTGCTCCTTCCCCACCTGCCAAATTAGAAACAATGGTTCTAAGCCACTCTGCAGTGTCTACCGTTGCGCAGTCCACCAGTAGTCGAAAGAGTATCCCGGTATACACAAGTTTGGCAGTCCATCCCTTACTCATCTGCCTGACGACAAGGTCTTCGACAGTTTCCTGCTCCTCACGAGTGAGTATTTGCTCGGGAAATATTTTTGGCAGTATGGCCAGTCGATGCCCTTCACCGCACTAGCATAGTTAATAACGGGCTTCCTCATTCCTGCCTTCACTCCTGATCTGCCCGGGGTTTCTCCCCTCTTGGATTCAGGTTTGGTTTTCCTGGGAGCATTCTCTTCATGCGGGCTAATCTCCACCTAGGTCTGTCCTGAGCCTTCTTAAGAGCCTTTTCTCGTTTCAGGCCTTCCTTCAGATAACGCAGGTACCATTTAGCACCTGCGCCATTGAGACCCCCTTCCTGACGCCTGATTTATTTATCTCAGACGTGCTTTTGCAAGTCCCTACTTTTTGAGCAGTGGTGTTTGTTTGCTGTTGTCCTCGCAATAAACGAATGGTTACCTTGGATCCGCTGCTTGACGTCCCAACTTCTCCCTTCTCGGGTGTAAAAGCCTGGCTCTCAGTATTTCGGAGATATGCCTCCGCCTGGTTAACCAGTTTGTGTGCGATACGGAGTCCCGCTTGGTTTGTTGTAGTTTTCTTTATTTCCTTTATTTTGCAACGTTACTAGTATGATTTCTACTAGTACGGATGCCATGCCGTAGCCTCCCCAAGCACGATAAGGTCAAACTCCCTCAGGCGACCAGGTGTCAGTGAGGCTCCGTTCGAATTCAATCCGTTACCCCGACTGTTTGTTAATAGTAAGCTCACCTCGTGCAGGGTTTGGCTATCACCACTCACGAACAGTCTTGGTAGAGGAGGGGATTGGCCGCTGGAAAGCCACACACCACCCTAGAGGAGAGACAGCTCACCCTCAAACGGAGATAGGTAGGCCCCAGGGAGCTATATACCGCGTCGACGCCATTAGCCTTTTGGAATTCTTCAATTATCAGATTGGCCAAATTCGATTTCCGCCTATGGGATATGACTGCCTGCTCCAATCTTCCTCCCACGAGAAGAAATCATGCTCCCTCGTTTAAGAAAGAGTTCAGTGTTGTCAGCCAATGATGTTTTACTTTGGGCACTTCATCCTGCACCTGGTCTATCTTATTCCCGGAGGGCTGCTTTTGATGATATCAGACGACACCTTCTGTCTGCTGCAACTCCGGAACTAAGTAGGGAGTGGAATTTCCGCTTCTCTGTCGAAAGCATCTTGAAAATCGCTGAATGAAGTCCGATTCATTTGCAGGTTCTGTATTATTTTCCTCTAAGTTAGTCATTATTTCAATGGTTGGACTAGCGACAGCCGCAAGAGCGAGTTCAAGACTGGAGTTCCAGTCGTCGGTGACGATCTCCATGCTTCCATGGCTAAAGGAATTGCAAACATTCAAAGGACGATGCCATCTTTCCCTAATCAGCTTGACTATGTTGATGATATCTGCTTTCACCAAGTGGCGCACCTTAACTAAACGTCCTTGGATTTGGAAAAAGAGGCGATCAGAGCCAGACGGAAGGAAACACCAAACCGTTTCGAAAAATGATGACAAGTCTAGAAATTGTCAACTTCACCGTGCATTCAATTGAACCAAGGCCGCACGTCTTTGACAATATGCGCGCTCCACCAACCTCTCGATTCTATTTACCACGATTGTTACCAAACTGCTCTCTACATGCAACGGCTTCCTTATTTTGTTCGCCTTTTCAGAGGTACATACGCCCTTGCTCAGTAGTACGGAAGTCGATTAGCTACATCTGCTATAACCATTACTGCTTGCTCCAAGACAGTACGAAAGGCACGCATCTCGCAAAACTCCTCACCGATGTACTTGCGCTGAGTGCTTGTCGTACTTCTCCTTATTGAGGGTACCACTGCATACTTCGGAACTGCAAAGGAGGACGGACTAGATCGCACTCTTCAGCAAATCACATCTACTAGATAAAATGCTTTGTCTATCGTGTTGCCAATGTATTTCACGCTGGTTTCGAAAATAGCGTAGCTTCCCCAACCTGAATATGAAGGACTGTGAAAAACCTCTCCTTGGTCAAGACAACGACTAGGGTTTTGTCCAAAGCTAGGGAGGATCCATATTCAGCCATCCATCTGCTAACTCGTCACACCACCATTCCCAGGGTGCGCAGAGCGTGTTCAACCATGTGCCATCATCCATGTATCCGACCAGACGCGCTTCATCCGGGTTCAGAGGTCTGGACCAAGAATGTCCTTCCCGTGTCCGATAGAGCAAGGTCTTAGTAGTCCCTCAAAATCCACCTCGCTTCATCAACCGCTGTGCTGATGAGTAGTCTCCCGCTACATGTATTGTGTCAGTCACACTTGACTCGATTAGCTTATCAAGCATAACCCCTCCCTCCCCCAACATACTGAGTATGGTACGCTTACAGTGCCTCAGGGTCGCGTTCGCATTTGCTTGTCAGGACGGCCCTCCAGCGTCCAACGTCAATTTTCCGATATTCTACCGGACAGGTCTTTGCCGGACGTCAAAGAATTGGGAGATGAAATCCCGAGTCTTCCATTACCTTCCATCGTTGCACCGTTGACACTAGGGTTTCTGTTGCAAAGGTTATGTCAGAGATAGTAACCCCACAACCAACACATCGGAATGGCACCGATATTTAGAACGATAGATCCTGTCCTGGCAGCCATCATCAAAATTTGTGTGCCACGAGAATTTGATTGAGGTATGCCCCACTCGAGGGTCCTGGCACCCATTAGCATGCATTTGTGATACATTAAACTAGTTAAGGCCAAATTTTCCTCCCTCAGGGATTGTCAACGTTCCTTCACGGGTCGCTTACAATACAGGGAGTAGCGTCCTCGAGGTGCCCGAGCAAGTAGTTCTGACGCCCTAGCTGCCATAACACTTGCGTCCTAGGTAGTAGCCTCGAGAAAGTTTCTCGATGAAGAGCGAACAGCTAATGACCGATACATGCCAGGACACACTGGAGTTGTCGGCGTCGATGGGGTGATGTGAACCTAGCTCTACCAAGGTAGTAGTTGTGGCGTGTAGGAGCCAGCCCCTTCGGGACCCTGGTCGGGTAGTGTGCAATGAACCGGTATTAGTAGACCGCGTTGCCCTGAGCGAGCGCTGATCCGTCCGTGAATTCCGGGATCAGCTAATCGTAGGTTAGGCCTCAGGGAACTGGGGTAAGGGCTTTTTCCCCGAGGGTATACCCGTTCCTGACTATTGCGGCCCGCTCCCTTGCACACGATGCGCTGGTAAACAACTCAAATGGAGAATAAAAGCAAACGAAACGAGGAGATAGTGGAAGTGGAAAGTGAGCTGGCTGCGTTTATCCGCAGCACGAAAATGCGCTGTTCGCTCCAGCGCCCGGCGAAGGACGCAACAAGGACTAAAATACTCGACGAGATATCGGGACGCGAAGACGGAGAGAGGGACTCGCAAAGTGATGCGGCACCTGCAACGCAGATAGGAACCCAGACCATACCACACAGTGCTATAATTGTGGAAAGAGGCACAGTGAAAACTGCCGAAACTAATCAAATGGTTTCGAATATAAGTCGAGTGGGAGGACTGTCGACTACTTTGGCGTAAGCTGAAGAGGAAAGGCTTATTAAGAAATGCAAGGCAGTTGTGAAGCACAAGCGAAAAACGTCGGCAACGGGGTAAAAAACGGGCTAATGGAACTGGAGGCGCTCCTGGACAGGATTTCATACTATAGGCGGACATGGAAAGTAAGACAAAATCCGCAGGAAGCAGAAATAACCGCGCTTCCCGACGAGAACCCCACGAGTACCAAACGGATCGCTGACAGCCCATTGCAGAGCGAACTTGGCAAAAAAACGAAAGGAGGAAGGGACATCTGAAGGAGACGTCACTCAGAACAGGACTGGTAGTTCTAAACACCGGATCCACCCCAACGTTCCGGCACCCGGGCTGCGAGGGAAGCATTCCAGACGTAACCTTCGCGTCGGAATCACTGGTGCCGGTGGCGGACGAGTGGCGAGTTCTGAAAGGCTTCTCGGCAAGCGACCATCAATACATTGCTTTCGAAGTGATGGACACAAACTGTGTGCGCCACCCCGGCGATCTTTCTGTGCATGGAACGTCGCGAAAGCAAACACCGGGAAGTTTGTCGAAACTCTGGGAACAGGTGGGGTCGTCACAGGCTCCGCCTAGGCGACCGGGAGGAGGCATGTACCATAATTACGGAACACACATCAACCAAAAGGGGACTCCGTAGCGCAATAAACAAGAGCAAAGCTCGTTGCTGGCAAGATCTGATCGACGAGGTGAATGGGGATCCGTGGAGACTCGGTTACAAACTGGTAACCCGAAAAATCGGGGCTCTGCGGAAACCCTGTTCACTTAAGGCCAAACAGATGGACCGCATTATAAGGGCGCTCTTCGTTGCGCATCCCGTATGGGATGATGACGTCGGCGCGGAGAGCGCAGAGGACTGTCCACTTTTCTCTATGAAACAGTTGGAACAGGCAGCCCTCTTTATGAAACAAGAAGGACCCGATGGTATTCCAGCAGAGGTATACAAACTGGTATTCCAACACCGGCCAGACCTACTGCTCGGCGCATTCAACACTTGCCTGAAAGAGGCCATTTTCCCTGCTCGTTGGAGGGTTGCGAAGCTTGCGCTGATCCATAAAAGGAAAGGCGACCCCAAATTGCCGTCTTCATACCGCCCACTATGTATGCTAGACACTGCTGGGAAAATGGCCGAAAAGCTCATTAGAAGTGGACTTGCTGAAGCGGTACGCGTTGGCAGAGATTTATCTCCCGGCAGTTTGGTTTTAGAACAGGGAGATCCACAATTGATGTTGCCTTTTAAGTCGTATACGTCGTTGGACGAGGAGAGGCACATAACCGCCGAACTCGACGGGTGGTGCTCCTCGTAACGCTTGACGTCAGAAGCGCCTTTAATTCCGTAAGATGGAAAGACATTCTAGGCACACTAGACAATACTTTCAACGTGCTGAGCTATCTCTTACGGATATTGAGGGACTATCTGAGGAACCGCTTCCTAATCTATGAAACACTAGACGGTGAAAGGAGGATGGAGGTCACGTCGGGGGTAGCACAGGGATCCATCCTAGGGCCGGGCCTCTGGAATGCTACCTATGACAGTCTACTTAAACTCGACATGCCAGAAGAGTCGCGCGTGGTCGGCTATGCAGATGATGTCGCGGCGTTTGTTGCTGGACGCACTGTCGAACAAGCGCAAAGCAGACTCGGCATATTGATGCGACGGGTAAGCAGATGGATGACTACTCATGGTTTCAACCTTGCACTGGAAAAAACCGAAGAAAAAACCGAAAGAGAATTCCGACCCTGCGTCCTATATCCTTCGGCGAGTCGATAATCGAGTTAAAATCAACGGTAAAGTACCTCGGGTTGACTCTTGACTCAAAGATTAGCTTTTTTGAGCAAATCAAAGCAGGAACGAACAAGGCTGCAGCTGGAGTTTCGGCGTTAAGTAGGCTAATGGCAAACATTGGGGGTCCTACGTCTAGTAGGCGACGTCTCCTGATGAGTTCAACGCAGTCTGTCCTGCTCTACGGCGCAGAGGTATGGGCTGGCGCTCTTAACAAGGAGGTATATCGTAAACGCCTCGCACAAGTACAGAGACGGGGAGCTTTGCGGGTGGCTTCTGCGTACCGCACTGTCTCTGAACCGACCGTGATTGTGATCGCGGGAGTGATCCCCGTTGCCCTTCTTGCTATGGAGCGTCAAGCCATATACAAGGGAGATGGTTGCTCACGAAGAACGGCAACGCACTCTAGAGGAGTGGCAGCTCTCATGGCAAAATGTAGCTAGAGGCAGATGGACTGCGCGGCTCATCGGCAACTTAGGTGCGTGGCTGAATCGGAAGCATGGTGAGACTGACTATTTCCTTACCCAATTTGTAAGCGGGCATGGAAGTTTTCAGTCTTACCTGCACAAGATTGGAAAGGCGCGATCTCCGGATTGTGTGTTTTGCAATGGAGTTATGGACGACGCCCACCACACTTTTTTTTCTTGTGGAAGTTGAGATGGCGTTCATCAGCAGTTCTATTTAAACACAGTGGATCTCTCTCCACCCAACATTGTCGAAGAGATGCTGAGGACTGCTGATAAGTGGAGCCGTGTTGCCCATTACGTTCGGGCCCTTCCCGTTGCTAAGAAGATAGAACTCGTCCGGTGGAGGAGCCGGATGGCAGGGGGTTCCTTGAACTTTCTCCTCTCCCCACCCGTTGGTGAAAGGAATTCCCTGATTTGAATGCTCCGCAAGGCGAGAGAGTTTGGACTTCGGACTAGTGGTAATGTGACAAACGGTTCCATGCTAGCTCTCTGACGATGGGAAGGTGTTTAGTTGGTAGTTCGACGACGTACTGAACCGGGAGTCCAACACTGTGTGCGTAAGTGCATTCACCCACCCTACAAAAATCTTCATTTCAGAAAAACCCAAACCTTGTACAAGCTACTGAACAATATTCACATTGAATTTAGGTCCCTTTACCTTAAACCTCATTCAAATCAATAAACGTTTATTTGCCAAATACAAATGCCAACTTGACGAAGATATACGACCTGTGCGTCAAGAGGGCCACATTCGAGCCCATTGTTCAAAAGATTTTCGTTACATCTTCGAACAGTGAACAGTGCTCAAAGACGTTGGACACCTCCGTCGAATTTGTTCGACTAAAATTCCAACACCTGTGTCCAACAATAAATTCGGACGCGTTCAATACGCATGCATACATTGTGCCCGCTGTCCACTGCTGTACCCAAGCGGACACACGACAACATCTTTTCCTGCAAACAGCATGGGAACGAGACAGGCTCCAATCGCAAGACCGTGAAACAAGCAAACATAAATTTCCGAAATGCCATCTGCCCTGAAAATTTGTCGGCCGGTCAAGCCAGCATGGGCAATCTGCCCCGAAACTTCCTACTGCGCTTTGCCTAATTTATAATCTCTATTATCTTTGATTAATTCCCGAAAAATGTTAATCCGAAACGCATTCCAAGAGCGCGAACAACATGGCGGACCTTGAATTGGGCAGAGTGGATTGGCGTCCATCCTAGTGACAAACTACCCAAATATGTCGTACTACCCGTGTTCAGCCCGAAGAAGGCATATTTTGTCCAAAATTCCAATGAAAGTATCTCCGCTCTGCATTGTTTAATGTCTTTTTTCCTCATTGCTTGGCGGTCAACGATTACGCGATACCTTCATGTCGGATTTGAAGCTCATCCACAAGTTCGAAATTATCAGCGAAATTTATTTGGAAAAAATTTTAATTTCTCGTTGAATGGCAGCAGGAGCACAGTAACATGACGGGAACAAAGCAAAAGCATAACAAAGCGTTGCCCTGAAAAAATTTTACCGACTCCAAGCGGAGCGGTAACCTCATGGTATAAAGCAGAAGCCATCGAGCCTCAAAATAATGAGAGCAGGCTAATGGCATTATCGGGCGCTTCGATCTGCAGATTTAGATCAAGATCTTGACTTGAAAGTGACAGTGACAATGACAGTGACAGTTATCGGGTTTTCTGAAGAGGTTTTTCAATCTTTTTTTCTGGCCTTACGAATTCGAGCAATCCACAGAACGGAAGCTAGAAGCTGACGCGAGTATTTGGGAATAAATGCAGGAATAGTTTATAAGGATCAGTAATTTAAATTGGTAAACAGGCTTGTAAGCAATATTGATGCATATCTCAACCCGAACCATGTCTTCCGAGCAACGGACAAACCAGTATTTGAATAACAACAAAAGACAGATAACAGAAACAAAAGACTCAAGCGAGAAACCTGACCTCTTTCATGGGAATACACTTGACATATTAATAAAACGGCGGCAGGTTGAATATTTATTTACATATCGAAAATACAAACGAGCTTACCTACCCCACAAACTTGCTCAGATAAAGATTTTTCTCGGTGACAAAAAAAAAAAAGATAACACACATAATTCCAAAACAAAAGACTTAAGCGAGTAACCGGAATTTCACCATCTATATTGCTATCAAATTAATTGATATCGATTTCAAATGAAAATGTAATCACGTTGTATTTTATGGCGAAATAGTTTACCTCGAGATGGTTATCTTAATAAACGTGCAGATACAAGTAAAAATTTGGAATTTATTAAAAATGAAAGCGGAATTCAACACGATGGACGTACGTGAGCAACTTGAAATTTGCTTGAATGCTGAAGGTTTATTTCCTTTTGTTAACCAATCATTTTCAGCTCTCTTTAGCCTTTTTCTGTTGAGGATGCTGGGAGTCCTGAGTCCGCACCCACTTGGTGACGGACCGGACCACTTGGGAGGCAACTTACTTCCTCTTTTGTAGCGCACGGACACCTCTTTTTCGGGTTTAACATTCAAGCTTTCCAAAAAAAGAAAGAAAAAGTTGACTGACAGTTTCGTCCAGGGCAGAGGCAACTCATCAGACGCGGGAGCAGCGTGACCGGAAGTAACGACCGATGGTAATCGCTCGAGTAGTAAATTGCTTCCCAATTGGTCAGGCCTGTCACCAAATCGATGTAGACTCAGGACTTCCAGCTTCACTAAGAACTGAACCTCATCCAGGACTGATTACAAGGTAAATTTATAAAAGAACATTTGAAGTAAAAATTTTTGTTATACCTCATACAAGAACCGTGGGTTGTTGGTGGGGCAGTCTGGGGCCTAAACTTCCAACATGCTGACCTGTTGTATGCCAACGGAAGCGATCGACCCCGCACCTGCATGGTAGTCTCCAAAGACTACCAGGCTAACCTGGCTAACGACCTATGTGATGGCGACACCACATCGGCTAAGCTAACCATAAAAAGTCAAGAGGGAGATAAAGAGATACTATGATGCTCTGCATATTTCCCCCACGACGCAGAAGACGTTCCCAGTGGAACATTCATCAGATCTATCCAATATGCCAAAAGTAGAGGCATGGGGGTAATAGCAGGATGTGATGTCAACGCTCACCACATATGCTGGGGAAGTTCGAACATCAATGCAAGAGGATCGAGACTACTGGAGTATCTAGTAGGAACCGATTTGCAGATCCTAAATGTTGGTAATGAATCCACTTTCTTCAACGTGGTCAGGCGAGAGGTCATCGACATCACGGTGGCATTTGCTGACATCGCGGCTCTGATCGGAGAATGGAGAGTATCAAACGATATCACACTCTCGGATTACAGACGCATTGATTTCGTTATGGGCATGGATCTACCTCCACCCACTCCATTTCGGAATCCGAGGAAGGCATATTGGGTAATGTATCAAACAGAATTGAGCGCCCGAATCACGATCCCTGCGAAGCGCATCAAATCCATTGCTGGAATTGAGAAAACAACCCAGATGATCACAACTAGCATGAGAGAAGCTTTCGAAGAAAGCTGTCCACTCAAGATGCCAAAGAAGGGTAAAACACCATGGTGGAACTCGGATTTGGCAAAACAGAGGAGAACGACAAGGATGTTCCTTAATCGTGCTCTGAAGGCGAATCAAGCACTAGCTGGAATCGCTATAAAGAGGCACAGAAGGATCTAAAGAAGAGCATAAGATCGGCTAAACGATCATCTTGGAGACGCTTTTGCGAAGAGACTAACTCTCTTGAGGCAACCTCAAAACTGAAGCGGATTCTGGTCAAAGAACATAGCCAGAAACTGGGTTATTTACGTTTACAGCATGGGAAGTACACAGAAAGCGATGAAGAAACGGCAAATCATTTGCTTGAAGTACACTTCCCAGGCAGCATCCAAAATCTAATCTCGGGGCCAACATGTGCATACAGCCCTCAACCAAGAGACTGGAATCTGGCATGCAAAGTAGTATCACTGGAGCGAGTGAAATGGGCATTTAACTCGTTCCATAGATACAAGTCAGCAGGTCCGGATGGCATCATCCCTGCGCTAGTAATAGAAGGAATGGATGCCATGGGTCTACACATTCGGAATATATATCGTGCATGCCTAGCACACGCTTATATTCCAATTGAATGGCGGGATGTGAAGGTGTTGTTCATTCCCAAACCAGGAAAACCCACCTACAGATACGCAAAAGGCTTTCGACCGATCAGCCTAACGTCCTTTCTGCTAAAAGGACTAGAAAGATTAGTAGATCGGTTCATAAGGGATACACACATTCCTAAGTGGCCACTTCACCATAGGCAACACGCCTACCAGAAAGGCAAATCCACGGAGACAACACTCCTTGAACTTACGGCAAAAATTGAAAAGGCGATGTCCGATAAAGAATACGCCTTAGGCGCATTCATGGACATCGAAGGTGCCTTCAATTATGCCTCATTTGCGGCAATTTGTGATGCAGCAAGACAGCATGGAATCGAACCGCTGCTAATCAGTTGGATCCTTCACATGCTAGAGTGGAGAAAAATCCGCATATCGGTCGGCCAGAAGTCTATTGAAGCGGGATGTCTCAGGGGCTGCCCACAGGGAGGGGTTCTCTCTTAACTGTTATGGCTCTTGGTGATGGATACCCTGCTGTGGCTCCTGGAGGACAAAAAAGTCTTCGCGCAAACATTTGCGGACGACCTAGCCGAAATAATTACCGGCAAGTTTGCGGACATAGTATGTGACTCTGTATGTAACTCTGCATGTAATCCACAGCTGGTGCCTCCGCAATGGACTCACGGTGAACGCTAGCAAGACTGGACTAGTTATGTTCACTAGGAACGTCAGGTGGGGCAGCTATACGCTACCCACTTTAGCAGGGGCGGAAATCCAGCTGGCACAAACAGTCAAATACTTAGGAGTACATTTCGACTCCAAGTTAACGTGGAAGCATCATATCCAGGAACAATACCAGAAATCCTTCAGATTGCTCTGGTGCTGAAGGAATGCGAAAGGTAAGACCTAGAGACTTTCACCTAAACGGATACACTGGATGTATACATCCATAATAAAACCCATTTTGATGTATGCATGCATCGTCTGGTGGCCAAGACTGAACTTTGCTAACAGCAGGAAGCTGCTAACGCAGATTCAAAGACTTGGTTGCCTAAGTATTACTGGAGCAATGAGTACCACGCCGAATGCAGCACTTGAAGCTATCCTAGACTTACCCCCTATTCATTTGGAGGTCAAATGGAAAGCAGCCAACGACGCATATAGGCTCTATACCATTGGGGCTTGGAAAGGCGGCGAATCAAACGGTCATGCGTCTATCTGGAAATTCCTTGAAAAACATCCGGTAGCCCTGATGCCGACCGATCATATGGTTACCAGATTCGTCTTTGAAAAGACATACACTGTCGTAATCACCGAAAGAGAAGAATGGTCAACAAGTGGCCATGAGTCTTTTCAGATTACAGACCTAATAATCTTCACCGACGGGTCAGTCACGGAGGATGGATCGGGTGCAGGTGTGTTCTCGGAGAATCCGATTGTAGAACTGGCCCGACCCCTCGGAAAAATGACGACCATATTCCAGGCGGAGATATATGCCATTTCATTGGCAGCAGAAGAATGTCTGCGACAAAAATGGAGGGGTCGCACTAAATGGCAACAACATATCAAGCAAGTTGGTGTGGAGTTGTCATCAGGTGCTGCTGAAACTTGGCCGACTGAACGAAACATTCCTGATGTGGGTGCCGGGGCACCCTAGCATCGCCGGTAATGAGGGGGCTGGTAGACTGGCTCGCTGAGGGTCTGGATCCACAATGGTGCTCCAGAACCAGCTCTTGGAATCCGACCATCTACTGTCAAGTCTACTCTGAAGGGTGAAATTGCAAGGATTCACGCAACCGAGTGGAAAAATTTGGACTCTTGCCGGCAAGCGAAAATCCTTGTGAAGGAGCCTAGCGACATTTTTGTTGCCCCTTAAGAAGTGGGACATGAAAACCCTGGTAGGGCTTTTGACGGGACACTGCCCCTTAAACTACCATATGGAAAAGATTGGGGTAGTCGTTTCGGCTATGTGTAGCCAATGTGAGGAGGAGGGGGACACGGCCCTGCACTTTTTATGCAGCTGCCCGGCATCCTCAGATCTCAGACGAAGACACCTTGGTAAGGTTTTCTTCAATGAAGAATCGGCACACTCTTTGCCTCTCGAGAATGTTCTCAAATTCGCTAAAGCCTGCGAACACCGTAGTCGGGAAGCCATTGAATAGGCAACTTACGGGGATAGTACAATGGGCCTAATAATGGCCTGAGTGCTCGGAGCTGCGGCTCCCCCGATTTAACTAAACTAAACTAAAAAAAAAAGTTTTGTTTACATTCCAAAACTGCTGAGTGCAACGGCAGATACAGGCTTGGGGGCAGGATGTCCGACGAGAGGTGTAAAATGTAACTCCCGGAGGAGATGTCATCTGAAGAGAAGGGCAGCTCTTCAGAACTGCAGATAATTAATGCAAACCTCCTCGAAAAAATTGAAGAGCTAAAGCAGGAGAAGGTCTTCATGGTCCAACAACTGGACTGCCAGCAAAACATAATTAAGAAGCTGGAGGAACCCTTGGTATCTCTCGAAAGGAGAATGCCAATTGCAAGGTCGGAGCAGCAGCAACGGCAACATCAACAACGAGAACAGCAACAACGTGAGCAACACATGGAACAACAACAACAACGTGAACAACAAAAAGAGCGACAACAAGATCAACATCACCAAGATGGAGGAGAGATGTGCCTCGAAGTCGTCATCGAAGAAGAGGAAGGCGCCGAATTCAACTTTGTCCAGGGGAGAAAGAAGAAAAGTAAAGATAAGGTTAGTACTAGTCGAGTTAGCGCCACTCCGGCAAACCCTCAGGCACCCTCCCCCCAACTACCCGTCCTAAACAAGCTAAAATTCCGCCTATCACTGGATACAAAATCAATGTACCTCAATTCTTGAGGATCCTCAAAGAGAAAGGGTTGAAAGCAACCTTAAAAAATACGAGGGGTGATAGGACCCTCATTTTCGCACAAAGCCTTCAAGATCATGCAACGATCTTCAACCTGATCAAAGAAAAGGGGCTACATGCCACAACCAGTAGCCCACCAGCTTTAAGGGCTCAGTCCTTAGTTATTCGTGGTCTCCACAGAGAGACAGACTGGCCGACATAATGAGCGAATCCAATGAAGAGTATCCGCACTTAAAGGTGAAAAGCGTGTCGAATCTAGTCACGCGAGCCGACAAGCTTCTGCATAGCCAGAACCCGGCGCTTCCGTTGAAGTCGCAATCGGGGGTGTTCATGGCTACTTTCGAGCCCTCTCAGGAACTCAGTGAAGCATTTAAGGTGAAGTATATATCCACCAAAAAATATCGCCTGAAAAACCAAAGTCTTTTCAAGAAGTGCAGTAGTGCTACAACTACCAAAATTTCGGGCATATCGCCCTCAATTGCTCCATCGTCCACAGGTGCGTGAGGTGCACTAAAGCTCCTGTACGAGGGAATGCCCAAGTCCCACGGTTGACATACCAACTTGCTACAATTGCGGCCAGACTGGACATCCCGCCAACTAACGCGGATGCCCGGCATTCAAGCACATGGTTACCAGAAGGAAAGCTGACAGAGCAATAGAAAATGTTCAGGACATGAGAGCCAAACAGGCGGTGACTCAGATGTCACAAAGCTTGGCCCAACCGGGCGTTTCTTACACTCAAGCAGCTAGGAATACTCTTCCTAGAGCTGCAGCCCCCAAACTTCGCAAAACGTACTTCTTACCCAAGCAACTAGGAATACTATTCCTAGAACCGCTGCCCCTCAAGTTCCTCAAGGCAACAAGTTGGCCTTCAGAAACTTGGTCGAAACGCTCGCTTCGGGCCAAACAAATGAACAACGACAATCTTGAGCGATCTCCAGTCAAAATCTAAGTAATTAATTTTTTGTGACGACTTTAACTCAAGGAACACTTTCTAGGCCGATTTGGCAAAAAACCGAAATTGATTGATTGATCGATAAGACGATCGATGAGGCCATCATCTTGGCTACTGATACCACCAACTCTGCTACACGCAGAAATACAAAGCTCCTCCAAGTCGATAAGATTCAGTTCAATAAACTGCCGCACGAGATAATAAAACATTCGTTCTCACCAAGAACAAGAAAAACATCGGCAGGGACGCTAGGAAAGCCCGAGTGCTCGCGGAGTCTTTCCTAAATCAACTAAACTCCCCTTCACCTAGAAACAGCCTAGTTGTCAGTTCGTTTGTAGACTCGACAATCAAAGACTTCCTTCATGAGCATTCACTCAAATTAACTACTTTCTCCACCTCTAACCCATCCTGCAAACCAAATGACCCAAAAACCTTTTTGAGCTTATCACGGCTCATAGCCATCACAAAAAGCCTTAACGGCAAAAAATCAGCCAGGCCAGATGGCATAGCAAATATTGTCATCAAAAACCTCCCCAGAGCATCAATGAAGTTCCTTCTTACAGTCTTCAACAACTCCATTAATAATGGTGACTTTCCCACCACTACCACCAAGTAGCGAAGATAATCGCCATTAAGAAAAAAGACAGCTCCCACGAACCATAAAACTTCAGGCCCGTCTCTCTCCTTTCCGACTTGGGCAAGCTTTTCTAGAAAGCATGGACAGTAGGATTAGTCCAACATTGCGATCAGAAAAGCATTATTCCGAACCAGCAGTTTGGGTTCCGGGCAAAGCACGGGACTCAAAACACACTAAGCTACGTTCACGACTCCGCCTTGAATTCCCTATCCTGGTGATCAGACTTATAATAAGTTTCTTCGAAGATAGGCACTGTTTCGTCAGCGTGAGAAATGATTTTTCGGATCTCCTAGCGGTCACTTCCGGAGTACCGCAGGGATCTATTTCAGGACACTCTATAACATTTTCACGGCCGACGCTCCAATCCCAGAGAGCGTCACAGAACTATTACAGTTCGCTGATGACACGCTCATCTTCTCGTCGACCCTCCAACCCGGTAAGGCAGCCAATGCTATTGAGAAATTCTTATCCGATCTATGCATGTACTACCAGCCCTGGGGGATAAAAATCAACGAGGCCAAAACACAGGTCATTATTCTTCGGAGAAGATCCAGATACTTGGGATCTAGATCTATCCACAGAAAAGCTAAACTCTTAAAAACATGCATCGGGAATACCGAAGTGAACAGTTCACAAAAAATGTAATTTGGGAATGCTATTTCAGGAACACCTACGATTCGATCCCCACCTCGATCTTGCTCTCAGCAAAGCTAATTCTTTTCACCAACGGGAAGGGAGGGGAGTAAAGGAATTGTCAGTTCAAAGAACCTCTTAGCATCCGATCCTTTCGCCGGTCGAGTTCAATCTTCTTCGCAATAAGAAGAGTCCGAACATAATGCGTAATACGATTCCAGCTGCTAGCGCTCTTCAGCATCTCTCTGACAATATTGTCTGGAGAGAGCTCCCCTGTGTCTGCATAAAGCGCTTGGAGCCCCTCCGAGGCATGGAAGTCTCACGCACCGTCGTTATCAGGTTCATCACTGAATTTACGACGATGTCAGCTGCGTCACTACCACCCCCCCCCCCCCCCCCCCGGAGCGCCCTGCAGCGCGGCCTTGCCTGCTCCAAGAGCTTCGACGAACTTCCCGATATTCATCCTCGTAACATTCCACAGGCAGGGGGAGCGTCGCGTTGGTGTTCGCCGGCAAGTAGCGTCAACCACTTCGAACGCGATGTGCTGGCGATCACTTGCCAAGAAGTCTTCTAGGACTCGCCACCCGTCCACCGATGATGCCAGAGATTCCGATGCAAAAGTGATGTCAGGAATGCTTCCTTCACAGCCTAGGCGCCGAAACGTTGGCGTGGATCAGGTGTTTAAAACTACGAGCCCGATTCTCGCCGCCATTTCCAGAATCCGTTTTCCTCTGAAATCTGACTGAAGCATGCCCCATTCAAGGGCCCTGGTATTAAAATCACCGCCTACCAGGATTCGTCCCTGCGTGCTCGAAATGGCGTCCTCCAGAACATGAAGCCGGCGCCGAAAGTCCGACAAGACACGAAATCGAACGTCAACCCGAACCCAAATGGTAGCGGTACCCGATAAGTCGAGATGCCATGAGGGCGGGTCCTTGTTTCGGTATTGCTTGGTAATTAGCACCAGATCAGCATTTACTTCCGCAACGAACTGTGCTAGCAGCTGGTGAGCTTGTTGCATTCCGGTGTATGTTAATTTGTAAAATGCGGATCATGCCGTCCGCACCCTAGTCCTTTTCAATTCCGTTCTGAAGAGTGGACACCGTCCCGAGCCCGCGACGCTCTCAATAGACGCGCCACGATCCCTGCAAAGAACGCAACTCTCACTTTCATTGCAGCTCTTTGCTTGATGACCCACTTGGCTGCATCTCCGGCATGCTGTCCTTCTATCTGGTCCCTTGCAAGCTGCTGACTTGTGTCCATTGTCCTGACATCTGTGGCACTTGGTGGGCACTATCCGCATTCGCACGCTGAATACTACCAATACAATTTTGATTCTCCCACTGCTAAGGAGTTTCCTCGCATATTGCTCGAGGACTTCGGCCACCGCAAGTTTTACTGAGGTGATACCTATTCGGGCATTGGTTTCCTCTGGACATTCACGCTTTATCGCCTCCTCCACTTCAACCTTTTCTGTGAGGCAAATGTCTTGCCTTCCGTCGCCGTAATGAGCAGAACCGACGATCTTGTCCTTCTTTGTTTCCTCTTTTCTGCTCCTGGCTTTTGGTTGGCAGACTCCTTGTCTTTGAACAGACATAACTCTGGCAGCGTAGTCAGTTGTTTCCTTTTTAAGGTTTTGTGTAAACACAAAACCATATTAAAATCGGTTTACTGTCTATCTATCTGTCTGTCTGTCCGTCAGCTACACTTTATTCTATTTGTAGTTCTAAAAATTCGTAAACTAAACTAAACTAAAGAACCTAAGGTTCGGCTGGATTCTTGCCCTCGGGTTTCCCTTGCATCTCAGTACTGGATTCGATACCATAATCGTTCCATTTTCGGACCTGCGTCTTGCCGAAGATAATAAACAGAAGGTTTCCAACTAGATAGAAACCTGACGAAACAACGAACACAGTCCTCCATTCCACTGGATCTTTCTGGAAAATAAAATTTGGGATAAATTCAGTATACTAGGTTGGAAGTGTTCATAATATATTAAAGTCGGTATTCGTCATTTCATGGATAATCTTACCTCGTCCTTGACAATTGCATTTACAGTAAGAGGAGCAATGAGGCTCATTATGTTTGCTGCACAGTTCGTAATTCCCATCAATGTTCCAGCATGGTTGGGGGCCAAATCGATGTGGTTCTCCTGGAACCCTAAGTAAACTGCGGCATTCATACCAACTGCTAAGGTAAGGAGAGCTATCGCAAGACCGGTACTTTCTTTCGTCATGTAACCCAGCTCAATAAGCGCCACCATGGGAATCCAGTGGCCAACAGAGTTGAAGAATTTCCGGCTGAAGTTGAGCGAGATGCTTTCCCACTTATTCATGATGTTAGCAAGGATGGCGAAAACATAGCACATTATCCACATGGCCAAATAAGGTAGCGAAGAATAAAGAGCGTTGGACTTTATATCCATGCCGAGGACGCTGCTCATGTACGTTGGGATTTCAGTTAGCAATGTCCAGAAACCCTAATTATGGGTACAGTGGACCAATGTAAGTGAGAGGAAGGCAGGCGAAGTGAATATCTTCAACCAAGGTGTTGACAAAGACTACTTCTCCCCATCCTCCACAACTCGTTGCGATTTTTCAATTAAATTTCTCTCTTCAGCCAGAAATTGTGCCCCATTATGTCCAAATGGGATAGGAATACGTCTTCTGACGAATTGAAGAGTCAGGAGTAACCGTTGCCTTGATCCTCGTTGAGAAGTTCATCCCTCGGCTTTTTGTAAATTTCTACACTTTTGGCCACGTCTACCTTCCTCATATCGCTTATACAGTTCACCAACCTTAGGTTCTCTCTGGAAACCCTATGTTTATTTAGGACGATTTGCTCGGCTCGGGTGGGCAGGAATGCTACCTTTGATCTGAAAGTCGACCCACCCTTTCTTTCTGCCAATTCTGCTTCCTCTAGGTCTTCCCCAAAACGTTTGTCCACGATCCTTCTGGTTTGTCCGATGTACACTTTCCTGCAAACAGCGCAGGAAATTTTGTACACCCCAGACTTCACTATTTGATCGATAAGATCTTTGGTCGATCTCAGAAGGGTTTTGAGTTAGTTGTTCCTGCTGGTGAAGAGGACGTCCATACCATGTCTGTCCAATCTTCCAGTCCACCAAATTGATATTTTCGTAGTAAATCAATCCTCGCAGACCTTCATTGAACAACAGATGAAATTTGTTAACAACCAGCCCGACGGCATCCGCAAGTCAACTTAAAAATCGCCCTCCATTCAAGGGACATGATTTCTAGTCAGCATCGACTGCGCTACGCAGTTCTGATGATTGTCCTAATATCGTACATTAGCGCCACTACACATTTCCTCCTGTGCACCATTATCGCCCGCCACCGCTGACGCGCAGGCCTTTCCGATCTCATGTCCCCAGGAGCGGGTCCTAACTGAAAGTCGCCTCGCCGCCGAAGCAAGTGTGCCTGTCGAGGCTAGCGTACTCCACCACATCCGACGAAATTCTGGCCAATATCAGAAACAAAGCCAATTCAACTTTGTCACCTCACTCATATGTGAAGCTGACTTAGGATGGCTCTCTTCTTCTTTTTCTTCAGCCTTTGTCCCGTTCACAAGCGAGGTCGGCTCGTCGTGATCGGCTTCGCCATTTGGCTCTATCGAATGCCTGATCTGGGTGCAATCTCGAGGCTTTCAAATCCCCATTCAGCGTATCAAGCCACCGTTGCTTAGGTCTGCCTTTTGGTCGTTTACCATCGACTTCGATGTTCAGACCAATTTTGGCAAGTGAATTCTCGTTTGCACGAATTGCGTGACCATACCATCGAAGACGCCTCTCTCGCAACTTTTCCACGATCGGTGCAACCCCATAACGATCGCGGATATCCTCATTTCGGATGTGATCTAAACGTGTGACGCCACTAGTCCAACGTAGCATCTTCGTCTCCATTACCGCAAGACGCCGTTCATTGTCTTTTATGGTCGGCCAACACTCAGAACCATAGAGAGCGACTGGACGGACGACATTGCGGTAAATTTTAGATTTGAGACGTTCGTTGATACGTCGATCACAAAGGACACCAGTTGTAGAACGCCACTTCATCCGAGTAATAACTTCCTTCAAAATGACATATCCCCACGACTTCGACGCTATCGTCCAATCTTCCTTTTGGCCACAGGGGGTCTTCGTAAAGCCTTATTAAAGGGCTACGTTTCGTGAAAATTTCCGGCCCGCTCGCTTGCCTCGCCGAACTTAAATGGTTCTGACAACTTTACACTGTTTTATCCAAATGTAAGGGATCTAAGTACCAAGCTGTCAGATTTCAAACTGCCTGTCTTACCACTCCAACATCACGTTATCCGCATTTTTGAAACCTGGTTGGATGACTGGAATGTAGATTCCGCGCTCCTCGAAGGTTACTTGTGACAGAGACTGCACTACGCTTGGTAAGACAACCGGCGGAGGTGCCCTAATAGCTATTAAGTCCCCTCTCTTTTCCTCCTCCTCTTCCGCCTACGATTCTGTCACCATACGAGTCACTCCGCCAAACTTATATCCCTTTATCATGTGTATATAGAAGCAACCGCTTTAGTGCAAGATTGGCTTCTCCAACAACATGAGGACCCACAATGGAGAGATAAGGTAAAGTAATACATGAAGTTGGTTAAAATATGAATGGAAGAAAACTACTTCACTTTCAGGGGCGAATATTATAAACAGCTTTTCCCGTTCACCAGTGAAATATTCATGGCCAACTTGGAAGCAAAGTTAACCTCAGAAGATCAGATGCCAAGATTTTGGAGAACGTAAATGGACGATATCTGCGCTGTCATCAGGAAAGCTGGTGTGAAAAGAACGCTCGGATTCCTTAATAAACTGTTCCCCGATACAGACTTTACCCTGGAGTTTGAAAAGGAAGGTCTATTAACTTTGGGAACATAAGCGATATGAAGTAGCGAAGGAGTAAACTTATGGTGCAGGAGAGACGCCCGTTAAATCTGAAATCCCCACCTATGCCAAACACGGGAAAGGGAAATGAATACCAGAAGTAAAGGAGCGTATAAAAGGAGTAATCCTGTCGGGACTCATAGAGGGCATAGCTTTGATCTGGAGGAATCACCCTTCACAGAACTTGATACAAAAAAAAGTTGAACAGTCCAAGTTTACCGGCGGCCTGGTCTGATTATGCTTCAGGTTAAAGTTGCATAATTTGGCAAGTCCTCACACGACCTCCGCGTGGTGGCCGCTGGAAACCGTCTTCGGGCGGGCCAAGAGTGTGTAGGGCCGGGCTGGGAGTAGGCTCATCCAACTGACGAGGATCTGCTTGTCTGCTGGTCATGTGTTAGGGGCAAGTAGATCTGGCGGGGGGATGGACTGAAGCAACAGCCCGGGGATCGTCCTCCCTGCACCGGAGAAGGTGCTAATAGGACCCCAAGCCAAGGTGGAACAGCATACGCCGAGAGCACCTTCAGTTTCAAATAAGACCCTTACCCTGGTGGCCGGGCCAGCCAGGGTGGACATTCTTCCCGGACTACTCGTGGGACCAAGACATGGACTCAATTAATAAAAAAAACCAAAACGACGATAGAAGAGGAGGCGATGATGCCAGGCGCATCATCGGAGGACGAGCTGCTGGCCTCCAGCCAGGAGACAGTGGCCGTCGAGAGCAATACACTCGGTGCCAGCCGTAGCACCGTTATGATGAAACCAACCGCAGGGACCTCCCGGAGCGGGGCGTCAGACGGACTAGTGGCTTCTAGCCTGGAACCCACTGCCGTCAGGCTGGGTGTAGCGAGTACCAGACACAGTACTCCTGACCCGAAGCCCTCAGCGTCGGGGGATCCCTCGAAAGCGAAAACCGACAAGAATCGCCGGAAACCGGCTAAGAAGCGAAGGTCCACGGGTGTCCTGCTCAAGAGTCAGTACCAGAAGGCCATGCATATTCTCGGCAAGATTACCAAGAGTAAGGAGGCCGGTACTGTCGACGAGCGGGATGAAAAAGACCTCGCTAAATACCAGGCGATTGTTGATGAATACAACAGCAAACGCCGGGCTGACGAGCAGAAGGCGAAGCCCATCGCTCTAAAACGCAACCGATCTCAAGACGAGGTCGAACAAGATAAAAAGCGGAGTAGAGTGGACAAGAGCGCAGACGCCAAGCAACATACGAAGGAAATTGTACAGCAACCGTCAGCCGGCGGGCCACGTACTGCGAAGACCTTCAGCGATGTGGCCAGGAGTCTCTTATGGGTGGCGCTGGCGGATGGCAATTCTGCTAACGGCAAACTAACGCTGGAGGTGTGGACCAGTGTTGAGGCTAGGCTGTCAGGCATGGTCTATGAACATCTCGTGGAAACCGGAGGCAAACACGCGGGACTCACTCCCCACTTTGATTCATCTCAGGTGGTCCGTGGGTTCCACGTAATAGCTTGTATGGACCAGTTCTCTAAGGACTTTCTCGGCTCGTGCGTCGGAGGACGTTAAGCTCAAGACTATCCCTTACGACGAGATTCCCAGGAGACCGGTCGCTCGCATTTGGTTGCCGAAGATCCGCATGGAGAAGGACAAGCTGGTCCATTTCCTGCGCCTTCACAACCCCGGGATTCCCATGGACGACTGGGTTGTTATAAAGGAGGAGGAACCTCAGATAAACAGCCAGCCCGTACTACTCCGCATAAACGAGGAGTGCCTGGAGGCACTGAATAAGGCCGATTACAAAGTGTGGTTCGGAGTCAGGAATGCCAAAGTAAAAGTGTTCCGCTCTGCAAAACCGGACGACGACCTTGACCCAATCGACGCCGCCAACGAGCTGTTGGAGGAGATGACGATCGACGGTCCGACGGGGGCTGACGAACCCCCCACGCAAGCAGATCATGCTGAGGGTAACGCAGATAAATCTGCAGCACTCGAAGTGTGCCTCGAACCATCAAAGGGCTCCAAAGTAAATATTTTAATTTATTCCACAGCACAGGAGACGCTGATCAGGCTAAACCTAGAGCATGTATTCTTGCGAGGAAGAGTTTGCACGCTTTTCTGTGCCCGGGCCCGAGTTCCAGTGACCTAGTTGTGGTCAAGCTGGAGCAGGTGGGGGCAGAGAACGTGTATATTTCCTCGGCGTACATGGCTCACGACCGATCAGCTCCGCCACAAGAACTACAACATCTGACGAACACCATAACACCAAAGAAAGCCAACCTGCTGATAGGCTGCGACGCAAATGCAAGGCATACGCTTTGGTGCAGCTCTGAAATCAACGAAAGAGGTGAGTCATTCTTTGATTTTATTATTACTTCAAATCTATCGGTGTGTAACAGGGGCAGTACACCAACCTTTCATTTCCCCTGCTCGGAGAACTGTGACGGTTGGGAGGAGGTCCTTGATATCACCCTAATAACCGACAACGGGATTCTTAGGATGGAGGACTGGAGAGTGTCTGACCAGAGATCCTTCTCTGACCACAGTTGCATACTCTTCAGTCTAGATCTCGCCGCAGAGGTCTCCAAGCCCTTTAGAGACCCCAGAAGGATCGACTGGAGAAAGTTTGGTCAGGTAATTAAGAACAAACTCTCCGGTGCGTAAATTGGTAGGATTGGCGCGACAGACGAACTGGTGTCAAAGGTCGGGGCTCTGGAGAAGGCTTTTGATACCGCCTTCAAAGTCTCGTGCCCTGCTAAGTACAGCAAAAAGACCCTGCCACCGTGGTGGAACGAAGATCTCTCTAGTCTCAGGAAGTTGACCAGAGAAATCTTCAACATCTGCTGCAGGCAAAAATACTGGCAACCATACAAGGACTGCCTAAAGAAGTACAAGTCGGCCATCAGGACCGCCAAGAGGCGGTCTTGACTAGACTATTGTCAGAACATTGAAAGCACTAGTGAATCCGCGAGGCTCAATAAGATTCTGTCCAAGGAACATAAGAGTCCATCCTTCCTTAAAAAGTCGGAAGGCTCCTGGACGGAATCTTCTAGTGAAACCTTGGAGCTCCTGGTGCAAACGCACTTTCCCTCCAGCGAGGAGGACTGTGAGTCAGAACCTCGCTTGGAGGGTTTGCGGCAACCCCAGCTGTGCGAGACTATCAAATCGGTAATTACCGGGGATAGGATCGGCTGGGCTATAAACAGCTTCTCCGCATACAAATCTCCATGCCCAGATGGCATAATGCCAGTCATGCTACAGAAGCAGCAGGAAAGGGTTGTGCCGTGGCTTGTTGAGATTTACCGGAGCTGCATCACTTTAGGATACGTACCGCAGTCCTGGAGGCGCGCACGGGTGGTTTTCATACCGAAAGCGGGCAAGCGCGGTCATGAGTCCGCGAAGGACTTTCGGCCAATCAGCCTGACCTCATTCGTGCTGAAGACCCTAGAACGCGTCCTGGACATTCACTTAAGGACGATTATGGAGAGAACGCCTTTCTCTAAGTCCCAGCATGCCTACCTCAAAGGAAAATCCACAGAAACCGCCCTCCACGAGGTAATTGGCACGGTTGAGCACCCTTCTTGGATATAGAAGGAGCCTTCAACAACGTCAGTACCAACGCCATCAAGGAAGCCTTGACCGGTGTTGGATTGGAGGGGTATCTCACGCATTGGATTATATCCATGCTGAGTACCAGGATAATCCAATCCGATCTGGGAGGCAACCACTTGACCAGAGCTGTGAACAGAGGCACGCCCCAGGGTGGTGCTATCTCACCGGTGCTCTGGTTAATAGTAATGGACAAAATTTTACGTACATTAGACAGCAGCGGGGTGAAGGTGGTGGCGTATGCCGACGACTTGGTGATACTAGTATCTGGGATGTTTCTGTCCATTATGAGCGACATCATGGAAGGAGCGTTGCGAAAGGTGTGCCTGTGGGCCGCAAGATGCGGACTCAGCATAAACCCAACTAAAACGCAACTGATGCTATTCACCACCAAGGCAAGGATACCTGAATTCCATCTACCACGGCTGAATGAACAAAGAATGGTTCTTTCCTCTAATGTGAAGTATCTGGGTGTAATCCTGGATCCTAAGCTAAATTGGAGGTTGAACATAGAACTGAGGGTTAAGAAGGCCTGTATAGCCTTCTATGCCTGTAAGAGAACCTTTGCCAAGAAATGGGGTCTCCGGCCGAGGATGGTTCTCTGGATGTACACCGCTGTAGTGCGTCCGATCCTGACGTACGGATCTATTGTATGGTGGCAGGCTTTGAAGAAGAAATACAAAAAAACGAAGCTTAATAGGATGCAAAGAACCGCGTGTGCAGGTGCTACGGGGGCTCTGCAGTCTTGCCCGGCAGATGCTCTCAATGTACTCCTGCATCTCCTCCCCCTTGACCTCCACATCAAATATGTTGCAGCGTGCAGTGCCGTCAGACTACGTGAGTCCGGATGCTGGACAGCGAAGTCCTACGGCCACAGCAACATTCTAGATGAAATACCTCGACAAATCTGAACGCAAGCTGAACTTCACGAGAAACTTTGCTGTGGACCTTCCAACCAGGGCAAAGTGGAAGACTGGCGGCGTGTTGCAAGACTACGACACGGTATTCTTTACGGACGGATCAAAGATGGCCTATGGAGTCGGCGCGGGGGTTTTCTCGAATACACACGGTGTGTCCAAGTCGTATGGTCTCCCAGGTTTCACCAGTGTATTCCAGGCGGAAGTACTGGCGATATTGGAAGTCTGTCGATGGCTGGAGCGTGATTCGAGCCCCAAGCGTAACATAGCCATTCTGACCGACAGCCAAGCGGCCATCAAGGCCTTGTACTCAACGACGACATCTTCCCGGTTGGTGGCGCAGTGCAGAGACACGCCCAACCATCTGGGCGGCACGCTCAAGATAACTCTCCTCTGGGTTCCCGGGCATAAGAACATAGAAGGGAATGAGCGGGCTGACGGATTGGCCAGGCAAGGCTCTGCTCTTGGCAGTCCCTCGGGGAACACAGTCGGTGTTCCGCTGGCGGCTGTCGGGGGCCGAGTCTACTCGCACTACCTAGCAGCCGCGGGCCTGAGATGGCGAAGGCTTACAAGCTGTGCCAAATCAAGGAGAATTTGGCCCGCTTATAACATAGCCCGATCACGAGAGCTCCTGTGCCAGACGCGTGCAAATACATTCAAGATTACGGCGGTCTGCACGGGGCACTGGCTTACCCTACAACTCGCATTACCGAAGCTGTGGCTGGCTCTGAAGATCCGAGCCAGCTGGACTCCGCTTCCCTGTTCCTATAACAACAGTCACGGTCTTAGGAGTTTGTGGCATCAAAACGGCGCACCAAAGCGCTAATTAGGCTCCTCGGAGCGGCCACTGATACCTACCTACCTACCCCAAGTTTACCAGGGACAAACACAACATGCACCAAGCCATAAGGTATACAGGAAGAGCTATTAGAATCCTCTAAAATATTGTAGTTCGTAGGAAGAAGAAGAAGAAACAAATTCCGTGAAGAAGCGACCCAAGTGACACCTAATCGTACTACCATCGAATTATGGCTAAATAAAAGAGTATGAGAAAAACCTCTAGAGAATCATCAGATCCTTAAGAGAAAAAAAGGAATACAAACAGCTCCGAAAAGCGGAACTTAAGTTCAAACTCGCTTGCGAAAAGCCAATTGTGGTACTCCTACAAGCACAATACATTTACCAGTGGAAGCAGCGCAGAAGCTATTGGTAACCTAAAAAGTTCTGATTGGATGGGGGTTTGCCTTTTATGAGAACAGATCTCAATAAAAAGTGCTTTAAATGCCTCATGTTTAGGCATGCATTGGCGGCATTGATCAGAAGGTTCGAAGAGAAGAGCCATATTTCCAGAGAGTGCAATGGGAACCCTGAATTCGCGAAGGAAAGGCGTCACGAGTAACCGGCATAATGGCCAGAATTTAGGAAGGCGCTCACTGCAATGAGAAAATTAGGTTCATTCAAATAAACCTCAATCGTTGCCGAGTTGTTAACAGTTTACTTGAGCGGTAGTCCACCTAGACTGTAGCAGCGATTGACACCAAATTTTTGTGGAAAGGTGGGAACTGTGAACGCTCGCACATACAATGAGTAACATCCTTTTATGTCCAATTTAAGGGGGGGTGTACATTTTTTTTACCAAATATGGTCATGTGGGGTATCAAATGAAAGGTCTCGGCTAGTACTTTCGAAAGCTGGTCTTTGTTTTGACATTTGTTGGAAAGGCGGGGAGTTCGGGGGGTCGAAAATAATCATTTATTTAACGGGGCCATTCTCAGAAACTGCCCAAGTGAAAAATCTGGAAAAAATCTAGAGACTGCGACTATTTGGTGGCTACTAATGGGACAAATTCACCCTCAAATGTCTTTATAAAAGGCATACCTGAAGCGTCCAGCTTCCGGTTTCCCGACTTGTTTCTCTTTAGTCATTAAAGAGACATTTTCCTATTCAGACAAGCAACTAGGAATCTACTGAAGATTTTCTGTTGGGCATGACTAAACCAGTAATCTCCCAACTCCCCAACTATCCCATTTCAACATTTAAGATTTCCGGGCGTCTTTGAACTTATTTCGAATTCTAATTTATTGCAAAGCGCATCGTTGCATCCCAGCTCAGATCAAAGGAATCGATTAACATGTCAACTCAGAAGCGTCTATTCATTCACTCTCCAGAAATAAATGGTCAACTGTTAATAATGTTTCCAACGCCATAGCAAGATATCCGATCCTGCAATAACAACAGCCCCCCAGGGGTGCGTCCCGAGAAGAATATGTTACTCTTGGGCCTCTTCTACTGTAGGTAGTAGCTAGAGGTACTGCTAATCATAGCACCACACATATGATTCCAACACTTGTTCAGTTGACCGTAAACCAACTGTCCGGCGATCGGATTGTCTGCATCATCCAAGTAGGCGAAGAGGCTAACCCATTGACTGTTTCCTACCAAATATATTAATATATGTTAAATAATTTTAGTGCCAATTTCAGCCATTAATGCGGAATTCAATTCACCGCCTCGAGAACGCATGGCGGAGGAGAGATTGGACCCTGAACAGTCAATGCTAAGCAAATATCCTGTCGCGGCTGTTCACTGCCGAGTTATTAAGAATATTCTTTCGTGTTCCCTTTTACTAAAATTCAATCTGACGGTTTATTGATTTTCATGGAGTTGCCGTAAATGTGAAGATGATCCGGAGCTGATGGCTTACATTTTTTTGGTCCCAGAGCCCATTCAATGATTGACGAAACAATTGGACTAACAACTAACATTACTGAGGGTCGATGTGCAGCAGGAATAGCCCTAGTAGGGCCAGGGTTTCAGGATCACATATCAGACCTCCGCAAAAGTTTGGTAACACCCGGGAGACATCCTCATACCTTGAATTCACCATCTCTTCAATTCTTAACCGTACCAGACCCACTGAAAGCCTCTCGAAATCAATATAACATCTTCCATTCTTCTCAAGCCCGATACCATATTCTGGCTTCTTCCATCGAATGGAGTCCTGCTGTCTCCGCTGTCTCTCCCTGAATAACTGCAGCACTCCAACGCGCTCTCACACTCGACATCCAAGAACTGGACGTAACAAATCGCTTTGTGTGTTCACTTGGGCATGATACACGGGAATTAATATAAATAAAATGTCAAAATAATAAAAAGTTGAAATATGGTCGCAAGTAGGTCGAATGTGGAGAAGAATGGCCAGTTCAGATCGTGATATCACAAATTTGCAAATGGACCAAGTGAAGCAGAGAAAAGAAGATGCTCAGCACAGACACTCCCAAGGAGGAATACCGTGAATGATGCTCTAGTGCCGTCCGGCCGGTTTTTAATATTAAGCCTACATTGGATATGGCATGCAAACGTCGTCGATTGACTAACGAAGTCAGGGACATTTTACAAAAGGTATGAAATCATATTTTTATTTATATTTTTCTAAATTTATCGCGTTCATGTTAAGTGTGGTATTTTGTTCGGGAAACGCAACAGTTTGAGTACACTATCAATAGGGGAGTATGGCCAAAGTAAACCTTCAAGGTATATATGCAGGCAACAGAAAATAAACCCTTCGTCGAAGGCTGACTCCTTCCCTAGCAACTGTTACAATCCCTTTATTGTTGCTCGGATGGAGGAGCTAGCCGGCCGTTCTCCCCTCTCTGAGCTTGTCCTTTTGTCTGTGGATGGGGTGGGTGTGTAGCGTGAATGATGACATGCTGACGAAGCCCGAATGAAGGGCTCGGAAGCATGTCTCGTGGTGGACAAATGCTCTCCATGTAAAGAGGAGGAAAGTCCGGCGCCTGAGGAAGGGATTCCAAAGGGCGCGCCGTCTGAGTGTTGTCCGTCCGGATGTTGATGTTGACCAACTTAGGCTCGCCTATAGACGAGGTGTCCTGTCTTATAAAGATTTGTTGGGGCAGTCGAAAGAAGAAGACTGGAGGGGATTCGTTGGTGACCGTTGTGATGACCCTTCGGGTAGGGTCTACCAGATATGCAGAGAGGGAAACGTAGTCATGACATAGCCGGCATCAAGATGAACGGTGAACCTATGCTGACTTGGCATGACAGTGTTTGTACTTTGCTGGGTGAATTGTTTCCGAGATATAAGCCTTCGGTGTCTCCTGACGGTCGCTCTCAGGAAGGCGAAGAAATTCCTCCCCTGAGATGTTGTGAGATCGAGGAGAGCATGGCGAGGCTCAGGTCTCGGAGGTCACCACGCTAGGATGGGATGACTGGCGCGATGTGCAAAGCCATCTGGCAAGCCATCCCATCTTATGTCCAGTGTTTGCTTCAGTGTTGTTTTCGGGAGGGTTATTTCCCAGCATTCTGGAAGAGTGCCAGGGTGGTCGTGCTCCTGAATTCGCCAAAGAAAGATAAGAGTAATCCTCGGTCGTACAGGGCTATATCTCTTCTCCCGGCCCTTGGTAAGTGCCTGAAGAGGATTATGGTCCAGCGGCTGAGGGTGAAAACATCCCATCTGACGTCTGACAGGCAGTATGGCTTCCGTACTGGTAGGTCCACCGACGACGCCTTAATGCATGTCAAGGACCTTGTTGTCCGTTGTCCTAGCAAATACGTCTTTGGAATCTTTGTAGATTTCAAAGGCGGAAATACCGGAAGAAAGTGACATACTTGGGAGTCACGATCGCGGAACGCATGTACTTGGCTCCGCACATGCGCGAGCTCAAGCCACGTTTGACTAAATTGGTGTGTATGTTGAGGCGTGTGATGAGGTGTGAGTGGGGTCTAAGCAGGAGAGTTGCTAGATCCATTTATGTGGGACTCTTTCTTGCATGTTGTATGTATGGGTCCCCTTTGATGTATGATTTTACGTTGACGGTGCAGGGCAGGCAGCTGCTCTACGCTTGTCAGCGAGTGGCGTTGTCATGGTGTCTTCTTGTATGTCGTACGTTCTCGACCGACGCCATGCAGGTCTTGTTGGGTGTTCCTCCTCTTGATCTGGAGGTAGTCCGGCGTGCCTCCAGGATCAGGAGGGGCGTACCTTTTGCTGCAAACCGATTTAGTTAGTGTTAATCAGGTTGAAGGACTAGGGCCGCTTGTGGTCAAAAAGGTGTTAGATGAGAGTGTAACATCTAAGTGACAGCTTAGATGAAACGAATGTGGGAAAGGTCGGGTCACATATAAGTACGTCAGATATGTGTCTGCCAGAGGAAGTTCCGTCGTGGACTTTGGGCTTCCTCCTGACGGAGCATGGTAGCTTGAATGAGTCTCTCTTCAAGCGGAACCTTGCTTCCAGTCAGGGTTGTGTTCTGGGTGGGGCTGACTCAGAGGACTGGTTCCATGTTCTCTGTATCTGTCCGGCGTACTGTGACATCCGCAATCTAGACGACATGGGTGTTCGTGTGGTGAACGGTATCTTAGATTTTAGCCAGTACCTTGCCAGCAGTGAGACACTTCGATGTGCTAATGTTTTCGCGCGTGCTGCCTTCCAACAAAGGAGGGAGTTTCTCGACGCTGCCTTAATGGCCATGGTGGATAGCAAATAATCCTGTGTGTTTTGTGTTTGTGTTGTCTTGTGGCGTCTTTTGTGTTGTGTTGTATTGTACGCAGGGCGATAATTAGCTGGTGAAAGGTTCCGTTGTGGTTCTCCGCTTCGGGCTGATTCCAGTTAACCCGTTGGGGAGTTCCGTCCCCACGTACTCGAGGAGGGCGATCAGACCCGAGTCTGCAAGGTACTCATCTGAAGTGGCCTCACCGGAGGTTATCTGGTACCATGGAAACCGGGACAGCCCTCTGAGAGCATATGCTCCAGAAGAATTCCTGGAGGATGTGTTCTCGGCCCGGTTATTTGCGGTTGGCCTCCTAGTGGGAGTTTCATGGTGGTTGTGGTTATGCCTACATCGCGGGCAGACCTCCTCGGAGCTCAAGCATGGAGTTGCGCTGTACAACTCGGGTACCGTACTCCTTAGTTGCGGCAGAGATGTTAGATAGGCCTCGCATCCACTGGTATGAATGCTGAGCCTGCACTCAGTATAAACCAGGATCGCTGTGCTTGCATGACGGGGCTCTGTTTGTGGTCCCAAAATCAATCCGTGTCCGAAGAGGACCGTGGGATTATGCCTACACGGCAGGTTCTCATGTTAAACCCCCAGGACTTTCAATCCCTCTATTGTAATATAAACTGCGATCTTTATGATCGTTATAAGTGAACTTTAGCATCGCCAGGAATCATAGGTGGAGGCAGAAATCTTAAAAAGATGCTGCTGCGCCAGGCTCCAGCAGTGTGTGGGATTCTCACCCACTAAGACCACCCCCACTTCTCCGCCCATATCTCCACGGAACCACCGTGAAATATTAATTCTCGAGGAGGGCTCTAGTTTACACCAGCGCAACTAAGTCACGCGTCCACCGAGTTTCCTTCAGTTCCCTCAGCTTCTCCTGAATTGCAGTTACTGTTGTGGTGTTTACTAAGGACCTCAGCATCCCCCCCCCCGAAATTATGGTATCCAATAACTGCTTTGAGGGCATCGTTTAACCTCCCTCTTTTTTTTCCCGAATGCCGGACAGTGGAACATAACCTGGTCGCATTTGGGATAGTCTGGAGACTCATTCAATCCCAAGCAATGCACTTCCTATATTAATCGTGCCCCATAAGGAACTGCGTTAGGTGGAAATTTAGTTCTTCATGCTTGCACTCGACCCATCTCTCAATATACGGGATCAGTGTATGGGTCCAGCGGCCTTTTCTCGGTCGATAACTAGGAATTATCCTACCATTCATATACCTTACATGCCTGGCCATCGAAGCTCTGCTTATTAAACCGACGGAAGACAAGACCTTTTGGGAAGTCCTGTGACGCAGCCAAGGGGCTATTGAGAGATAAAGCTTCGGTTTCTAGCCTAGAATCCACGTGCTCTCTGGAAATCCGAGATCTTGACTGCCTCACAGAAAAAAAACGAAGTAGAAGAGGCCATTATGCGCAAATTTCCAGAGGTAACCAATGCCCAGATTGGTATCACCTCTCCGAGCTCCTGAAGCTGTGGTGAAAGTCGCCGAACAATTCGCGGAGAAGCTTCCTAACACTGCGATAATCAGAATTGATTGGGTAATATATAGGATACAAATCCGGGCCATACAACCGAATGTTAGAGATGTTTAGATTATGGGCACTCGTCTGCAACGTGCCAAGGACCTGACGGGAGGGCAACATGTCGCAGATGCGGTCAAGTAGACCTTAAAGCAAATATCTGCATTGAAAAGGAGAGTTGCAGTTTACGCAGGCGCATCTGATAGAAGCATTAGGCACACTGCAAAAGAGCAACGATGCGGTTAAAATGATATTGATCTATGCACCGAAGTACAACCACTCATGAGTTCCTACCGCACTTCACTGCTTCATTAAAGTGAACAGTAGCGAAATAGGGACTCAGCTTCATGGCACCCTGACATATCATCATCTGGGTTCGGAACGCCACCCACCTTAGGGTTCCTGTCCAAAGCCGAAGGGACGGCTTTGTCTGGGTTCGGTGTTTAGAGATAACTTTTTTCAGTGTCTATCTAACACCGAATAAGAAGATATCCGACATTTGACACAGGTTTGATGCTCTAGAAGACGCTATCTTGGGCAAGAAAGGGCGGAGCCTAGTCGGGGGTGACTTCAATGCTAGGGCACTTGGATGGGACATGCCTCACCCCAATTCCAGAGGGAAGTGAATTCTCGAGATGGCGGCGAGGAGTTTTGAACAATAGATCCACTAAAAGGTTCCGATACCCAAGTTATGAGAAAAGCATTCCCAATGTAATCTTCGCGTCCAAACCACTGATATCGGAAGAAAGGGTAGTGAGTCCTGGAAAATTTCTCGGCAAGCGATCATCAATAAACTGCCTGATGAAGTGGTTGACGCAACCCCTCGATATGTGCCACCCCAGCGCTCCTTCTGTGCGCGGTACCTCGCGAAGGTAACCACTGGGAGATTTACTGAAAATCTTGGATCAGATGGAACCGCACTGAAGGGCACTCCTGGGGGTGATAGCGCTGCAACTGACATGGTCATAAATTCAGTTATGAACCTGATAACGATGTCCTGCAGAACTTCACTGCGCTAGAGGGCTTCGAAATATAGCAGGCCTTCAATGTATTGGTTAACGGCAGAAATCGCAGAGTGTTGCAAACTTCGCCACTTAACACAAGACGTAAACAACCGGGAAAAAGGATGTACAACAACGACAGAGCACAGATCAGCTAAAAGGAAAGTCCGCAGCGCAATAAAGAGGAGCGAAACTCGCTGTTGACAGGACCTAGTGGACGAAGTAAATGGGGACCCGTGGAGACTCGGACTGATACCCCAAAAAATCGAGGCTCTCCGGGATTCCTATGCACTTAAGGCCAAAGAGATGGACCTCATTATACGGACACTATTCCATGCTCATCCTATATGGGATGATGGCAGCAGGAGGAGGCCGCTGAGGACTACCCTGTTTCCTCTATAATTGCGTTGGAAAAAGCATTCGTCTCTATGAGCGACCAACAGGTCGGCCGAAACAACGGTGGTTTGATGCGCTAGATGCTGATTTGAAAGTCTCACGTCAACATCTGGACCAGACCGTTGATAGAACAAAATGGCGCAATCAATCACGACGAGCTGACCCACTTGTGAACGGAACAAAAGCTAAAGAAAAAGAAAGAAAGGATACTTCGACTCAACAGAAATTCTGGACGAGTCATACCCCTGTGAATGGGCTGATCATGAAAACTTCAGTGCGGCTGCATGGCATAGCCGGTAGTGAGATCTACTACCTCCTCAAGGCTGTCAAGGCTTGATACATAGTGCAAAATAATCGACAATAAGCGAAGACTTCTCAGGAAGTTCTGGGCAGGGCATTCATTACTAGAGCAGGAATGATGCCATTCGGGTCCACAGACTTATATGTTTGAAATGAGTTAAATGATATAATTCAGTTGGGTTGAGGGCTGAATGCACCTGTCTGCCCTAAGCTGAGGTTTAGTATGCTGGCTGGAAACTCCTTTTCAAGCAAATAGCTTTCCGTTCCTTCATCGCTTTTGGTGTACCTCCCACTCTTTAAACTGTCGCTGGCTGCGTTCTTTGACAAGGATCCACTTCAAATTGAGGGCCGCCTTGAGAGAGTTAGTCTTGCAGTTGGCGCAACAATCCATATTGGATCAGGGCCTTGAAGTCTGTTAGAGCACTTCATTCAAGATCGTAACGGTACACTACAGTACACTGTAGAAGGCAATGTGGTCAGCATTACGTTCGCCCGAGATTATCACCCCGATTTGACTCAGGTACTCATTCACAGCTCTTTGTATTAGCGTCTCCATAATAAGTCGACCTTATTTAGAGTTTTCACAGCCTCTTTGTACTGATTCTAGCCAACGACTGAATCAGACTTGACAGCTCGTTTGTTCTGCCGAATTCGAGTTCCACCAAGGAGTCTTACCTTTCTTTAGCGTTCTTAGCGGACAGCTCTCTTCAAAAGCTTCTCTCATAGTAGCTTATTCAATAAATCGTCCGAGTTGTTTTCTTAACTCCTACAATCGATTTGGAATTTCTCACAGTGATTGTAACTCTGGCCCTCAGTTATATTTTGAACGATGCCCAATCTGTCCTCCGCCTATTCAGACTTCGACGGGTTGCTCAGCACCTAAGAGACGAAGACAAGATGACACTTACATAGATCAGAAGAATTTAAGTGGGAGAAAAAAGAACTCTGCACGAATCCAATAGGGAGAAGGCACGCTGAGGGCACGAGCTTATTAACGACGTTAACAGAGAACCATGCTGTCCGGATAGCTGAGTGGTTAAACCACAAGACTATTGTACGGAAGGTTGCAGTTCAAATCTCACTGGTGGCAGTGGGAGTTGTATTGTGGTTTGCCGTCGGACACCAGTCGACTCAACTGTGAATGAGTACCTGAGTCAAATCAGGGTAATAATCTCGGGCGAGCGCAATGCTGACCACATTGCCTCCTGCAGGCTATTCTGTAGTGTACGGTTACGGTCTTGAATGAACTGCTCTAACACAGTTCAAGGCCCTGATCCAATTGGATTGTTGCGCCAACGATTATTATTATTATTAACAGAGAACCATAGGGCCTCAGGCATGAGCTGCTTACCAAAAAATTCAGTACTCGTCGCTCACCCCATACCATGGAAGCAGGGAAAATGATGGAAATCGTACAGATCCTTCTTTCTGTCCACCATATCCGAGGTGACACTGTCGATAAGCGTCTGGGCACTTAAAAATGCCCACTCTTCACTGCAAAGAAACTAGGGGAGGTCCTTTCATTGAAGGACAAAACTTGCTACTCGGCGGATTGAACGTATGTTTAACAGCGGGAATTTTTTCTCCCCCTGGAAAGTTGCGGGACTTTTGCTGATAGACAAGGATAAAGGCTTAGGCACACAGTCGCTACTATCGGCGAGTGGTGCTCCTTATATTCCTAGACGTAAAAACGCGCGTAAAAACTTAGCAAGGTGGTACCACTTGCTTAAAGCACTGAAAATTTGTTTCCATACTCCAGGCTACCGATTACAGATATTTCGGGACTGCCTTACTCTACGAGACCCAGGAAGGACAGCGCAGAATGAAGCCAACCTCAGGAGGTGGCTTAGGTCCGGACCTTTAGAACGCTTTATTCAACGGTCTACTACGATTCGATATGCCTGATAACAAATCTTGCCGAATAGGCGGATGATGTTTTGCGCTGGTTGCCGCACGCACAGTCGGGCAAGTTCAGCACACACTAGGAATGATGATGCGGCGAGTAAGCAGATTGATGGCTAAACATGTATTCTCCCTAGCTCTGGAGAAAACCGTAATCGTTGTCCTGACGAAGGAGAGGATTCCCATAGTCCTCCCTATTCAAATTCGTGAAACAATGGTCTTGTCGAAGCCAACGGTAAAATACCTCAGCATCATAATATACACGAAGATGAGCTCCCTTGAGCAGATTTGCAAGAGCACAGACGTGACTGCTACTAGAATATTTGTGATTTTCCGGCTGATATCCAGCTTCGGAGGTCCCTTATCCAGCACACGTCGTTTGCTGATGAGTGCGGTTCAATCCGTCCTTCTTTACGGTCCCAAGGTATGGGCTGACTTCCTCAGTAGAAAGATGTACCCCAAGCGCCTAGCACAAGTACGAAGACGAGGGGCTCTGATAGTTGTGTCCGCCTATCGTACCGTCTTGGAGCGGGCAGTAATGATAATAGCGTCAGACATTTCAAACACTCTCCATACAACCGAGCGGAAGTTTATATACCTCAAAGAAAGCAAGGGAAACAATGAAGCTGTCGCTTATGAAGAGAGAGCCTGTACTCATGCGCATGGCAACAATCTTGGAAAAAAGAATCGAAGTAAGGTTGGCTATTATCTGACCTAGCTGCTCAGTGCCTGCACACAATCAGGAAATCACGGTCGCCTGACTTCATATATTACAATGACATGAAGGGACCTTCCTAGTACCTTCCTTGCGTCCTCGGACACTATAATTTAGGCCAGACTGCGAAGCATGGACACGTGGAGACGACTAGCACGTTACACTCAAGGCATTGTTCAGGCGAGAAAGAGGAGATAACAGGGTAGTTGACGCTCTCTAAATCCACGAGGTTTTCCTTCTAAACTGAATAAGTCTGGTCTGAGGTAATGTGTCAAACGGTTCCAGGTTGAAGTCCTAGACGCTAGACAACGCTGTTTTAGCCAGTAGTCTGTCTGAGACTGGAGTCCGGCACTAGATTGCAAATGGAAACCTATATCATCCACGCGCACAGAGCCAAATTTCTGGCACCTAGCAAAGACATTGAACTCGACACATTTTCATGCTCTCCTCCGCTATCAGTACCATTCGCGTGTAGCTCCACATTTACAATTTGCTGCTTCGAAAATTTCCCGAAAATTAATTCACACCAGGACCATACAAAACGAGCGTCCACCGCTCCAAGATTTTCGGAGTGCCATAAATTTCATCGGCGGGGTTCTTCTCATAAATACAGCGGGAATCGATTTCAGTTCGAATTAGGTCACATCAAATTGCGGCCGTTCGCGCCGTTGCGTTCGTTAGCCTCCTAGCGCGGAAGGCATCACAATCGAAACACAAAGAACAATCTTCAATCCAAGAGATACACATCCGTGGCAACATTGTGCACCAAAGTGCATTCGGACCTCTCCTCATCGAACCAGACTTGACCGCTCACTTGTCACCGCATACGCTACATAAATTGCACGCTTTAGAGCTCTCGACAGTTGTAGATTATGACCACGGCGAATTTACATATTAAGAGTGCGGTTAATTAGTACCTTGTACCGCCATTTAATGGCAATATTAATTTTAATGGAAACATAAAGGATATCATTTTAATCGGGGGCGGTGATAAGCAAATCTGCGCCTGCACTCTCTTATGATATGCATATGAAGCGATAAGGCTGCATTTTCTGAAGATTATTATTATTATTCTGTTAAGGGCAAGTCGCAGCGCGTCCTTAAAGAAGTATTGTGCCCCTTTTACTGGTTATAGGGTACCTATTGATCACAGTATCTCAAGCAGGCCTATAACCGTCAGGAACTGTAGTATGTTCCCTACTTCCAGATCTTTCAGCTTTGCATCTGGTGTTAAGTGTTCTCTCAAATGCCTCGCCCTACTTTGTACAAGTGCCGGACACTGTCCCAGGACCCAGGACATATATAGAGGTTTCATCACATTCTTTGCTGAACCTGCAGGCAGTCTCCGTAAATATCCCTAGCTTCCCTAGGTGATAGTTTCGCCGAGAGTACTATGATTCAGAAGTTCCTTTTGGTGAGGTTTAAGCGTGTGCGCTTGGGTTCGTATCCCCCAATAAGTACCCTAGGCTGCTGCATTCTTGGTAGACCCGCCCAGTATAGTTCCCTCAGCCGTTCCTCTTCATTTTTAATGTCATAGCCATGAACCCGTTACCGATTCCACCAAAGGGTTCTGGCCCGTGTAAAGGCGTCTCTGCTCCCTTCTTGGCTAGTTCGTCCGCTACCTCATTGCCTTTCAACCCAACATGGCCTGGAATCCAAAGTATCCAGACCTTGTTGAACGAACCGAGCATATTCAGTCTCCCAAGGCATTCCTATACCAGTTTAGAGTTCACCTGGTTGTCAGTCAGGATATTGCTCTGCCTCCCCCCCTGTAGTTCTTTTGAAGATCAAAGGAGGCACATCTGTCTATGGCGTATATTTCCGCTTGGTTACCCTACTTGGGACCAATGGCATCGGTACCCTCTCTCTCTGCTGTGAGCGATCCGTCAGAGTACCAAGTAATCAGTTGCTGGTTTAAGATGTAAGTTACATTCACGCTCTCCCAGTTTGTCTCGTTACTCCAACGTGTTTCAAACTTATTATCGAAGTGAAACCACGTCGTCATGTTATCCCTTGGTATCAATAATTCGGGATTCCACCTAGAAAAAATATCAAATCTTCCTTCGATTTAGGTAAATCCCCGCGTCATTGAAACTCCCGGCCATCCTGAATATTTCCCTCCTTTTACGTATCTATATATGCATACCGAGAGGGGTTAATCCCAGAAAGACCTTCAGGGACGCTATTGGGCATGTCCTCATTACCTCAATGATACAGACAGTCCATCTTTGGAGTTTGAGCAGTTCCCTGGCTTGTGTACTGAGTTCAGTTCTCTCTGCCCAGATTACCGCCCTGGCCTTATTATTGCAGTGTATATCCAAAACGCCTTGCAATCTATATCCAAAAGTCGTATCTTCGAGGTTCCAGCCCATTTTTTGGAATAGCCCTCGTCGATTTCCGACATGCTTCTTCCATGTCATGTAACCTTATGGCTCGCAGGTGATCAAGCTTACGTCACCTAGTGAATGGTACTATGGCGATTTTGGCTGGATTGATACGCAGTCCCACCTTCCTGCGTCAGACACTAGTTAGTAACCCTTAGTCCAGTTTGGATTCTATCACGTAGGGTATCCTCACATTTGCCCCTAGAGATTAAAACAATGTCGTCCACGTAACCCTGGACCTGTATTCCAGTATTTGTTAACACGTCCATGCCTATTTGCCTACTGTCTAGCATTTAGCCCATCCAGAACGTCAGGGTGTTTCCCACTTGTATCTCTGTATGCAATGTGTTGCCGAATGCTCCTTCGATATCCAGAAACGCATACAGTGCTATTTCTTTTGTTTCAATGGCGTCCTGCAGTACATCCGTCAGCTAATACAGAGCAATTTCAGTTGACCGTCCTGCCCGGTAAACGTGTTGACATTGATGCAGGGGATTACGCTTTAGAACGCTAGTTGCCTATGATCGTTTCTACCGTTTTGAGTACAAACGATGCTAGACAAAGTGGTCTGAAAGCTGTAAGGTTAAAAAAGATCCTTTTTACCCGCCTCCATGCCCTTGGTATATATCCCATGGCTGTGATGGCCCTTACCACCCTGAGAGGAAACTCTAAGATGATTTCCAGGTCTCTCTCTCTCTCCATCTACTCCCTTTTGTACGTTGTTGGGATGTCAGGCAAAATGTTGCCGCCGGCTCCTGTGGGGTAGGAGCCAGGGAAATGAGTTCTGCGAAGCAAGCGTACTTTGTCCTCCTCATTCTCGGTAAATATCCCATCTTTCTTCTTCAAACAGAGAAAGGATATCGCCCCGCCTTTGGCAACAGCCTTGTAAAGCCTGGTTGCTTCTGTGATTTCTGTGATCCCTTTACAGAATTCCCTGAAGCAGTTCCGTTTTGCTTCCGTGATCGCGTTTCGATACGCGTCAACGCATTTTTGTACCTCGGCCAGTCCCCGGTTTGTTTTGCCCGGTTTAAGAGATTTCTTACGTCTGTTCTCATTCTGACTAGGTTCCTGTCTTAACCGGACAGCTGACCTGATATGCGTAAATGATGACTGTGTTGAGGTTTTCTACCACTGTTTCTAGTTCCAGTTCGCTCCTGATTACACCGCCTCCTTGAAGGTGAGCCGTGTTGTTGCTCAGGTGCGTTGAATAGGATTCCTAATCCGGCCTCCTGGGATTCCTTATTATTCTTTTTATTTCGGAATTACCCTTAATGTCGAATCTAATTATTCTGTGATCAGACAGAAAGGGGTCATCCGACACCCTCCAATTCTTGACCAGCCCGTTCATTGGAGTATTTCCTAGAGGTATGTCTAGTGCTCCTCCCGGCTTCTAATGAGACTTGGATAGCCAGAAGGTCCACGGTCAGGAACTCTGAAAGACATATACATTTTAAATAACGTTTAAGAATTATGCACGCTCTTGGTTTTTCACAAGAAGAGTCCTAAAATACCTGCATGATTCCTCCTTGCAGACCACGAAGTTGCCCCCGGCACACCCAGGGCTCCTGAGCTAGCACTATTCCAATGTTGCCTTTGGAAGTTGCCTTGCAATTACCGCGAATACAGCTTTCACATGGTCGAGGTTTATCTGGGCTATCTTAGTTCTAGCCATTCGTTTCGTTATTGTTTGGAGCCCTTCTCCATTGTCAGAGTATCTCCCTCCTCCTCCGATATGGCGCTTTCCTGGGCATTGCTGTCCACCCTAAACCCTAGAGATCCTAGGTTTAGGTCATCCAGCTTCTGCTCTTCACTGGGCAGCAGGTCTACTTCCCTGGCCCATCCAGTCCTTTCCACCTCTATGACTTTCGAAAGTTCTTCGGAGACCTCCGTATGCTTTCCACCCGGTGTCTCCTCCGAAGTGTTTTTCCTCGACTTTTCCCTGGGCACATGCACGGTTATGTTGCCAAATCGTCAGCTGATATAGCAACTCCGACGTTTGATTGCCTCCAGTAATCGATCACCCAGGCTGATCGAGAAGAGTCTACCCTTTCCCTCCACCTTGCTTCCGAAGGCTCTTCACAATCGTATATGGAAATCCTCATTCTGGGAAGGAAGTCGATGAGATCTTCCGTCTTTATTGTTGCGACTTTGGGAAGAAAAACTGTCACCATGTGTGCTCCTGGTATATCATCCCCAACACATGTTGATAGTTCTGCTCTTTCCCAGCCTGGCAATTTAGGAACTATGGTCTTAAGCTATTCTGCAGTGTATTCCGTCGCGCAGTCTACTAGTATATGAGCTGGTCGAAAGTGAATCCCGGTGGAAACAAGTTTCGGAGTCCTTCTCTTGCACATCTGCCTGAAGGTCTTTGGTAGTTTCCTGCTCGTCACAGCAGTATGGCCAGTCGAATGCCCTTAACGTACTAGTATAGCTAATGGCGGGCTTCCTGATTCCTGCCGTCTCCCCGTGACCTGCCCGGGTTTTCTCTCCTCTTGGGTGCAGGTTTGAATTTTTTAGGAGCATTCCCTTCATACGAGCCAATCTACGCTGATCTCCGCTTTCTCGACTCCGGTACAGCTGGCTTACGTCTCTCCTGAGGCTTCTTAATGGCCTCTTCTTGTTTCAGGCCTTCCTTCAGGTAGCGCAGATACCATTTAGCATCTACGCCACTAAGACCTGACGACTGATATATTTATCTCAGACGTGCTTCTGCTTGTCACTGCTTTGTAAGCAGTGGTCTTTGATGGTTGTCGTCCTCGCAGTATACGAATGTTGACTTTGGATCTACTGCTTGACGTACCAACTTCACCCTTCTTGGATGTTATCACCTGGCTGTCAGTATTTCGGAGATATGCCTCCGCCTGGTTAAAGAGTTTGTGTGCGGTACGGGGTCTCGCTTATTTGGTTGCAGTTTTTTTTTCTTGTTTTAATACGGGTACTCATTTTATTCCCCCCGAATATGGGGGTTAGGAGGTCCGCCGTGCTATAGCCCCCGTAACACGGTAGCGTCTAACTTACTCACTGAAGCGGTCAGATATCAGTGAGGCTCCGTTCTAATACAGTCAATTACTCCCGCCTGTAAACTATCCAATGGGCACGGTTCGCATGGCACCCTGGATTGGGGGAGGTGTTCTTCGACTCGCCAGTCTAGATCCATAGCGTTTTGTTAATAGTAGGGTCACCTCGTACAGGGTGTGGCTATCACCACTCACGAACGGTCTTGGTAGCCCCTGGAAAGCCGACCTAAAAGGTCTGAGCGGAAATGTGAATCGAATCCGAAGAACCCAGAAAGGAGATCTCATGTTCGAGCTGAAAAGATCCAGCGTGGGGAAGGCTGATGACTTTCGCACTCGGGTGAAGGACTCACTTGGGGAGAATGCCGCAGTGCGTGCCCAAAAACATGAGATCTACATACAATGTAAGGATCTCGATGAAATAACATCAAAAGCAGAAATTTGTACTGCTCTGAAGGAGCAATTCAAGTTGGAAAAACTTACAGAGGAGTCTGTTGTCGGTCTACGGAAAGCCTATGGCGGTACTCAAACGGCCACAATACGAGTACCAGCGGAGGCAGCGCAGATGTTGTTGGCTGCCGGAAAAGTTCGGATTGGATGGGTTGTCTGCCGTTTAAGAGAACAGACTTCACTAAAGAGGTCCTTTAAATGCCTCATGTTTGGGCACTTCGCCAAGGTATGCACCGGCAGCATTGATCGATCCGATCAATGCAGAAGGTGTGGGGAGAAGGGCCATATTGCCAGGGAGTGCAATGGGGACCCCAAATGCCTATTGTGCGAGGTAAAAGAGGGGCAAGATAACCGGCATATTGCCGGAAGTAGTAAATGTCCTGAATTTAGGAAGGCGCTCACTGCAATAAGAAAATGAGGTTTATTCAGATAAACCTCAATCATTGCAGGGTCGCTCAGGATTTACTTGAGCAGACCACGTTCGAATCAGAGATGGAAATCGCCATCATAAGTGAGCCGTACAGAAGCCGTCACGGTGGCGTATGGGTCACAGATTCGACTGGTGGAGCGGCGATATGGGCTTGCGGTCGACAGTCCATACAATGTACTGCAAGTCAGGCAGCTAGTGGCTTTGTGTGGGCGAAAATAAGTGGTGTATATGTATACAGCTGCTACGCCCCACCAAGTTTAACACTGTCTGAATTCGAGCAAATGCTTGATAATCTTGTGCTCGACGCAAGGGGACGAAGTCCAAAGGTGATTGCTGGTGATTTCAATGCTTGGGCCCTAGAGTGGGGTAGCAGAGAATCAAATGCTATGGGGCGCAGTTTAATAGAAGCTTTCGCGCAGATGGACATGGTTTTGGCTAACGTAGGTGCTGTAAACACCTTCCAGAAAGGGGGGTCAGGCTCAGTTGTAGACCTGACCTTTGTCAGCCCTTCGCTGGCGCGTGGTATCTCCTGGTGCGTCAGCGAACGCTACACCCACAGCGATCACCGGGCGGTTTTCTTTGAGACATGTGTCGAACCTCAGGGCAAAGAGCTATCATGCCCGAAACCGAAAAAGATTTCAGGCTGGTCTGCAAAATCTTTGGATGAGCAGAACTTCTTAGAGGTGTGGTTAGATCAGCCTGATATAGCAGGCGCCTCGACGGAAAGAGCTGTCCATCTGGCTCAATGCATCGCCAAAGCATGTGACGCGTCCATGCCTAAGAGGTGCGCATTCCCCCGTAGAAGACCAAACTACTGGTGGAATGATGAACTGACCGGCCTACGATCGGCCTGCCACTGAGCCAGAAGAGCGGCTCAGAGGGCGGTAGTAGAGTCGATCAAGGGCAGAAAGAGTGCGCCTACAAGGCAGCCCGCAAAACACTCAAGCTCTCCATTCAGCGAAGCAAGACGAAATGCTTTAGGGAGCTCTGCTCAGAAGCGGATGTAAATCCGTGGGGGAGAGCTTATGGAATCGTGATGGGACGATTTAGAGGCCGTTCGTCTCCGCAGATCACGTGCCCCACCCTCTTGCTGAAAATCATCCAGGGGTTATTCCCTCAGCAAGAGGAGAACACCGACACATTCCAACCACCTCTGAATGTGACGGCAATCTCGTCAGTCACCAGAGACGAGCTCCTGGAGATCTGCGGCAGAATAGGAGACAATAAAGCACCGGGTCTGGACGGAGTACCGAATAAGGCCCTTTAGCTTGCCGTGAAATCCAGGCGGGACATGTTCGCTGAGTTGTTCGAAGCGTGCATGCCCGAGGGAATATTTCCAGCGGTATGGAAGCGGCAGAAGTTGGTGCTTCTGCCTAAGCCTGGTAAACCTCCAGGTGAACCATCCTCACACCGACCCATATGTCTTTTTGACAAGGTGGGGAAAATGCTAGAGCGGGTAATCTATAATAGATTACTCCCGGTAGTTGAGAGCCAAGGCGGCCTTTCAGATCGGCAGTATGGGTTCCGTAAAGCCAGATCAACCATTTATGCCATCAAATTGGTTACTGGCTTGGCCGAAGATGCAATCCACAGAAAGGGTAGTACCAGCAAATATTGCGTGGTAGTAACCCTGGACGTGAAAAATGCATTCAATTCGGCCAATTGGAATCTAATCCGAAAATCCCTAGCGAAGGTTGGTATTCCCGCCTATCTCGCCGCAATTGTCGATAGTTATTTAACTGAAAGGAGGCTCTGGTACGACACTGATGACGGTCCCCCGGAGTACGTTGTTTCCGCGGGTGTGCCACAGGGCTCCGTATTGGGCCCACTACTGTGGAACATCATGTATCATCATCTTCCCCTTCCGGAGGAAGCCACAGTGGTGGGTTACGCTGACGACATTGCACTGGTTGTTGTCGCAAAGCATCTCGAAGATGCGAAGTTATAATCAAGCGAGGCAATCAGTGCTGTCAAATGCTGGTTAGAGAGCTCTGGTCTGACGCTTGCGGAGGGAAAAACGGAAGCGGTCCTCATCACGAAGCGCCGGAAGAAAAATTACGCCTGTGTTAAAGTCGGGAATCATATCATCACTTCCAAGCCGGCCATCAAATACTTGGGGGTGGTGATAGACAGGAAGCTCAGCTATAAGCAACACGTACAGTATGTTTGTGATAAATCATCCACTGCCAGTATGGCCCTGGCCAGGATGATGCCGAATGTGGGAGGGCCACGGCATACCTCTAGGTTGCTTATAGCCAGGGTGGTGACCTCAATCATGCTCTATGCGACCCCAGTTTGGAGGGAGGCGTTGCGCATGTCAGTTAATACTAGCAAACTGAATGCAGTCTACAGGAGGACAGCTCAGAGGGTATGCTTTGCCTTCAGGACTGTCTCGGATGATGCAGCATTCGTCATCTCTGGAATGATGCCGATTGACATCTTGGCAGATGAGATGGCGAATATATACCATGCGAAGCCAATCTCTCCCTTATTGCAGACGAAGAACGCTGAGAGGGAGAGATCCATAAATAGATGGCAAGAGCGGTGGGAACGCTCGGGAAAGGGTCGGTGGACTCACAGGCTCATTCCTGCCATCAAGGAGTGGTTGGAGAGACGACACGGTGAGATTAATTATAATCTCACCCAGTTTCTCACGGGACATGGATGATATCTCCAATACCTTCACAGGTTTAAATTGGAGATCTCACCCGACTCTCCAAATTGCGATGGAATCCCAGAGGACCCAGAGCATGTATTCCTCCACTGTCCGAGATTTGTGGAAGAAAGGAGGAACCTAGAGGAGACTCTAGGAGAGGTGCTGGTACCAGAAAATCTGGTGCCGAAAATGGTAGCACATCAAGAGAATTGGGATGCGGTCAACTCCATGATCGCATCTATTCAAGATGAATTGCGAAAGGCAGAGGAAAGGAGAAAAACGCGGTCACGTGTGCCGCGTATAGAAGAAATGGGATTAAGCTAGAGTGAGCTAACTCCGCCCCGTGATGTAATACCTTATGGTGGTTCCGCGGGGCAGGGAGGGAGTCGGGGGTGGTTTTAGTGGGTAAAAATCCCACACGCTGATGTGTCCAGACCAGTGTCTTTTAAAGATTTCCACCTCCTCAAAAAAAAAAAAAAAAGACAAGAGGCTTGACCCCAGGAAAGCCACACATCGCCTCTCCTCTAGCTCACCCTCAAAGAGAGTTAGGTTGACCTTGACTCCGTGACCTAAGATACTCAACTGTGATTAGGAGATCCTTTTCGAAATAAAATGGAAATATTCATTTGTCATGTTAGGAAAATCAATTTTAAAAGCTATCAACTACTGTTGAGAAGGTCTTTCTAACGAGGAGAACGTATCTTTGTCCATACCAGGACTATCTTAAATCCCTCTTGCTCATTTATACGGTCCATGGGATGAGAACATCATTTCCGTGTGGCCTTTCCTTGCGACCGCGGCCAAAGGCAGACTGTCTTGTCTTGTCAAAATCAACGAAGATCGATGATTATTATTTGCTTCAAGCTGACTTTCTTGTAGACACTTACTCAAGTGTAGGCTTCCTACTTGCCTGTCGTCTCATCAAAACTTAATAAACATCTCAAATCGTTACCGACTCAATGCGCAAATAACTTCTGACCGTTGTAATACCAATTTTCTAGTAGCACAAGAAGCCGTGCCGCAACCCAGTTGAGTGCTTTCCAGTCTGAAGGCATTAAAATCATTGAAGAGATGTAATTAGATGAGCAGAAGCTGCTCAGAACCAAGTACAGAAGTTATCTTTCTTGATAGCCCATTGCAACCGGAAAGGGGGAAGACAGTCACCAACTCGGAGAATAGGGCGACCTGTGATGAAGGTAAGGGTTGAATTTTGGGCCCAACGTCTTGCCACCCAATTTGCTCTGTTAAATCCTCATCTGTTTCCAAACCAGCAAACGTGGGCAGTGGAAATTAATTGGAGTCAAACCACAATGCCAGGCAAAATCATTTCATCATCTCAGATTCCATTTAAGCTGGCCAATATAGATAAATGATCACGATCGTGCGGGGAATCATCATCGAAGCAATCATCTTCATTCAAGTCTTCATTGTCAGGCGAATAAAATAAACTGCCTTCTATCTATTAGAGATAATCTATAAAGTTGCCATCATCTAATCAATTTTATGCAATTTAATTTGCACAATTGATCGATCGCGATCACCGCAAAACCAATAATCCATAACCGCATCAATCGATTCGAGGGGGGGAGGACAACGTTGCACCGAACCTGAGAACGCCAGCATTTCAATTCTGCATTCTTCATGCGATCCATCTCGTCGCTACCATCGCCATTCAACCTCAAAACAATCGTCATTTCTTATGAATGACCTGCACGATCATCAGCTTCATCTGAGTATGATCCCCGTAACCAGAAGGTGGAAAGGAATAATTTGTACGAGCGGATGGAGTTCCAGAATGGATTGTTGCATTGCGGTCGGAGAGATATGACGAGAACCAATTGTTGCATTCAGAGGTGCTGCCGTTGCACCGCTAGCGCAGGTACCGCAGAGGGCAGCACTAGAACTGCAGCAGGAGCAGCAATCGCAGTCGATCGTGGCGGAACCTGAAGGTAACTTTGCAATCAGCAATAATAACAATGGAAGGCTAGATATCGGACTGAATCAGAAGTGGAATGGCATTGGACCTGAGGTGGTTTCCGCAATATCCTGGCTTATTCTAGGGTCGTTCAATTGGGAGACCCTCGTCTCCTGGGTACAACCGCCGGCTGAAACGCTAACCCGTCAGTTAGCCCTTACTTCCGAAGGCTCCTCTTACAAACCCCGTCCCTCAAGCAGGATACACACTGTTAATACCAAAGGGTCCGAAAAAACCGAACACCAGGACCTTTTGTCACCGTTGTCCGACCTCCACCCAGAGTATAGCACCCTCCAATGTTGCAACTGAGTCCAATTGATTGAAATCAAGAAATTTATTCGATAAAAAAATAGAAACAAAACTAGAACATAAAATAGAGTGAAAAATGTAAGGTGCACGATTATGATCCTTGGGGGAGAAGAACAGAACATTGGTTGGGCTCTAGACAAACAATTTATCAACAAATGATCACAAATGATCAGGCACGAAATTGCAACATCGACAATTATTCGAGAAGAGTTCGGGGCGATCTGATCAAGGGGGCAGTGGATAAGTCGCCGATGAGGAAGTATTGATTTGGCTAAATGTCTTCAGTGGTATTTAAAAGAGGGGTTAATAACCCTGCAAGATTGTCTAGTAGTAGTGGAACTGTTATCTGGGAAGCAAACCATTTAAAAATGGAGGATTTCTGCTATCTTAAAATGGACAATCACGACCGAATACGCAGTTGCAGTTGTTGACTCCAATCCTGGTGCAATTAATATGGGAAACTCCTTCAGAGGTGCCTCGTGTACTCACCATGTTGATGATATTTACCCCCCCAATGATGATGTGCCTCGTGGCCAGCAGGACCTCTTCCACTGCATCCGGGGGTCTCCAATGACCTTTAGCGGGTAGCTTACGCCCGAGCAAGTAGTTCTGATCCACTAGCTGGCAGTACACCTGCATCCAAGGTAGTAGGCTTGAGAAAGCATCTCGGTAAAGAGCCAACCGCAAAAAAACCGGTAAACGTCGCGACACACTGGGAGTCCTCGGAGCCGTCGACAACTCTCTGTCGTAGTGGATGGGACGATGTGAGCCTAGCGTTACCAAGACGTGCATCAAGAACCAACCCCTTCGAGACCCTGGTCGAGTAGTGTACACTGATTCGCGTTGCCCAAGCGAACGCTGATCCATCCGAGAATTCCAGGACTAGCTAAGCGTAGGTCAGGTCTCAGGGAACTAGGGTAGGGGCTGTGTCCCCGAAGGTACACCCGTTCTTAACTATTGCGGCCCGCTCCTTTGAACACGACGCGCTGCTGAATTTTCCATGGAGCATGAATCTAAGCAAACAACAAGGATCGACGAAATAGCAGGGAAGGAAAAAAAGTTGAGTGCGTCTGGGCGCATCACAAAAGTCCTCACCGCAGCGATCAGCGAAAGAGGCAGCCAGGGCTGAAAGCTGCGCGACTGACGGTGCTAGAGGGCAAGTTCAATACCCTGGGGCACTGTTCCGAAAAAAGCCTAGTTAGAATCGCTTGTCCTGATCAGGTGGATTCGAACAAGAAGAAGAACAAGATAGAAGTGCAATCGACCGTCCTAGCTAGAGCGGAATAACAAAGGCTCATTAGGAAATGCGCGGCAGCGGTGAAGCATATGCGGCCGGCAACGTTTCTCCAGTGAAACGTCAGAAAAAACGTCAAAAACGAACGGATGCAACTGGAGCTACAGGACCGCATCTCCTTCTACAGGTGAACGTGGAGAGCAGCGAAAAACGCTTTGAAAGCAGAAACAGCCACACTTCTCACTAAGAACACTGCTAGCGACAAACGGATCGCAGATAGCCCACTGCAAAGTAAACTGAAGAAAAAGCGAAAAGAGGAAGACGTGCTTGAAAGAGAGTTCATCAAAGTAGTTTTCAGGCCCTAAAAAAGAAGGCGAAGAAGGATAAAAGAAAACAAATGGCTACGCCGCCAGTAGCCGGTATGTCCAAAAGCAAGGAGTCTCCAAACCAGACGAGAAAACGACGATAGGCTAGACCGTCGGCTCTACCCATTAAGCCGACAGAAGGCAAGACATTTGCGGAAGTCCTTAGTGAAATTCACCATAGGATGAAAGCCGAAGACAACGAGGCAGAGGTGTCTTCCATACAGAAAACAAAGGGTGGTGGAGTCCTCGTCGAACTGGGTCGAAAGACGACTAGCAAGAGTACACTCTGAGAACCGGTCAAGGGGTTATTCTGGGAGAAGGATCTTATTTCTAGTCTAGAGCCTATGTGCTCCCTAGAAGTCCAAGATCTTGACAGCCTAACAGAAAAAGTCGTAGTAGAAGAGGCCATAAACCGTGAATGGCCAGTAGCCAATGCTTGGATAGGTATCACCTCTGTAAATGCTCAAGGCCAAAAACTCGCCGCGGCGGAAGTTTCCGAGCAATATACGAGGAAACTCCATAGCAGCGAGAAAATCAAAATTGAATGGGTAGTATACAGGGTACAAATGCGAATAGTCTCCACCAAGTGTTACACGTCAGCAACTTGCCAGGAACCGGACAGGAGGACAGTATACCGGAGATACGGCCAGATAGGTTACCAAGTGAAAACCTGTAATGAAAGCAGAAATTCCGTTCTCTACAGTGATCGGCGCGTCCGATGAGAGCGTCGGTGTCCAATCTTTAGGGCCGAACTGGAAAGGACGCAGTTCGTTGCGAAGGTATAGGCTAATCTAATGCTAATCAGCGAGCAATACCGTAACAAAGACCTGGCTTCATGGCATCTCGACTTATCAGGTACCGCTGCCATCTGAGATCAGGTCGACGTTCGATTTCCTGTTCTTGCCCAAGGCCGTGGCAATGGGTTTGTCTTAGTTCGATGTTTACCCGACGCTCCCCTCCCCTCCCCGGGTGACCACCGGAAAGTTTGTCGAAGCTGTCGGAACCGCGCTGGAGGGCGCGTTACAGCTGACACCATCGTAAATTCAGTGATGAACCTGATAACGACAGCATGTGGGGCTTCCTTGCACCGGAGGGGCCCCAACCGTGACAAGGCTTCTATGTACTTAAGGACGGCAGAATTTGCCGACCAACGGAGGTTGTGTGATAAGCTCCGCCGTTTGGCATAACATTTACACGCCAACGAGGAATCATGCGCCGTAAAGGCACAATATAGATCAGTAAAAAGGAAATTCTGCAGCGCGATAAGTAAAAATAAAGCTCGCGACTGGCAAAACCTGATTAACGAAGTGAATGAGGATCTGTACAGACTTGGCTATTAGCTTGTCATCCGGAGTATCGAGGGTGTGAGGAAGCCCTGAGTACTAACTACCGACCAGATGGACCGCATTGTACGGGCATGATTCCCCAGACATCTTGTACGGGTTGATGTCAGTAGCGCTATGTATGTTTTACGCGGCCAGGAAAGTGATCGAAAAGCTCATCAGGAGCAGACCCACTGAAGTGATCCACGCTTCCGAGGACTTATCCCCAAGGCAGCTCGGGTTCAGAACTGAGAGCGAAAGAGGATACTGTTATCGAGGTCGCGGATGCGTTTCATCTGGCCCAGGCACACAGCCGCCAACCTCGACAGATAGTGCTTCTCAAAACGCTTAATGTCAAAAATGGTATTTTAAAGAGGGGTTAATAACCCTGCAAGATTGTCTGGTAGTGGAATTGTTATCAACTGTGAAGCAAACATTTAAAAATGGAGGATTACTATGATACTGCATAGAGTAAACAACGTTTCCAAATGGTAACGGCAAAGGAACGCGGTAAAAATTACTTCAAATAGGCTCCAAATAGAAGAACGCGTCAGCAACGGGCTCCCCGTCTGACATAGGTCACGACTCGGTCGGCACGTTTAAGGGTGATGCCAAGGACGTCAACAATGAAATAGTTTCCCTCAGGAAGCTAGCGCGACAACAGCGCTGCAGAACCGGACACCCTATACCACCGCTGAAGTCAAACTTGGTAACAAGCAAATTACCCCAGCGCCAACCAAACATCGGCAACAACCACCACTGGCACCTCGGAGGAAATAGGTGAGTACTAGTATTCCTCCGATCATTATTGTTAAACCAAAGGAGAGTTGCAGGTTTACCGAGACCACAATCTTCAATGTGATGACCAAGGACTTCATGCTGAATAAGTTAGGATGCTGCCACCATCATATACTCTTTAAACCCAAAGAGGACTACACCGCTACGCTGGACCTTGTCATTCAAAACAAGGTGAAGTTCTTCACAAGTTCGTGATCTAGATCATACCTACTCCACACAAAAGACTGCTGAGTATCTGACAACCCAAGGCATGATGTACTGTAAAATCATTCGTCACCTCGAAGGTAAACCAAAAGGACCCTAAACTGAGGCTGTGGTTAGCCACTTTTGATGCCCCCTTGCAGATCAATGATTTTGACTTTATGGTCCACTTCCAACGGATTATGAACAATCAAATATAGCAATGCACAAGAGGAAGGCTTCAAGTACGTAAACTGTGAGGCAAGTCATGGTCAGAAGATATACCCAAAAACAGGCCCCCTCCACCCGGGACCAAACCAATCCCATCCACTAGGTATCAGGTGATTTCTACGGCTTCTTTAGTCCAGCGATCCTTGTCGTTCGCCGATGCACTACGCAACAACATTCCAAACTCGCCGTGAAGCAATCCCAAATCTCCGTCAGTCACCAAACAATGCCAACAGTTCATAATGATGTTCAACGCAACGATCAATCCTATAGTACCCAATCATGGACAATAGGGTCATTTAGCTTAAAAACAATTCTATCAATCAAGGCAGTCAGTCGGGCGGTCAAAGGGTAATATAGGTCTCAGAGCGAAACGTGGAGTGATACCCCCGAAGGAGCGTCAAACATGCGAAGCGCTTGCAGAACAACATCAATAGTTCTACTACCGAACCCTGTCTCCACCTCCACTTGGTGATCGCTGGGAGTTCGTTCTTAATGCAGACGGAGACGGATGAAGGCGAGCCTCTCGCAGATATTTACCTAAGGCTCATGACTCGGTGTCATGGCCCACGGGAGTCGTCCACGTCCTCCGGACAAGACATTATGGAGAAGATTGCCGATAACAAGAAGGAATAATGTCGACGACTGAATAAGCCCTTATCGGACTTCGTTCAATTTCTCCGAGGTTTTACCTCAATGCACCACATGGTATTCGCTCTGGCAATAGCTACTAGTTTCTCTAGAATGCCCCTCCTGCCGAAAGCATTCCATATACCCATCGTTATTGAAAGCAAAATCGAAGAATCAGTGAAACTGACAGTTAAGCACAGAATGCTACTCCAAAATGAGGGTGTTGAAGCGGCCAGTGAAAGAAAATTAAGAACGGAATGGTTGGATAAGCTTTAAAGCTGTTCTTTGATGCGCTGCAATTTTTGCGAAGGTCGGGAGCACGCAGCTAACCTGGAACCGTTTGACATATTATTTTGAGCTAGTCCACCTACTCTCCTGGCTTAGTGAACTTTCAAGTCAGGGAAACTCTTCACCATCAGGAGGGCGGAGGAAGAAGTGAGTTGTTGGCTCAAGTTACCTCTTGTCATCCGGTCTCCCCAACATTCGAGCTCAATCTTCTTCGCAAAAGAAGAACCCAAATGTAATTCGCAACACCTCTCCATCGTGCTCCTGAGAACCTTGTCTAGAGAGAGCTTCCTTGTATCTGAACTTGCTGAAGAAACTCATCCCACATGACTTTTGGCTCGACAAATCACGAGGTTCTGTTAAACCTACCTATCTGTCACTTTCCTCCATCAATTATTATATTGGTCGCCACCTACCCTGCAAACCGATTCTGCATTTATTTTCTCAGGAGTACCATTGAGCTACATTCGAGGCCCCCACCAGGAGTGGAGAACTGTCTTTACTTTCTGCATACAGATGACCTTCAACCTTTTTTATCTCTTTTTCGCGCCCATTAGACTGCATGTCCCCTAATTTAAAATTGACATCTTGGCGTACTGGTGTTCTGTGCAAGTTTGCACTAAATGTCATAAAATACCTTTTCCTGCTCTCTGGCACGGTTAAACGGTCTCTGCAGTACAAGCAGTACTCCCTAGCTGTCTTCTTAGATATAGAGGAAGCATTCAGCAACGCTAGTACCAACGCCATCAAGGAAGCCTTGGCCAGTATTGGATTAGAGGGGTATCTTACGCATTGGATTATATCCATACTAAGTACCAGGATAATCCAGTCGTATCTGGGAGGCAACCACTTGACCAGAGCTGTGAACAGAGGCACGTCCCAGGGTAGCACCATCTCTCCGCTGCTCTGGTTAATAGTAATGGACGTAATTTTACGAATATTGGAAAGCAGCCAGATAAAGGTAGTGGCATATGCCGACGACTTGGTGATATTAGTGTCAGGGATGTTTCCGCCCATTATAAACAACATCACGGCCAAGCGGTCATTAAGGCCTTGTACTCAGCGACGACATCCTCCAGACCGATGGGGCAGTGCAGACATGCGCTGAAGGTCACACTTCTCCGGGTTTCCGGTCATAGGAACATAGAGGGGATTGAGTGGGTTAACGGATTGGCTCTGCTCTTAGCAGTCCTTCGACGAACTCTACTCGCACTAGCTGGCAGCCGAAGGCTACTTGTGCCAAGTCAAAGCCCGCTTATAACATAGTCCGATCACGGGAGCTCCTGTGCCAGACGCGTGCAAATGCATTCAAGACTACGGCGGTCTACACGGGGCACTGGCCCATAAGGCACCATGCCGCCAGACTCGGCATACCCTACAATTCACAATGCTGAAACTGCGGAGAAGGGGGGGAATCCCTCAGGCACTTCCTCTGCGATTGCCCAGCTCTACCTAGAGTTAGGCTACGGACACCGGGTAAACCATTCTTTGGTAACCTCAGAGAGATATCTAGCTGCAGGGTGGGAGAGCTGCTTTTCTTCGTAAACATTATGGGCTGGCTCTCTGCCTCCCTGCTTCCATAACAGCGGTCACGGTTTAAGGAGTTTTTAGCATCAAAACGGCACACCACAGCGCTAATTGGGCTCCTCGGAGCGGCCACTGTTACCTACCCTCCTCTCTCAGAAGAGCTTTCCTGTGTCAAATATCCTACACCGTCTGCGCTTTTTCAGTGAGTGAGGATGCTAATTAATTGGGCTTCTTGCATATTGCAGTGGTTTATTACTTTCCATCATCCCCCCCACCGAAGAAAAGAATTCCCAAGCGTCAGTTGGCAAGGTCACAAGGGAAACGCAGGTGACGCCTCCCCATGATAAGGCAGGCGGGAAGACAGGAAAACGGGCTAGAGACGGTACCAACGAGCCTCTTGGACCACAGCAAGTCCCGAAGAAGAAAGAAGCCTCTTCACCAAAGAAGGCGGAGCCGGCGAGAGTACCCGCGAGAGTCGGTAATCTCACGATTGCAGCCAAAACACCTACAAAAGTGGAAGAAACCAACGCCCGGAGGCCCGAACAATGGACTAAGGTGAGCAACAAGAGGAAAAAGGACAAAAAGAAGCTCCGCCCGGAAATAATAATTATTTCCTATGCCGACATCCTCCGAAAGGTGAAGTCAGAGCCGGAATTGAAGGATTTGGGGGATAGTGTGAGCCGTATCAGGCGAACACAGAGAGGGGATCTGAAGCTGGAGTTAAATAGATCCGCCGACAAGTCGGTCGATAACTTCCGCGGGAAGGTGGAAAGTGTACTTGGAGAGGAAGCTGAAGTAAGAGCTCGGAAACAGGAGATAGTGGTTGAATGCAAGGACCTAGATGAGGTCACCTCACGGGAGGACATCTGTGCTACGCTAAAGCAACAATTCAACCTTAGCGATATAGACCAGAGTGCCGTAAAAAGGATGAAAAAGGCAAATGGCGGCACACAGACCGCCATTATTAGTTTGCCGGCGGAATCAGCTATTAAGCTAATTACCGCGGGCAAAGTAAGAGTAGGTTGGGTCGTGTGCAGGCTCAGGGAGCAAATATCTCTAAAGAGATGCTTCAGATGCCTCGATTTCGGCCATTTTGCGGCGGCATGCACTAGCCAGCATGATAGGTCGAGGAGTTGCAGGAAGTGTGGGGAAGAGGGCCACCTCATCAAAGATTGCACCGGAGATCCACGGTGTATGCTATGTAGTGGGAAAGAGGGCGTGGACGACCGGCATGTTGCGGGAAGCAGCAGATGTCCGGTATATAGGAGGGAGCTGAACCGCACTGGCAAATGAGATTGATACAAATCAATCTCAATCACTGTGAGGCAGCTCAGGACCTGCTCTCGCAAACCATTCGAGAGTCGAGTGTGGATGTCGCGGTTATTTGCGAGCCATACAGCCCATCGACGAACACCAGAGGTCAAATTCTGTTGGAGTCATTTGCGGAGCTGAACATCGTGCTGGCCAACGTTGGATGCGTGCCCACCTTTCGAGGAAGAGGGTCAGGTTCGACCGTTGACCTGACATTTGTTAGCACTTCACTGGTGAGAGAGATGGCTTGGCAAGTAAGTGAGAACTACACCCACAGTGACCACCAGGCCATCTTCCTCCACATTGGGAACCGGGGAACCAGTCAACGACGCTCTGGAGGTGGAAAGGCTAAGGCGATTGGCTGGTGTATCGGAGCTTTCGACGAGGAGACATTCCTGGCCGCATTGGAGGGAGCCCATGATCCGGATGGAACAGCGGTGAAAAGGGTCACACAGCTGTCTCAGCGTGTAACCGAAGCATGCGACGCTACGATGCCACGACGACGTTTGCACCACGGCAAGAGGCCAAACTACTGGTGGAACACGGAGTTCGCTGCCTTGAGATCCTCTTGTCTCCGAGCGAGGAGACTTTCCCACAGGACAAGGGGAAGGCCGGAGCACCAGGAGCGTGAGGAGGAATACAGGGCTCTGCGAAGCAACCTTAAGAAGGCCATTCGGAGAAGCAAGCGGGAATGCTACCAGAAGCTCTACATGGAGGCTAATACGAATCCGTGGGGTACAGCCTTCCAAGTTGTAATAAAGAAGATCCGCGGGCGAAAATCACCTCAAGTGACATGCCCAAGGCTCTTGTTCCAAATAATTACAACTCTTTTCTCGCAGCAGGAGCAGGACGAAAGAGAATCCCAACTGGCAGCTCAGCAGGACGTCTTCTCGATCCCTGATGTTACCGAAGAGGAACTTGGGGAAATCTGCAGAGGTATTGGGGACAGTAAGGCTCCGGGATTGGACAGAATTCCGAACAAGGAAGGCTCTGAAGGTGGCGGTCAAGGCCAGACCAAGGTGGTTCACAAGCACATTCGAATCGTGCATGGCGGAAGGAGTTTTTCCCGCCCAGTGGAAGAGGCAGAAGCTGGTGTTGCTACCGAAGCCCCAAAAACCACCCGGCGTGGCCTCTTCATATTGCCCTATTTGTCTCTTAGACACCATGGGGAAAATGTTGGTGAGGGTGATATAGAGAGCGGCAATATGGGTTTCGTCGAGCCCGTTCTACGGTCGATGCAGTAGCAAAGGTCGTGGAATTGGCTCGAAATGCAATGGCCATGGGCAAATGCTGTGCTCTGGTCACGCTGGACGTCAAAAATGCTTTTAACTCAGCCAACTGGGGCTGGATTAAGGGCGTTTTGGCCAAACTGGGTGTTCCTACCTACTTGGCTCGGCTCATCGAGAGTTACTTTTCGGACAGACTTCTCTGGTACGAGACGGACGACGGGCCGAAGGAGTACATTGTGACAGCAGGTGTGCCTCAAGGTGCTGTATTGGGACCGCTGCTGTGGAAGAGAATGTACGACAGAGTGCTTGGCCTTCGCGTGCCGGAGGAGACAACGCTGATTGGTTTTGCGGACGACCTGGCGGTAGTTGCAATTGCAAAGCATCCCGAGGACGTGGAGGTTTATGCAAATGAAACCATTCATTCCATCAAGTCATGGTTACAATTGGCCAAGATGGACCTGGCGGACGAAAAGACGGAGGCGGTCCTCATTACCAACCGTAGGAAGAACAACACCGTTACCATCCAGGTTGGTAATCGTGAGGTCGTCTTAAAATCGGTTGTCAAATACCTGGGGGTGATGATGATGATGAGAAGGCAGCAAATGCCAGCTCATCCCTTGCAAGGATGATGCCTAACGTGGGATGGCCGAAGTATAGTCGCAGGAATGATCCCTATAGATCTTCAAGCGGGCGAGGCACACTGGCTCTACGAAAAACGGAAGGCAAATCCAGTCGAGGTGAATGCGGATTTCCGAAAAGCCATCAGGAGAGAGTTGTGTGGCAAGTGGCAACAACGATGGGATAACTCCGACAAGGGCCGGTGGACCCATACATTGATCCCGTGTATCGATAAATGGGTCAACCGAAAGCACTTTTTTCCGAAATTTGTCCTGAAGAAAAGGGTTCATAGAGCACACCTTTCTATATATTTTTGGATACACCGTAACCGTTGATTACCATTATAGCACTCAAAATGATTCTTCCCAATTGCAACATTACTTTCACCTTCGCAAACAGATCCAAGCACATAACATACACAAACATCAATTAAAGCCAAGATACTATCTGAATCCATCATAGTAAAACCCAACTAGAAAACCAATCTTTTGCCACCAAAGGAGAAGCCCTTATTCAGTACAAAGGTCTTATAATTAATCCTGTAAATGCATGGCGATACTGCTCGCTTTTATCAGCCTGCTAATGAAACTGTGGGTGGAATTGTGTAGAGTCCATTTGCCTGCAACTGACAATTGCTAATGGGCTTGGCAATGGCTAATCAAGCGACCATGATGTAGGTTTCACTTCACCATATATCACTCATTTGTTACTAGCCAGAAGCAAAATGAATGAAAGGAAAACTTTAAGGATACCTCAACCATAAACTTTGGAGCGAAAGATGCAGATGCAGATTGTGGCTGCGTCTAAACAATCTAAATTTTTAAGAGCGAGCTGCCAGTGTTTGTTGAAGGGAAGACCCTTTGCAGAGTTGGGCGAACAATTCCGACCTTGGTGAACTTACTTTCTTCCTCTATAGGAAACCTTGGATCGTGAGAAGAATCAATACAGGCGCACCCCTCCTTAAATTCGGCTACTGCTCGTTACAAACTGGGAGTCCAGCATAAAATCCATTTATGTCACCCAGAGTGCTTTTGCTCTATTATTCGTTTACTTTTATCGCGTCCAACATACAACAGAGGAAACAGACATTCTGCCCACATTTCTCTCCATCCATTCAAGTGATAAGATTGTAACTTTGTCCCAACAATATCGCACTCTACTTATGCCAGAAGATTCTGATGACGTTGATGACGCCAATTCAGCCACAAGTAACGGATAAATGGTCATCACGCGGACGCGCAGACTATCCAGAATAGCCTCATTCCTTTCACAATGGAGTGCACAACTCAAAATTCAAAGGGACTTTATTATAAATTATGAGCGCTTTGATTGTGCAAAAGAGTACGGACAGCGGCCCCTTGGCTGGAATGCAAAATGGGCCCTTACCTGACTTTCGTAACAATGGCTCATAAAGAAGGACGTGGACTCGATTTTATGCAGCAAGAAATTACCTTGATTACAATGCACTGGAAAGTTAAAGTAACCCATTGCCTCCCATAAAATTCTGCTTTACGCAATCCCGCGATTTTCTTTTTCCAAGAACACCGTCTGGGTTGAACCCAGTTTCACTGTATCCCAGCGATTTTCAGGGCAATCACGAGATGCCAATGCCAGGAAAAGCTCCTCTAACCTTAGCTAAAAGAAGAATAAATTCAATGATTATTTTGCAGAATGGCAATAAGTCCAGTTGGATGGTCACTTTAGACTAATGCGCCCATTCTCATTTCGACCCCACAGCCTTACAGGTAATGGTATTAATCAAGCTGCAACGGTTATTTGTTTTTTAATGCTCCCCAAAGATTTATTATTTCCTTCAGTGAGGCCAATGCACAGTGCCTCCTCGCACTCCACTCGTATCGCTTACTCGATACCCTCCATTTGCCGCGAAAAATTCATTAAAATTTTTCAATATTATTTACAGCTAAATAAATGTTCATTCGACACCTCCGGGAATCGGTAAATGGTAAAATCCCAAGAAGTAAGCAAAATAGTCAACTAAGACGTGAGAAAAACAGTTAAAAAAGAAGAACGACAATCATTTGACCACCCATTTGAAGAAACACCTTGCAGATGTGCGACAAACACTGAAAACCCCCCGAGAGGCGACAATCTTTCCATTGCCCCGAACACTAGCGCGAATAGCATCATCCAGTCAGCATACAACATTCAGCATCGATGGACCAGCAACACTTCCACTATTCACTAGAATCAAACGATCCCATTCAGTTCGATTATTTATCGCGCATTAATTAAAGATATACGCACAGATAATCAGATTTCAGATTTCTGGTCACCATCAAAGATGAAGATGATGATGACCAAGACCAAGACCAAGACGAGCTAATCTCCAATACATTGATGTGTGACTATGCTGGAATTGGTAGGTGAGTGAGGAGTCCTCGAGCTGAGCTCTAAACAGAAAATAGAAGACAGCAATTTTCCAGGTTGTCAAAACCCCAATTTTCCTGAGCATAGGAGGAACATAGGCTGTTGGAATTTCTGCATATACTTTGAATGTCAAAAATGTACCTATCGTGTCAGATCTGGTATCGCTAACTCAGTGACATTCAAAGAGCAGAAACCCTTTAAAGAATTTCTTCGTCACGACTTGGTTGCTAGCTTCGTCGTAGCTTAGGCAACCTAGATACCTAAACCCACAGGTCAATCTAAACACGTAATGTCCTCAGGCGCCCAGAGGAACTCATCTCTTCAGCTCCAATAACTTTCTAGCAAAACTCACAAGATCCTGCTGTCTCAACTCACCTTGTTTGACCTGTCAAAGATGACGTGGTGCTCAGGAAGACGGGGCGGCAACCCTGTCGGCGAAACCAAAACCAAGTGGCCGAGGAGAACCTCCATAGTGGTGGCACCGGGGGACGCTGTACTCACTTTGGTTTGCCGGCCGTGATGCAGTAGGTGAATACTGCAAAGGCCTAATTAGGGCGATACTCGTGGGAATCAAATGAGTACAAAACTAGAAAAAAAAAACAAAAACCAAAAAAACGGGGCCCCGTACCGCACCAAAACTGGTTAATCAGGCGGAGGCACGTCTCCGAATCACTGAAAGCCAGGTGACTACACCCAAGAAGGGAGAAGTTGGGACGTCAAGCAGTGGATCCAAGGTGAGCATTGGTATACTGCGTGGACTACAGCCAACGAACACCACTGCTCAAAGAGCAGGGACCAGCAATAGCACGTCTGAGATAAATATAACAGACGTCAGGAAGGAGACAGGTCTCAGTGGCGCCGGGGTTAAATGGTACCTGCGCTATCTGAAGGAAGGCCTGAAACCAGAAGAGGCCCTTAAGAAGGCTCAGGACAGACCTAAGCCATCTCTACCGGAGCCGAGAAAGCGGGGAGCAGCAGAGATCAGCCCGCATGAAGGGAATGCTCCCAAAAAACCCAGACCTGAACCCAAGGGAGGAGAAAACCCGGACAGGTCAGGAGTGAAGGCAGGACCCAGGAAACCCGGCATTAGCTATGCTAGTGCGGTCAAGGGCATTCGACTGGCCATACTGCCAAAAAGATTTCCCGAGCAAATACTCACTCGGGAGGAACAGGAAATCATTGAAGAACTTGTCGTCAAGCAGATAATTAAGGGTTGGACGTCGAAACTGGTGTTCACCGGGATACGCTTTCGACCAGGGCTTATACTGGTGGACTGCGCGACGGAAGGTACCGTAGAATGGGTTAGAACCATAATTCCTGGATTGCCAGGCTGGGAAAGGGTGGAACTGTCTACATGTGCTGGAGATGATATACCAGGAGCCCACATGGTGACAGTTTTTCTCCCAAAGGCCGCGGCAATAGTAACAGAAGACCTTATGAGACTCCTAATTGCTCAGAACGAAGATCTCCATACTCGACTATGGAGAGCCTTCAGAAGCAAGGTGGAGGGAAAGGGTAAACTCCTCCGGGGTAGATGACCGATCCCTAGAGGCAATTAAACGTCGGAGTTGTCATATCAACTACCGATTTGGCAACATACCCGTGCATGTGCACAAGGAAAAGCCAACGAAAGAGACCTCGGAGGAGGCATCGGGTGGAAAACTTACCGAGGTCCCTGAAGAAGTCGCGGAAGCCATAGAGGCGGAAAGAACGGGATCAACCAGGGAAATAGACCTGCTGCCCAGTGAAGAGCAGAAGCTGGACGACCTAGACCTAGGACTCCTAGGGCTCGGGGTGGACAGCGACGCGCAGGAAAGCGCCATGTCGGAGGAGGAGGGTGACACTCCGACAGTGGAGAAGAGCTCCAAACAATAACGGAGCCAATGGCCAGCACTAGGATAGCCCAGATAAACCTCCACCATGCGAGAGCTGCATCTGCAGTGATTGCAAGGGCAAATTCCAAGGAGAACATTGGAATAGTGCTGGCTCAGGAGCCCTGGGTGTACCGGGGGCAGATTCACGGTCTGCAAGGAGGAGACATGCAGGTAATTTGGGACTCTTCTTGTGAAAAACCAAGAGCTTGTATAATTCTCAAACGTAATTTAAAATACATATGTCTTTCAGAGTTCTTAACCGGTGACCTTGTGGCCATCCAAGTCTCATTGGAAGCCGGGAGGAGCCCTCGAGAGGTAGTTGTAGCATCGGGATACTTCCCAGGAGACGAGAGCCGGGCTCCACCGGAACAAGTCGCAAAGCTGACGGAGTATTGCGAGGAGAGGGCGTTACCACTTCTTCTCGGCTGAGATGCCAACGCCCACCACGAAGTGTGGGGAAGCAGTGACACTAATCGTAGAGGTCAGCACCTTCTCGAATTTATTCTTAGTAATAAGTTAGAAATATACAACGTAGGGAACACTCCAACATTTGTGACCAGCACCAGACAAGAGGTACTAGATATAACTCTAGGAAATACCCTAATGAACGGGATGGTCAGGAATTGGAGGGTGTCGGATGAACCCTCAATGTCTGATCACAGGATAATCAGATTCGACATTGAGGGTAACTCCGAAACAAAAAGAATAATAAGGAATCCCAAGAGAACGGATTGGGAATCCTACACAATGCACCTGAGCAACAACATTGCCCACCTTCAAGGGGGCGGTGACATAAGGAGCGAATTAGAATTAGAAACGGTGGTGGAAGACCTCAACACAATCGTCATTGACGCATATGAGGCCAGCTGTCCGGCCAAGACAGTCAAGTCATCAAGGGATGTGCCATGGTGGAACAGGAACTTAGCCAGAATGAGAACAGAGGTACGAAAACTCTTTAACCGGGCAAAACGAACCGGCGACTGGCGGAGGTATAAAAATGCACTGACTGCGTATAGCAACGCGATCAGGGAAGCGAAACGGAACAGCTTTAGGGAATTCTGTGAAGGGATTGAACAGATCACAGAAGCAACCAGGCTGTACAAGGCTCTAGCCAAAGACGGGGGAATATCCTCGGTCTGCTTGAAAAAGGAAGATGGGACATTCACCGAGAATGGGGAGGACAGGGTACACCTGCTTCTCAGAATTCATTTCCCGGGGTCCTACCCCTCGGCGGCAGGCGACAATAATCTGCCTGACACCCCAACAACGAATAAAAGGGGAAGGAAAGAGAGCTGGAAACTAGCAAATGAGGTATGCTCGGAAGCTAGGCTAAGATGGGCAGTGGGAACCTTTCAACCAATGAAATCTCCCGGAGTAGATGGCATTTTCCCAGCACTTATCCAGAGAGGCCTAGGAATTATCTTAGAGTCTCTTCTGAGGGTGGTAAGGGGAAGCATAGCACTGGGTTACATACCAAGGGCATGGAGACGGACAAAGGTGGTCTTTATTTCGAAAGCGGGTGAAAAGGATCCTTTTCACCCTAAATCTTTCAGACCAATCTGCCTAACATCGTTCGTACTCAAAACGGTGGAGAAGGTCATAGACAACTATATTAGGACTAACGTTCTAAAGCGTAATCCCCTACATCACTGTCAACACGCTTACCGGGCAGGAAGGTCAACCGAAACTGCTCTGTATCAGCTGACAGAGGTACTACGGGACACCATCGAAACAAAAGAAATTGCACTGTGCGCGTTTTTGGATATCGAAGGAGCATTCGACAACACATCGCAAACAAAGATACAGGATGCCCTGAGCCGCAAAGGAGTAGGAAACACCCTGGCACTTTGGATGGGCAAAATGCTAGAAAGCAGACAAATAGAGGTACAAACGGGTACAAATTCTATTATCATGAACACCACTCAAGGCTGTCCACAGGGCGGAGTACTATCGCCGCTGATGTGGAGTATGGTAGTGGATGAACTCCTGCACATGTTAACTAACACTGGAATACAAGTCCAGGGCTCCGCGGACGACATTGTTCTAATCTGTAGGGGCAAATATGAAGATACCCTATGTGATAGAATCCAAACTGGATTAAGGGTTACTAGTGCCTGGTGCAGGAAGGTGGGACTGCGGATCAACCCAACCAAAACCACCATAGTACCATTCACTAGGAGGCGTAAGCTGGATCACCTGAAAGCCATAACATTACATGATATGAAGGTGAAACGAGAAACAGAGGTCAAATACTTGAGAATCACGCTAGACCAAAAATTACTCTGGAAGACACATGTCGGAAACACTTGTCGGAAAGCCACGAGGGCTCTGATGACTTGCAGATCCATAGCAGGAAAAAAATGGGGTTGCAGCCCGAAGATACTACTTTGGATATATACTGCAATAGTAAGACCAATGATTACCTATGGAGCGGTAATCTGGGCAGAAAGAACCCAACTCAGCACACAAGCCAGGGAATTACATAAGCTCCAAAGGCTGGCTTGAGTGTGTATCAGTGGGGCAATGAGGACATGCCCAACGGCATCCCTGGAGGTCCTTCTGGGATTAACCCCTCTCCATCTGCACATACAGATGCAGGCAAGGAGATCAATATTCAGGATGGCCGGTAGTATGAGTGAGGCGGGGAGCTGCCTAAATAGAAGGAAGATTGATATCCTTTCTAGGCGGCATCCCGAATTACTGATACCGAGGGACAACATGACAACGAGGTTTCACTTGGATAAGAAGTTTGAAACATGTTGGAGTAACAAGGCAAACTGGGAGAGCGTGGCTGCGACATACGGCTTAAACCAGTCACTGATTACTTGGTACACTGACGGATCTCTCACAGCAGAAGGAGCGGGTGCCGGTGTCATTGGTCCAAGGAAAATGTACTTTGAGCCAATGGGCAGGTACACTAGTATATTCCAGGCGAAAATATACGCCATAGACAAATGTGCCTCCTTTAATCTGCAAAGGAACTACAAGGGGCAGAACATAGCTATTCTCACCGATAGCCAAGTAGCGATCAAGGCACTTAGGTCCAACCATGTGAACTCTAAACTGGTATGGGAATGCCTTGAGAGACTGAATACACTCGGCTCGTCCAACAAGGTCTGGATACTTTGGATTCCAGGCCATGCTGGGCTGGAAGGCAATGAGGCAGCGGATGAACTAGCCAAGAAGGGAGCAGGGATGCCTTTACACGGGCCAAAACCCTTCTGTGGAATCGGAAACGGCTTCATGGCTATGAATCTAAGAAACGAAGAGAACCGGTTGAGGGAACTATATTGGGCGGGCCTACCAGGGATGGAGCAGTCCAGGGTGCTTATTGGGGGATACAAACCCATGCGCACAAAGGATTGCTTAAACCTCACCAAAAAGAACCTCCGAATCATAGTGGGAATTCTCACTGGTCATTCTCGGCTGAACTACCACCTAGGGAAGCTAGGGATATCTACGGACACTGCCTGCAGGTTCTGTGAGGAGGAGGACGAAACCTCTATACACGTCCTGGGACAGTGTCCGGCACTTATGCAAAGTAGATCGAGACATCTGGGAGAACACTTAATACCAGATGCAAAGCTGAAACTTCTGGAAGTGGGGAACATACTGAAGTTCCTAACGGTTACTGGCCTGCTTGAGATACTATGATCAACAGGTACACTATAACCAGTAAAAGGGGCACAATAGTTCTTCAAGGACGCGGTGCGACTTTCCCTTAACAGAATAATAATAATAGGGCGATCAGACCCGAGTCTGCACGGGGACTCATATGAAGTGGCAATTGGCCACGAAACCTTACCAGGGTTATACTGGTACCGTGGAAACCGGGATAGCTCCTGGACTCTCATACTTCGGGCGAGCTCCCCTTGTATGTGAGTATAGCTCGGTTATTTGCGGTAGGCCCCCTAGTGGGAGTTTCATGGGGATTGTGTGTAATGTTAATAGTGGAAATTGGAGATCAGGTCGATCATCCTGGGTGGCCGATAACGACCTAGAGGGCAGAGCTATCCTAAAAATCTAAACAAATTGGCTAAATTGACTGTGAAGGTCCGCCCACAAAAATTGAAGCTCTATCAAAATGCTCGGTCGACACGTTCTTGCACGCCTCTGTGGTAGCCAGGCTCGGGGATGTGGGGGGGGGGGTCCTTTGAGCGCTTTGATCCCTCACGCTTCATTACTAAAAACCTACGTGTCTATTCCGATGCGTGGGTCCCCAACGGATTCTAAACTCGACACTAATTAGGATTTCGCGACGGCCTATCGAATGAAAAACAGAACGCGAACTAAAATGGAAAATAAAAAAGAGAAAAAAAAAACCGGATCGACCTCGCACGTGGAGCCGTAAGTCTCCGGACCCGAGTACCGCGATCAAGGAGGGGAAGATCCACAACGGATCACCGTCTCAATTGCTGTCTCTTCCGCCTCAGATCTTGTATGAGGCGCGGCCTCTGAGGTTCCCACCCTTCCTCGACATCCTCAGGCCAGTTATTCACTTTGAGGACGTCCCTTATAGAAATTCCGCGGGAGTACGGAGGAACGAAAAGGAGGAAGTCCTCAAACTACGATTAGATTAGTCAATCACCATTGTTCGTTGTTCAAGCAAACTTCATTACATTAATTATTACAAAAAAAAAAATGAAAATAAAAATAAACAACATGTAAAATTGAAAGAAATAAAATCATAGAAAAAAAACAATGACTTACCCAGGTGTCACTCCGAGCTCGGATTGATGCTGGTTTACTTTGTTCAAAGTTGCTTACTCTCTATTTTTAAGTAATTGCTTGGACGCCTTTCTACATTATGTTCTTATTCTAGTAACCTTAGTTATGCAGATGAACAGCAGCACACTGAAGTCGTCCTGACGCCAGGAAGTACACGAAACACTTTTACTGAATATTCATCCAGATATCAAAATTCCAAGCGGGCGGCGTTCAACCCTTTCTTCTGCAAAACTTCACTTCCTTTGTCTGTCGCTCCCAAAACTTACTATTTCCTTCTGCCTTCGATCCCAAAACTTCCTATTTCCTTCCTTCGATCCAAAAACTTCTCTTTCTTCTGCCTTCGATTCCAAAACTCTTTTTTCCTCCCTTCGATCCCAAAAATTTCTTTGTCCTCTCCTTCGATTCCAAAAAAAAAACTCCTTATTTCGTTCTGTCCTCCAACAAAGAACAAGCACAACTCCCCGTTCTTTATCGCTTCACTTCTCGCTACATCGCCTCTCTCACTCACTAGGCAATGTTGCGGCAACATGCGCATGCGCCTGCGGATGCGGCAAATCATTCGCCTCTTGTCAAGATCAATTCGCCCGAATGCGTTCAATAATGTGCAATATGCGGCGAACATTAAAGCAATTGCACACTATTAAATGCATTGTTGGAGCAAATTAATTAAGAAAGAGCCGAATGAGATTCCGCTCCCGTCGCGCAGCCGCGGTCACTACATGTGGTTATGCTGACCTTCGGGCCTCCCTACTCCTTAGTTCGGTAGAGATTTAGGTATGTCTTGCATCCACCAGTATGAATGCTAAGTCATGCACTTGGTATAGACTGGTACCGTTGTTGCTTGTCTCAGCGGGGCTCTAATTGTGGTCACAAAATCAATCCGTGTCTTAAGAAGACCGTAGGATTAAGTCTCCACAACAGGTACCTACGTTAAACGCTCAAGGGCTTAACTGTCAAAGATGACGTGGAAGAGGTCTAACCTTAGTTCCTTTTCCCTGCAACAATCTGTAAGAAACGGGACTTCTTTAGCCTTAACATTTCTTCAATACTTTTCAAAACCATAAGGTCATAAGGTCAACTAACACAAAAAGCTCCATTTTGATAGTACATTGATACGGTCAGTCAGGGAATGACTTCCTTCTCCTTTCCTCCTTCCATTTCTACTCTACTTGACCCTTCCCTTTCCTAATTATTAAAATTACCGGAGCGCTAATTAAGGACCTATTGGCAGTCTTGAGCCAACAGCAACGTTTCGGCCTGTGCTTTTCCAGTTCCCCCTCCTATTGGAGTAGAACTTTTCAAAACCTATCGGTCTTCTAATAACTCGGAAGAACGACAAAAACAGCCACGTACTTTTTCCTTCAGTCGCCACATAGCATGTGAAGAACAAAAAGGACGACTCAGTTTCGGGTCAAATATTAGTGCACTCGCAGACCATCTTCAGTGCTAGTGCGTCTTTGTGATTGTGTCTTCTTTCCTAAAATAAATTGAATCGATGCCTTAAACAACAAGTACCCCCGCATCTAATAAGCTTCCCGAAAATAGCAACCACCACTATATTGCCAGTGAGCCTGCGCCTTTCTGGCAGGCAAACCTTCAACAATGACGTGGTTACCTTCAACAATTACGTGGTTATAGTTCAAGAGATCGTCCTCACACTTCTTTATCCACCAGATGTCCTAATGCTGGGATTTTTAATCACTTAACCAATTCCTGACACCGAAAAGCTCGTCCATTAACAACGATGCCTTCGAAATCACGTTCGTTTTCCGTCGCCCATTGTCATCCCCTAAAACTCGTCAGTTCATCCCCTCTCAGCAAGTCGGGTTTACTCCTAATGACTTCACCTAAGATAATCCACCTACCGTAGTCATCCGCACGCTATCAATGGTCAGTTCCGCCGCAACCTAGCTTCCCACTGTCACACCTCTGACGAAGGATGTAACGACCCTCCTCTCAAGAATATTTCAGGACAATGGAGCCGCGGCTCATTGGACGATGACATTTTTTGTCGGTACCATCATATTTACACCCCGTGGGCTGGGGCTTAAAAATACACTCAAAGTCTTCCCTGGCAATAGAAATTTGGGGGCTGGCAACCTGACAATGTTAAAACTTTATTGCTTCCGAAACATCAACAATTCTTCGGATAGGGACTGATCTCACTCGGGAGACCTCTGACTATCAAAAAGAGACCATGATTGATTTCTCGAAGGTGTGCACTCTCCTCGACAACGGTAGCCAAGGTCCATAGAATGGTCTCTCTCTCCAATTTGAGCGAGAATTCCAACGATATAAGCTGGACATTCTGGGTCTATGTGAAGTAAGAACTCTGGAGAGTACTCCTCTCCCTCTTGCAGAAATATACTTTTGTACTCTGGAAAGCCAAGTGGTAGCAGACGCTACCGAAAGACGCACTCTTTTGACCTGGGAGCCGGTATAGGGGAGAAAGATGCTTTCTACGAGCAATTACCCGCAGTTCAGGGGAGAATTCCTAAAAGTGACATTATGATGGTGATGAGTGATCTGAATGCGAAGGTGGAATCTAGCTTGCTCGGACATATACTGGGGAAGCATGGTCTTGGCGACCGTATGAATAATGGTAAGAAGTTTTTGGATTTCTGCAAGTTCCACCGCCACGCTGTTGATGGCAGATTATTTGAGCACAAAGCCTGTCATAAACTCAGTTAGGGTTTCAACTGGCAACGCCGTACGGGCAATCCGGTTGACCACTTCGCTCATCAGCAGAAAATCTCGGAGCTGTCCCATTGCACTCGAAAGGCATCCCCAACGGATGGTCGCTTATAGTGGTTTGCGTGTTGCGTTCGCTACTTCTTACAAGATCGAGGAGCTGCCACCCTCACAGTTCAACATCGACCACTTATATGCTCGATAATAGGAGAGCTATCTTGCTAATAGGACGGAAAATATACTGAAAAAAAACCCCTGAGAATATCGTTGGGACGTCATAAAATATGGCTGACTGCAGAATCGTAGAAGAGGATCGAAAAAAATCGATCCGTAGAACGCAATGTATGTATACCGCACCACGAAAGAGCTTGCATGTGGTCGCGCTATCGAAAGATAGCCCTCTGACGAACAACTGAAGAAGTGGTTCTAACCGTGTTACATCTGGTGAAGTTTCCCCCCCCCCCTCCTTCCTTGTGGATAAAATGGCTGTGGGTACGGACCGTTCCTCCAAGCAGAAGAGAAATAATTTCGCCATCAATGTTCCCAAACGGAGTAACTCTACTGGGCCTGGGTCTCCCTGCAAAGTCACTGCACCTACAGTTAACGCAGATCTGCTGCTCCCACTCGCACGGAAATCTTAGGAATCCGTGACTTTTCCCAGCAAATGGAAGCAGGGTATGATGACTGAGATTCCAAAGAAGAACACCTGTTTTGAATGCAACAATTGGAGGAGCATCTGCGTGGTCCCCGCCGTTGCAATAATAATGACAAAAGTTGTCCTAGAACGCATCAAAGAACATTTCGAAAGTTTGGTCGACAGATAGCAGGCTAGTTTCTGCTCCGGATCTTCTTATATTGGTCACATCAACATCCTGCGGTTTAACTTGGAACAGTGCGGCAAGCTTAGATCTTCACTGCACCTCCTTTTCATCTATTTCAAGAAAGCCTTTGATAACGTGAACAGAGAGGTGTATCTAGAATGCTCAACCTTGGAGGAGAATTCCAAAGAAGCTAATAGCCATTAGCGGAGCCCGCCAAGGGTGCATCCTGTTACCTATATAATTCCCTTTTCTTATCATTGACGTTCCTCATGTTGCCTTAACTGGAGGACGTGGAGGAATTCAATTGGCTATGATATCTTACCTCAAACACATCGACTACGCTGATGACCACTGTTTGCTTTCTCACCAGGTCATGGACCTTGGCCAAATGTCTCTGGATTTGGAAAAAGAGGCCAATAGAGTTGGAATAAATAACAAAACCAAGGCTTTCAGTCTGAGGGGTCACCGAAGGCCTCGATAAATTTGTAATATCTATAAAGCGTGGTTTCTGCCGACGGTGGCACCGAACTGGATGTTGCCCGACACATTAACATTGTCATCATCCTGCCACCAACCAAAAAAATTGCTAGAAAATGATGTGAATCCTTTAGGTAGCCAGGAAGCGCCTAAGAGGAAAAAGGCACACTACGAACTCCGAAAACCGAAGCTAAAACCACGGAAAGGGGGAAGAAAACATGTCCCACAAGTGCAAGCGTCTGCAAATGATACTGATGAATCCAAAGAACCCAGAAAGGCGGCGTTGGGGATGGCAAAATCTATCTTGGGCAAAACTGATGACTTCCAAACCCAAGTTAAGAAGTCACTTGGGGAAAATGTCACAAAAGTGTAACATCTATATACAGGCAAGGATCTCGACGAAGTGACTTCCAGAGGGGAAATTGGCACTGACTTGAAGAAACTAAATTGGTCTAACTGGGAGAAGAATCTATTATGAGTTAGACGAAAGCTGATGGTAATACTCAACCTGCCATAACGCAACTACCCATGGAGACCGAAAAGGTTCAGTCAGATGAGCCGTCTGCCATGTGACAATGCAAATTTTTTAAAGAAGCGCTCCAAGTGCCTCAAGTTTAGACACTTTGATCGATGCAATCAATGCAGAAGGTGGGGAGGGAGAAAGGGAACCCCATTGCCTAATGTTTAAAAGAAAGAAGGCAAAGGATAACCGGCATATTGCTCAAGGTCTCTCAAGTAGTCTCACTTTGTCTTTAAAGACATGTTAGGCACCGATATCGCAAGGGGACGAAGTCCAAATGTGATTGCCGGTGATTTTAATGCGTAGGCGCTCAAATGAAGAAACAAAGGGAATAACGCAAAGTCTACAGAAAGGGCAGCCCTAAAACTTCAAGACGCTCTCAGCCGATGCAGCCTTCGTTATCTCGGATTCATAATGCCGATTGACCTCTATGCAGACGAGATGACGAATTTGAGATCCATCTCTATTATATCGCTGACGGAAAACACCAACAGGCATTGATTTGTAGATGGTAAGACCATTCGGAACGCTTGAGAAAGCATCAGTGGGCACACAGACTGATGCCTGCCATTAAGGACGACAGCATGGTGAAATAGTGGAGGATATTGCCAATACCTGTGAAAATTTAAACTGGAAACCTCACCCGATGGTCCAAACTGCGGCAGGGTCTCAGAGGGTCTGCAGTACGTATTCTCCCACTGTCCAAGAAAACGTAGTGGTAGCAGAAAGTCTGGTGCAGAGACCTTTAGCATGTGAGGGGAATTGAGATGCAATCAGCCCCATGATCAAATCTATCCAGAGCAAACTATGAAAGACACAGAATACCAACCACCCGAAAGCGCAGTTGCGGACGCTGTGTATAAAAGAAAAGAGACCTAACTAGAGTAAGCCAGTGAGGATTTTTGTCAACCCACACGTGACCTCCTTACTCGCATACACAATCTAGCAGAGATGGCGGCTTGCAGCTGGGGGTAAATTAAAATGACAACAACAATAGCAACAAAAAACACGACGACACAACCGACAATAGCCGACATTTATGGAAGGAGCAAGGATACACCACGCTCGCCGCTTCTGGCAGCTAAAATGGGAAATCCCACTATACACCCCTTTGCAAGAAGCGCTAAGCAACGACAGTCACCTGCTGACAAAGCAGAAAGCCCACTGTCCCAACGGTGAAGGCGAGTGGAAATGAAAAAGAAGCGACACCGTAGGGGCCAGGAGTCCTGGCAACAACAAAGGAGAGACGCCATCAAAGTCGAATTCGGAAAAGGGGCCACGTGGAAAGATGGTAAACTCCGAGCTGCATAACACCCCTTTGTCGGGAAAAAAGGGTGGCGAACTCTACAATCAGACGGAAATGCAAATCATCTCACTGAAGAGGATGAACTTCATCCGAAAGACAAGAATAGTGGAAGAAAGGCTACTTAAAAAGTGCGGGGTGGTCCTGCGGAAAATAAGCCCGCTGCCATCGTCCAGTGAAACATCTCCATGGATATCAAAAATGGTATAATGGAGAAGGAAGAACGGCTGGACCTTATTGCACACCAGCGAAATTCTTAGATGACAGCCGCAAAATACAATGATGTCAGCCCACCAAAAGGCGGACAAAAATTCAACAAAAGAAGGCGGGAGGAACACATCGGGAATCTGCTGACGAGGAAGCAGAAGAATTCCACATCGAAAACAGGTGAAAATTCAGCAAGAACAACTTAAGTTGAACAACGGCAGCAGTGACTCCTCCGTAGCAAAGTCGAAGTAAACTATGACATCAACGTCAAAGAAGAAGAGAAGCGACAAATCCCAGTCTGAGGCCATTCTCATTAAACCGAACGAAGGGAGATCTTTCGGATAAGTTCTTCGAAAAGTCCGCAAAATCGCCAAACCAGAAGTTGGTGAGGATGTTAAATCGATCCGTCGAACTCGAACTCGAAGATGGAAAAGAAGAGTATGTTCTGCAAAACAGGTTTCCAGCGGGAAAACTGCTGGAGAATCTCGTCAAGCCAAAACTGATTGACGCAAATACGCTGCGGGAGACTCCTCACCAGCACAATATGGTTTTAGAGCGAGGCGATCCATAATTCATAACATTGAGGGCGTGATCCAAGCGGTAAATATGGCAAGGGCAGACAGTCGCCATTGTCGGCGAGTGTTCTTCGTTGTGAACCTCGATGTAAGAAACGCCTTTAATTCTGCAAAATAGTGCAACATGCTTAAGGCACTGGAAAATCATTTCCATACTCCACGCTACCTATTGCGGATGTTGCGAGGCTATTTAAAGGACCGTGTCCTATTCTACGAAACCCGGGAAGGACAGCGCAGAATAAAGGTAACATTGGGGGCGGTCAGGGATCTATCCTTGGTGTGGACCTTTACAACGTCTTATGTGATAGCCTTCTACGATTCGAGATGCCTGATGAATGCACAGTTGAGCAAACTCATCGTACACTGGGAATTGTAATGCGGTGAGTTAGCGTATGGATGGCTAACCATGGATTCTCCCAAGCTGTGGAGAAAACTCAAGTTGTTGTACTGACCAAGAAGACGATTCCCGTAGTCAAGTCGGTGAAACCATGGTTTTGTCAAACCCGGCAGTGAAGTACTTCAACCTCATGATAGACAGGATAACGAGAGTTATTCCGATCGCTCTCCATGACCGGAGGCCTATTTAACTCAGCAAAAGCGAAGAAAATAAGGAAGCAGCAATCTTAGGAAACAAAATCGAGAGATTGATGGACCGCGCATCTCATAAAGGACGTACGGCCTTGATTCAATCAAAAACACGGTGAGGTTGACTATTACCTACATAATCGGGAAATCACGGTTCCCTAAGTATATTTTTGTAAGGACGTGATGGATGATGCCTGCTACACCTTTTTCCTGCAGAAGGTGGGAGCGCCATCACCATCACCTTTCGATGGAAGCATGTCTTGGGTCTCTGGACACGTTAATGGAGCCGTTATACTCAAGGCATTTTTAAGACGAACAAGAGGGAGATGAATAGGCGATATGCCAGGGTAGCTAAGGCTCCCTAAATCCACGGGGTTTTGATCCTATACTGATTAGGCCTGGCCTAAGCTTCCGGGTCAGAGTATTAGATGCTCCGGAGGAATGTTTTGACGGTAGTCTGTCTAAGCCTGGAGTACGGCACTTTGTATGTAAATGCATTTCACCTCCCTGACCCCCCAAAGCAGCAGCGCGGGGTAGAGTCAGAATCGTTTTTATGACTTAAACTTAAAGTGGGAGTTCCACACGCAGTCAAAGGAAAGTAAGGAAACAATGGGACGTCTCATAACCCAGGCGCCTCAATGCGGGAGGCCATTACAAGGTGTTTTCTTGTTTTTTTTTGCTTTTGGGGTAGGGTAGGTGAATGCATTTACGCACACAGTGTTGGACTCCCGATTCGGTACGTCGTTGGACTACCAACTAAACACCTCCCCATCGTCAGAGAGCTAGCCTAGAACCGTTTGTCACATTACTTCGGGCTAGTCCCCGAACTCTCCCGCCTTGCGGAGCCTTCAAATCAGGGAATTCCTTTCACCAACGGGAGGGGACAGGAGGAAGGGAACTGTCAGTTCAAGGAAACCCCTGCCATCCGGCTCCTCCACCGGTCGAGGTCTATCTTCTTAGCAACGAGAAGGGCCCGAACGTAATGGGCAACACGGTTACACCTGTCAGCAGTCATCAACATCTCTTCGACAATGTTGTCTGAAGGAAGATCCCCTGTGTTTAAATAGAGCTGCTGACGAACCCCATCCACCTTCCACAAGAAAAATAAGTGTGGTGGGCGTCGTCCACAACTCCATTGCAAAACATACAATTCGGAGAACGCGCCTTTCCAATATTCTAGTCTAGTCTACTTCTGATGAGCTTTTCGAGCACTGTTCCAGCAGTGTCTAGCATACATAGTGGGCGGTATGAAGGCGGCAAGCCTCGCAAGCTTCCAACGAGCAGAGAAAATGCCCTCTTTCAGGCAAGCGTTGAATGCGCCAAGCAGTAGGTCTGACCAGTGTTGGAATACCAGTTTGTATACCTCTGCTGGAATACCATCGGGTCCTGGCGCTTTCTTGTTTTTCATAAAGGGGACTGCCTGTTCCAACTCTTTTATAGAGAAAAGTGGACAGTCCTCTGCGCTCCCGCGCCGACGTCATCATCCCATACGGGGTGCGCAGGGAAGAACGTCATCATCACATACGGTGTGCGCAGGGAAGAGTGCCCTTCCAATGCGGTCCATCTGCTCGGCCTTAAGTAAACAGGGTTTCCGCAGAGCCCCGATTTTTCGGGTTACCAGCTTGTAAGCGAGTCGCCACAGATCCCCATTCACCTCGTCGATCAGATCTTGCCAGCAGCGAGCTTTGCTCTTGTTTATTGCGCTGCGGAGTCTCCTTTTGGCTGATTTGTACTCCATCATTATGGTACATGCCTCCCCTCGGTCGCCTAGACGTTGTGTTAAGCGGCGGAACCTGTGACATTCCTTCCGGAGCTCTGCAATTTCCACTGTCCACCACTACATGGAAGGTTTGCCGCACCTCGATGTCTTCCTGGGCATGGAGGCTCCCCAGACCGTCGTTATCAACTTCATAACTGAATTTACGACAGTGTCGGCAGCGGCGCCACCGCCTCGAGGAGTACCCTCCAGCGTGGCCCCACCTGTTCCCAGAGTTTCGACAAACTTCCCGGTGTTCCATGCACAGAAAGATCGCACACCAAGAGTTTGTGTCCACCACTTCGAAAGCAATGTATTGGTGCTCACTTGCCGAGAAGTCTTCCAGAACTCGCCACCCGTCCACCAGCGACACCAGTGATTCCGACGCGAAGGTTACTTCTGGAATGCTTCCCTTGCAGCCGGGGCGCCGGAACGTTGGGGTGGATCCGGTGTATAGAACTACCAGTCCTGTTCTTGCCGCCATTTCCAGAATTCGTTTCCCTCTGGAATCTGTGTGAGGCATGCCCCATTCAAGTGCCCTAGCATTGAAGTCACCCCCGACCAGGTTCCGCACATCCGTGCTTAAGATAGCGTCCTCTAAAGCATCAAGCCTCCGACGAAAGTCCGGCATCGTCTCCTTCGACGTAAAATAGTCACTAAAAAACGTTATTCCTGAACACCGAATCCAGACAAAGCCGTCCCCTCGGCCTTGGGCAAGAACCCTAAGGAGAGTGCCGTCCCGAACCCAGATGGCAGCGGTACCTGATATGTCTGGGTGCAATGAAACTGGACCCTGGTTTTGGTACTGCTTACTGATGAGTACTAAATCAGGTTTGGTCTCCACAGCGAACTGCGCTAGCAACTCGTGAGCGGTTGCACTCCTGTGCATATTGATTTGTAGGATGCAAGTGATGTTGACCGTATACTAGCTCTTTCCAGTTCTGCTCTGAAAACTGGACACCGCCCAGATCCCGCAGTGTGCGCAACGCTCTCATCAGTCGCGCCACGGTCCCCGCATAGGACGCAGCTTTCCTTTTCATTGCAGGTGCTCACTTTATGGCCTGCCTGACCGCATTTACGGCATATTGCCCTTCTGTCAGGTCCCCGACAGTTTGCAGATGTGTGTCCATAATCCAAATATCTGTAACATTTGGTTGGGGTGGCCCGGATTCATATCCTAGACACTACCCAACCAATTCTTATTTTCCCGGTGTTTAGAAGCTTCCTAGCGGATTGCTCGGCAACTTCCACCACAGCGAGTTTTTGGCCTCGGGAGTTTGCGGAGGTGATACCAATCCGGACATTGGTTACCTCCGGGCATTCGCGTTTGATGGCCTCTTCTACCTCGTTCTTTTCCGTGAAACAGTCGAGGTCACGGATTTCCAAAGAACACGAGGGTTCCAGGCTGAAAACCAAAGCTTTTTCTCCCAGAAACCCCTTGACTGCTGCACAGAACGTGACTTTATTTATAGTCTTCGGGCCTAGTTCGACTAAGACTCCACCACCATTCATTTTACGAATGGAAGACACTTCTGCTCCGTTATCATCGGGTTTAATCTTGTAACGGATTTCGCTGAGGACGTCCACAAAAATCTTGCCTTCCGTGGGCTTAATAAACAAAGCTGGCGGTCTAGTAGTCCTTCGTCTCCTCACCTTTTCTTTTGGTGTTCCGTCCTTCGTGTCCGCCTTAGTTTTAGGCAGAGGTTTTTCTGATGGCGCGACGTGTTGTTGTCTTTTGTTCCTCTTTGCCTTCTTCTTTTCAGCCCTGGAGAGTGCCTGAGTGAAGTCTCCTTCAGATGTCCCTTCCTCCTTTGGTTTTTTACCGAGTTCGCTCTGCAATGGGCTGTCAGCGATCCGTTTGGTACTCGTGGTGGTCTCGTCGGGAAGCGTGGTTGTTTCTGCTTCCTCCTGTCCAGGAGCTCCTCCAGTTCCATTAGCCCGTTTTTCACCCCCTTGCCGACGTTTTTCAGGAGGAACGTCGCAGCTCACATGTGCTTCACAACTGCCGTGCATTTCATTACAAGGTGTATTGTAGAAACTGAAGTACCTCTTCAGGCAGACCTGAGGCCTGAGGGATCTTATCTTAGGACCTCTGATATTATACATCAAGATTGTCGATATCTTTAATTTCAGACAATAATCAGGCAACAAAATTGTTCTTCTGACCTCCATTTCACCTATCTGCATTGAAAGGAAATACCACTTGTTTGTTGAAGTCGCTATTCAAGCAACACCTCTGAGTCCCGATTAACTTACCAGAGAAGACTCATCAGTGTCCAGACACTCACGTACACACAAAACACGGGTATCCATGTTCGCCTCTTAGCACCCCAAGCACAGCTAGTATGGTCAAGATGATAAAGTATGGATTTAAGTCGTCAGATAGCTGAGAATATAAAAATGCCGAAATAGAAATTTAATCCGCACGAATGAGGCAATAAAATTGTGATATACGGTCGGGCTGACAAATTCTTCGAGGCCAAGGCCCGCCAACCTGACTCGTTTCACAGAACATTCGGAATCGGAGAATCGAACCTGATTCCAAACTCACAGTGAACCCTCTGCCATGGAGGATTTGCCAAGATCAATTTAGCGGATGATAAGTAGCATAAGAAACATTGGGAATTTATTGTTCAACAAAGAATTGCAAAGGACGTAATTTTTTTCGTGTTAAAGAAAAACTTTCCACGCTTAACACTTGAATAAAAAAAAGTTTTCGGATGGCGAACTATCTCTAGAATTTACTGTTTTTCTAGAATTTCAAGAAACTGTATCAAATCTATTTTCCAGAACTGATAGACATACATTAGTCGCATTTCTATCTTATCTGACAGGCAACATCCATCATATCTTGCAAAATTGTGTTAATCCTTTCCTCTATTGTCTGCTCACATGCAATGCTCCACTTTGCAACAATGCAACACTCTTAATCCCTCCTTTATCAATTCGAATCAGACCAAATAGGGCATTATTCAGATTGTTCAAAATTGCCAAAGATTCCATTTGAAAATTCCAATTCAATTCAAATGGAATTCGAACAATAACGCGCTCCTGAAAATTTATGTAAAATCTTTTTTTAAGTATCTGAACTAGGAAAACACCCAAAAAATTTGCTCTATTCATCATTAATACCGTGATTTATGCTGATTTTGAAAGTGTGTGAAAACGAATGGAAAGCGCTTGTTACATACGAAACTGGTCAGCCACTCTTCAAAATTTAAATAAAGCAAAGTATCTTTTGGAAACAGAAAAGAGTCTTTGTGATTCAAATGCTTCTTATCCAAACTATGTGGGTAACTATAGAAACTGATTGAAAGATCCAATTGAATGGTTTCAAAACCATTGCGGAAGTGACTTCAGGAGAAGTGGAACCAGTTCTAGGACAAAACCGGTGACTTTAAGCCCAGTAGCAGATATTATGGAGACGTAAAGCCTGAAAATTCATAATTGAAGATTCTTTTTCTACTTTCCAGGAGAAAAATGCATTTCAGATATAGAATTCCCCAAGATTTTATTGAAAACAGTAACTACAACACAACAACATCATCATCCATCAAAATTAATCTCTAATAGCGTTTGGCACACTTGACATAAGAAAGGTTGTCTTGTTCTTCTTCGATATGACGAAGATGCTCTTTGTGACACTACAAGGTGCTATTAGGACGGTGCTAGACGGCTAGCTACTCTGAAAATAACTCATGGGGTTGCCCTTGGTTTGACTGACTGAAGTTGGTTTACTAGGACGATTCTTGCTTCTCCGCCCACTTCGATGGCATAGCGCTTTGCATCAATGCGGATCTGTAAACAGCAAGGTTAACACAGCTGCCTCTAGGTGTCGTATGTATTTGCGTTGCTGATATTAACTGAACGAGTTCTCTGGTCCGTGGTGATTGTTAAAGATATACATGCTACTGTCTTAATTGTCTACTTTTTGGTGCCCTAATTCCAGGGCAGATGCATTTTGCTTTTAAGGCTATTGATGTTGTGGCTGATGTTGTAGTTTTTGAAGAAAGCAACGAAATGTGATGGCATGTCGGTGGCAGAATCGCAGAACAAGAAACCTGCAATTGCATTTTCGACTATTGTGGTGGATCCTGGTGAATTCTCGACCCTCCAGGATACCTGAACAGTAATTGAATGCTGCCAAGGCCGAGAGCAACTCAGCGTCGTACGCACTGTACTTCTTCAGAAAGGGCTCCTGACTATTTGCCAACCTTTATATGCATCGTTATCTACTTTCCGTTTCATCTGGAGTCTAATTTGCGGATAACTTCGAGTGCCATGAGGGGTAATACTCAGGCTAAGATCTGTGTTGGGAGTCTCGCTAATAAACGCCCAATGTATCTCAGTTGCGCAGTGTTTGGGATGGCGGTTTTTTACCTACTGGCGACCTGGCGATATACTATCGCGTGCCTGGAGTGTTGATCCCCCACTTATGATAATTGTTGATATTGACCACCCTTATAGGCGAAGAATTTCGTGCTATAAAAAGATGTTAAGTCAGTTGATGGGAGAAGAAGGAAGGCGTTTTGTCGGTGAGCAAAGCGATGACTATTGGGAAAGGGCCTACCATGAAGTCACGACATTGCCGGCATCAAGGTGAACAAAGAGCCTATGCTTACATTGCGTGATGGTGTTTGCACCTTTATTATTATTTTGTTAAGGGAAAGTCGCACCGCGTCCTTGAAGAACTATTGTGCCCCTTTTACTGGTTATAGTGTACCTGTTGATCATAGTATCTCAAGCAGGCCAGTAACCGTTAGGAACTTTAGTATGTTCCACACTTCCAGAAGTTTCAGCTTTGCATCTGGTATTAAGTGTTCTCCCAGATGTATCGACCTACTTTGCACAAGTGCTGGACACTGTCCCAGGACGTGCATAGAGGTTTCGTCCTCCTCCTCACAGAACCTGCAGGCAGTGTCCGTAGATATCCCTAGCTTCCCTAGGTGGTAGTTCAGCCGACAATGACCAGTGAGAATTCCCACTATGATTCGGAGGTTCTTTTTGGTGAGGTTTAAGCAATCCTTTGTGCGCATGGGTTCGTATCCCCCAATAAGCACCCTGGACTGCTCCATCCCTGGTAGGCCCGCCCAATATAGTTCCCTCAACCGTTTTTCTTCGTTTCTTAGATTCATAGCCATGAAACCGTTTCCGATTCCACAGAAGGGTTCTGGCCCGTATAAAGGCATCCCTGCTCCCTTCTTGGCTAGTTCATCCGCTGCCTCATTGCCTTCCAGCCCAGCATGGCCTGGAATCCAAAGTATCCAGACCTTGTTGGACGAGCCGAGTGTATTCAGTCTCTCAAGGCATTCCCATACCAGTTTAGAGTTGACCTGGTTGGACCTAAGTGCCTTGATCGCTGCTTGGCTATCGGTGAGAATAGCTATGTTCTGCCCCCTGTAGTTCCTTTGCAGATTAAAGGAGGCACATTTGTCTATGGCGTAAATTTCCGCCTGGAATATGCTAGTGTACCTGCCCATTGGCTCAAAGTACATTTTCCTTGGACCAATGACACCGGCACCCGCTCCCTCTGCTGTGAGGGATCCGTCAGTGTACCAAGTAATCAGTTGCTGGTTTAAGCCGTATGTCGCAGCCACGCTTTCCCAGTTTGTCTTGTTACTCCAACGTGTTTCAAACTTCTTATCGAAGTGAAACCTCGTTGTCATGTTGTCCCTCGGTATCAGTAATTCGGGATACCGCCTAGAAAGGATATCAATCTTCCTTCGATTTAGGCAGCTCCCCGCCTCACTCATGCTACCGGCCATCCTGAATATTGATCTCCTTGCCTGCATCTGTATGTGCAGATGGAGAGGGGTTAATCCCAGAAGGACCTCCAGGGATGCCGTTGGGCATGTCCTCATTGCCCCACTGATACACACGCAAGCCAGCCTTTGGAGCTTATGTAATTCCCTGGCTTGTGTGCTGAGTTGGGTTCTTTCTGCCCAGATTACCGCTCCATAGGTAATCATTGGTCTTACTATTGCAGTATATATCCAAAGTAGTATCTTCGGGCTACAACCCCATTTTTTTCCTGCTATGGATCTGCAAGTCATCAGAGCCCTCGTGGCTTTCCGACAAGTGTTTCCGACATGTGTCTTCCAGAGTAATTTTTGGTCTAGCGTGATTCCCAAGTATTTGACCTCTGTTTCTCGTTTCACCTCCATATCATGTAATGTTATGGCTTTCAGGTGCTCCAGCTTACGCCTCCTAGTGAATGGTACTATGGTGGTTTTGGTTGAGTTGATCCGCAGTCCCACCTTCCTGCACCAGGCACTAGTAACCCTTAATCCAGTTTGGATTCTATCACATAGGGTATCTTCATATTTGCCCCTACAGATTAGAACAATGTCGTCCGCGTAGCCCTGGACTTGTATTCCAGTATTAGTTAACACGTCCAGGAGTTCATCCACTACCATACTCCACATCAGCGGCGATAGTACTCCGCCCTGTGGACAGCCTTGAGTGGTGTTCATGATAATAGAATTTGTACCTGTTTGTACCTCTATTTGTCTGCTTTCTAGCATTTTGCCCATCCAGAGTGCCAGGGTGTTTTCCACTCCTTTGCGGCTCAGGGCATCCTGTATCTCTGTGTGCGATGTGTTGTCGAATGCTCCTTCGATATCCAAAAACGCGCACAGTGCAATTTCTTTTGTTTTAATGGCGTCCCGTAGTACCTCTGTCAGCTGATACAGAGCAGTTTCAGTTGACCTTCCTGCCCGGTAAGCGTGTTGACAGTGATGTAAGGGATTACGCTTTAGAACCTTAGTTCTAATATAGTTGTCTATGACCTTCTCCACCGTTTTGAGTATGAACGATGTTAGGCAGATTGGTCTGAAAGATTTAGGGTGAAAAGGATCCTTTTTACCCGCCTTCGGAATAAAGACCACTTTTGCCCGTCTCCATGCCCTTGGTATGTAACCCAGTGCTATGCTCCCCCTTACCACCCTCAGAAGAGACTCTAGGATAATTCCTAGGCCTCTCTGGATAAGTGCAGGGAAAATGCCATCTGCTCCGGGAGATTTCACTGGTTGAGAGGTTCCCACTGCCCATCTTAGCCTAGCTTCTGAGCATACCTCTTTTGCTAGTTTCCAGCTCTCTTTCCTTCCCCTTTTATTCGTTGTTGGGGTGTCAGGCAGATTATTGTCGCCTGCCGCCGAGGGGTAGGACCCCGGGAAATGAGTTCTGAGAAGCAGGTGTACCCTGTCCTCCTCATTCTCGGTGAATGTCCCATCTTCCTTTTTCAAGCAGACAGAGGATATTCTCCCGTCTTTGGCTACAGCCTTGTACAGCCTAGTTGCTTCTGTGATCTGTTCAATCCCTTCACAGAATTCCCTAAAGCTGTTCCGTTTCGCTTCCCTGATGGCGTTGCTATACGCAGTCAGTGCATTTTTATACCTCCGCCAGTCCCCGGTTCGTTTTGCCCGGTTAAAGAGTTTTCGTACCTCCGTTCTCATTCTGGCTAAGTTTCTGTTCCACCATGGTACATCCCTTGATGACTTGACTGTCTTGCCCGGACAGCTGGCCCCATATGCGTCAATGACGATAGTGTTGAGGTCTTCCACCACCGTTTCTAATTCTAATTCGCTCCTGATGTCACCGCTCCCTTGAAGGTGGGCAATGTTGTTGCTCAGGTGCATTGTGTAGGATTCCCAATCCGTTCTCTTGGGATTCCTTATTATTCTTTTTATTTCGGAGTTACCCTCAATGTCGACTCTGATTATCCTGTGATCAGACATTGAGGGTTCATCCGACACCCTCCAATTCCTGACCATCCCGTTCATTAGGGTATTTCCTAGAGTTATATCTAGTACCTCTTGTCTGGTGCTGGTCACAAATGTTGGAGTGTTCCCTACGTTGTATATTTCTAACTTATTACTAAGAATAAATTCGAGAAGGTACTCACCTCTACGATTAGTGTCACTGCTTCCCCACACTACGTGGTGGGCGTTGGCATCGCAGCCGAGAAGAAGTGGTAACGCCCTCTCCTCGCAATACTCCGTCAGCTTTGCGACTTGTTCCGGTGGAGCCCGGCTCTCGTCTCCTGGGAAGTATCCCGATGCCACAACTGTCTCTCGAGTGCTCCTCCCGGCTTCCAATGAGACTTGGATAGCCACAAGGTCCCCGGTTAAGAACTCTGAAAGACATATGTATTTTAGATTACGTTTGAGAATTATGCAAGCTGTTGGTTTTTCACAAGACGAGTCCCAAATTACCTGCATGTCTCCTCCTTGCAGACCGCGAATCTGCCCCCGGTACACCCAGGGCTCCTGAGCCAGCACTATTCCAATGTTCTCCTTGGAATTTGCCCTTGCAATCACTGCAGATGCAGCTCTCGCATGGTGGAGGTTTATCTGGGCTATCCTAGTGCTGGCCATTGGCTCCGTTATTGTTTGGAGCTCTTCTCCACTGTCGGAGTGTCACCCTCCTCCTCCGACATGGCGCTTTCCTGCGCGTCGCTGTCCACCCCGAGCCCTAGCAGTCCTAGGTCAAGGTCGTCCAGCTTCTGCTCTTCACTGGGCAGCAGGTCTATTTCCCTGGTTGATCCCGTTCTTTCCGCCTCTATGGCTTCCGCGACTTCTTCAGGGACCTCGGTAAGTTTTCCACCCGATGCCTCCTCCGAGGTCTCTTTCCTTGGCTTTTCCCTGTGCACATGCACGGGTATGTTGCCAAATCGGTAGTTGATATGACAACTCCGACGTTTAATTGCCTCTAGGGATCGGTCATCTACCCCGATCGTGAGGAGTTTACCCTTTCCCTCCACCTTGCTTCTGAAGACTCTCCATAGTCGAGTATGGAGATCTTCGTTCTGAGCAATTAGGAGTCTCATGAGGTCTTCTGTTACTATTGCCGCGGCCTTTGGGAGAAAAACTGTCACCATGTGGGCTCCTGGTATATCATCTCCAGCACATGTTGACAGTTCCACCCCTTCCCAGCCTGGCAATCTAGGAATTATGGTTCTGACCCATTCTGCGGTACCTTCCGTCGCGCAGTCCACCAGTATAAGGCCTGGTCGAAAGCGTATCCCGGTGAACACCAGTTTCGACGACCATCCCTTGATCATCTGCTTGACGACAAGTTCTTCAATAGTTTCCTGTTCCTCCCGAGTGAGTATTTGCTCGGGAAACCTTTTTGGCAGTATGGCCAGTCGAATGCCCTTGACCGCACTAGCATAGCTAATGCCGGGCTTCCTGGGTCCTGCCTTCACTCCTGACCTGCCCGGGTTTTCTCCTCCCATGGGTTCAGGTCTGGGTATTTTGGGGGCATTCCCTTCATGCGGGCTGATCTCTGCTGCTCCCCGCTTTCTCGGCTCCGGTAGAGATGGCTTAGGTCTGTCCTGAGCCTTCTTGAGGGCCTCTTCTGGTTTCAGGCCTTCCTTCAGATAGCGCAGGTACCATTTAACCCCGGCGCCACTGAGACCTGTCTCCTTCCTGAGGTCTGTTATATTTATCTCAGACGTGCTTTTGCTGGTCCCTGCTCTTTGAGCAGTGGTGTTCGTTGGCTGTAGTCCATGCAGTATACCAATGCTCACCTTGGATCCACTGCTTGACGTCCCAACTTCTCCCTTCTTGGGTGTAGTCACCTGGCTTTCAGTAATTCGGAGACGTGCCTCCACCTGATTAACCAGTTTTGGTGCGGTACGGGGCCCCGCTTTTTTGGTTTTTGTTTTTTTTTTCCAATTTAGTACTCATTTGATTCCCACGAGTATGGGGGTTAAGAGGTCCGCCGTGCCATAGCCCCCCGTAGCACGGTAAGATCTAACTTACTCACTGAGGCGACCAGGTATCAGTGAGGCTCCGTTCGAATACAGTCAGTTACCCCCGACTGCAAACTATCCAATGGGCACGGTTTGCATGACACCCTGGATTGGGGGAGGTGTTTTTCGACTCCCCAATCTAGATCCGTAGCGTTTTGTTAATAGTAGGGTCACCTTGTACAGGGTGTGGCTATTACCACTCACTAACGGTCTTGGTAGACGAGAGGCTTGGCCCCTGAAAAGGCACACACCGTCCCAGAGGAGAGACAACTCATCCTTAGAGAAAGATAGGTTGGCCTCAGGGAGCTATGTTCCGCATCAGTCTATCCTGCAGTACACTGCTTGACCCCACCTTGCACCTTGCAAGGAGAACTATTTTCGAGATCCGAGCCTTTGGTGGTTTCTGACGTTCGCGCTATAAGAGGAAATTCCTCCACTGCGAAATTGTGATATCGAGGAGAGCATGGGGAAGCTCAGGTCTTCCAAGTCACCTAGCTGCGAAGTGATAACTGACGAGATATTCAAAGTTGCCTGGTGGCACATCCCATCTCGTTTCTACTATTTGTATGGGTGTTGCATACGAGAGGACTATTTTCCTGCTTTCTGGAAGACTGCCATAGTTGTTCTGCTCCTCAAGTCACCAAAGAAGGACAGGAAAAATCCGCGGTGGTATAGAGCCATATCCCTTCCCCGACCGTTCGGCAACTGCCTGGAGAGCATTATGCTTCAGCGACTGGTGAGATAAGCAGTACAGCTTCTGAACCTGCAAGTCCAACCGACAACGGCTTAATGCATGTAACAAACTTTGTTGTCCTTTGTGTTAGCAAATACGTCCTTAAAATCTTTATAAATTTCAAAGGCGCATTTGATTACCTAAGTTGAAAATTTGCGAAAGTAGCGGTCAGGAACTATTTCTCTATGAAAAGCTACTTTTATAGTAGGAGAGAATTCGTCCAAGATTTCAACCAGTGCATGAAGATTAATGCGCACTACGGCTGTCCACAGGGATCTATCTCAGGTCCATTGGATGGAACCTGATGATGAATGAACTGCTGAGTGAACTTAGTTCGGTGGGGGAACAGGCGACTTGAGCCCGAGCAGCCTGGCACTGAGTAAGTGCGCTCCGTTAATGCGGAGTCTTTTTAAATCGTTATATGTAAGGTTCCCTGCTGGCGAGTGATGTTGTTAGCGTGTGTTCCTGTATGTCCCACGATTTCGATCAACGTAACCCAGGTGTTTTTTGGTGTTTCTCCTCCTCATCTAGAGGGCGTACGTTTGCTGCAAGTGAATTTAGTTAGTGGTGACCAGCTGGTGGGTCCAGGAATGTTCGCGGTGAAAAAGTTACCAGATGAGAGGGTTACATTTAAGTGGCAGATTAGATGGAATGAGATTGGGAAAGGCCGGGTCACATATGAGGGCGAAGAACTTGTACCTACCTTTAGCCTACAGATGGGCTTTCTCCTAACGGCGCCTGTTATCTAGCCTTCCAGCGACGGGAGGAGTTCCTCGACGTTGCTTCATCTACAGTATGGTTGGCTAATGATCATAGTGACCGTGGTAGACAGCCACCGATTGCGTGTGTTTTCTGGTAGTGTTGTTTTGTGACATCTCATATGTTGTATCGTGCACAGAATAGCAGTTGGCTGGCGCAAAATTTCGTTGCGGTTTTTCGTACCGGGCTGATTCTAGTCAACTAGTTGAGGATGGCGGTCTCTACATACTCCAAGAGGGTGATCAGACCCCGATTTGTCCCCTTATGAGAGTTTCATGGTGGTTGTGGTTATGCCCATATCACGCGTAGAACACCTCGCGGATTCAAGGGTGCGGATGCGCTATACACCATGGGTGCCCATGGGTACCACTTGTCTAATGTCCGAGTAACATCCTGGTGTCTCAGGTGGGACCTTAATAATAGTATCCACCATTAATTTTATGCAGCTTATACTCCAATGAAACAGGGACTTTCCTTTGAGCTTAGGTTTAAGGGGGCAGGCGTTCTACGAGCAATTGAAAGCAACCCCGGAAAGGTTTGCTAAAGGTGGCAATGTGATCATGGGATGAATACCCTGAATGCTCTGAGAACACTTAGCTTGAGCATATGATTGCGAGGCTCGGTACTTATGTCCACAACCATAACGGCAACATACAAGCAATCAGATCCTCGGTCTCGTGAAGATCATCACCTCTCATCATTCACATGTGAGTTACATCCACAGCATCTAATAGAGTTGAGGGCTTACTCTCACCGATTCATGGACCTTAGCCAAATGGCTCTGGATTTGTAAAGGGGGGGAAGTAGTATTGGACTGAAGATAAACACCAACAAAACCAAGGTTTTCAATCAAACTGGTCATCGTTGCCTTTCTATTTAAATGAATCGGGAGAGTTAAGTATAACTTTTTAGTTCGTACAACAGAGGAACTCAATTAGCACGAAAACTCTTAATCTCGTTGAAAAGTCAAATTGTCAAATAACAAATATAATAATAATAAAACGTTTTAAATTTTGATTTAAGTCACGAGTGATTTAATACACGAGTGTCCACCATTTCCATGCGGTCGTTACTGTCCCAACCAACGGCATTTTTCCACCGCTAATTCTCCACTCCCCTGGTGCGTTCAGAAAATGACTGAGTGGAGAGTTCGCCATCTACCCGTCCGCATCCGCAACATTCGAAATAAATTTCGAATGCCGCAGATCCTGCCACGCCACATCACTCCGCCCCCAGACGAAACCTAGGGGGTTTCGGCGACGGATCCCGGAACTTCGTTCGCCGTTAATCCACAAAGCGGACACGACGCTGCTTCGGGGCGCACACGGGTTTCAGCCTGGACAAAGAGACCGCCTTTTTGTGACCCCCGATTTCGAGCTGGAAGAAATGCTCTCTCCTCTCGAGAACGCGGTACGGGCCCTCATATGGAGGCTGCAGCGGCTTCCGGACGGCATCCGTCCTGATCAGCACGTGCGTGCATGTGTCCAGTTCCTTGGGCGAACAAGCAGGTATGGACGAGTGTCGAGTGGGTGGTGGCGCTTTGATGCGTCGGAGATTGTCCCTCAGCAGACGCACCAACCCCGACTCCGTGAGACCCGATCTCTTGTCGAAGACCGGATCGCTTGGGAGTCTTGGGTTCTCCCCGTATACCAGCTCCGCGGGGCTGGCAGCAAATTCCTCTCGGCGGGTTGTACGAAGGCCGAGTAGGACGAGAGGCAAGACTTGAGTCCAGGACGGGTCGTCGCGTGCCATAATGGCGGCTTTCAGCGTCCGGTGCCAACGTTCCAGCATCCCATTGGATTGCGGGTGGTATGCAGTAGTCCGCTGGCGTTTAAAACCCAGGAGTTTGCCTAACTCCGAGAAAAGGGTGGACTCAAATTGCATTCCCTGGTCAGTGATGACCACTGCAGGGACGCCAAAGCGAGGTATCCACTCTCGGCAGAGGGCTTCGGCACAAGATTGCGCCGTAATGTCTTTCAGAGGTATTGCCTCAGGCCACCGCGTAAACCTGTCGATGATTGTGAGGCAATACTTGTGACCGTGCGAGTCTCGCAAAGGCCCTATTATGTCGAGGTGTATGGTGTGGAAACGCTTGGTAGTGCGGGGGAATGAGCCCACTTCTTTCCTTACATGCCTGGAGACTTTACACTTCTGGCATGCGATGCTCTCTCTGGCCCAGGAATTGATATCCTTGTTCATGGAGGGCCAGAAGTATTTTCCGGTGACTAACCGGTTTGTTGTCCTGATGCCTGGATGCACTAAGTCGTGAACTGCGTGGAACATTTCCTTGCGAAAGGTGACCGGAATGTATGGCCGAGGTCCCTTTTCCGAGTCTTCGCAGCAGAGAGAGAGGTTTGAGCCGAAGATGGGCAACTCCCGAAATTTGTATTTGGGGTTGGATTTGAGGCTCTGAAGTGCTGCGTCATCCTCCTGCGCCTTGGCAATAGCCGAAAAATCGAGTGAGGCGGGGATGTTAACCTCGGAGACACGAGACAAAGCGTCAGCAACTATGTTGTCCTTGCCGGACACGTGCTGGATGTCTGACGTAAACTGGCTTATAAAGCTCAGGTGTCGAAGCTGACGAGGGGATGCTTTGTCGGGCTTCTGTTTCAAAACATACGTGAGAGGCTTATGGCCCGTGAACACTGTGAACGGCCTGCCTTCTAGGGAGAAACGGAAGTATTTGATGCTCAAGTACGCGGCGAGCAGTTCGCGATCGTAGGTACTGTAGTTCCGTTGAGCGGAATTCAACTGCTTCGAGAAGAAACTCAACGAATGCCAAACTTGATCCACCTTTTGGTGAAGGGCAGCACCTACTGCCATGTGAGAGGCATCAACAAAAACGGCTAGGGGTGCATCTTGCAGAGGGAATGCCAAGAGTGTAGCGTCGGCCAGTTGTTGACGGGATTTGTCAAACGCCCGAATAGCCTCTTCAGACGACACGATCTCTCGTGTGTCGTTAGTTTTGGGGCCAGACAAGTACGCGTTCAAAATGGACCGGTGATAGGCGGCCTTGGGCAGGAAACGACGGTAGAAGTTTAGCATGCCCAAGAACCTCCGCAACTCCTTCACTGTGTTTGGACGCGGGAAGCTTGTTATCGCTTGCACCTTGTCTGGGTCGGGCTGTATTCCTTCAGGGGAAATGAAGTGGCCGAGGAATCTCACCTGTTTTTGAAGAAATTTGCATTTCTCAACGTTTAGGAATACCGGCCTCAAGGAGACGTTGATAAATGCACTCGAGATGGGCTAAGTGCTCAGACTCAGTGGAAGAAGCGACCAAAACATCATGCAAATATACGAAACAGAAGTCGAGGTTTCGCAGGACTGAGTGAATGAACCTTTGAAAGGTTTGCGCCGCATTGCACAATCCGAAAGTCATTCGGGTGAACTCGAAGAGTCCAAAGGGAGTACATATTGCCGTCTTTGGAATGTCTTCAGGAGCTACTGGGATTTGGTGATAAGCCTTGGTTAAGTCCAAGGTCGAAAAGATGCGGCAATTGGCGATGTGATGGTCATATGTTTTTGCGTTGCTGCTATTAACTAAACGAGTTCCCTGGTCCGTGGTGAGTGTCAAACTATACCTGCCACTGTCCGAATTGTCTACTTTTGTGTGCCAACGAATAGTACTTTCCCTAATTCCTGGTCAGATAAATTTTCCTTTTAAGGCTTTTGATGTTGCGGCCGCTAAGGCGCGCTAAACCGCCCACGGCGTTGAATATAGTTTTGTGGAGAGTAGGTGGATAAGTATGACCGAGCGGTTCTTGACAAGCGGTGGCAAATGATTGGAAAGTTGTCCATGCCAAGCCGCTAGATTTTAGGTAAAGGGATTAATTGCCTTGTAGTTCTGGAATGAAGAGAGAGAGACAGGAATCCTGCGACTGCATTTTCGACTTTTGTGGTCTATCCTGATGATGAATTCTCGACCCTTGAAGACATGTGAACAGTAATTGAATGCTGCGAAAGCCGCCACCAACTCCCCGTCATACGCACTGTAGTTCTTTCTTCCCCCGGTATAGTAACTTACCTGTAATCAGAAAGGCTCCTGACTATTTAGCGACCCTTATATTCATGGTTAGCTACTTTCCATTTGTAATTTTAGGATAGCTTCGAGTGCAATGGAGGGCGTACTTCATCAATTCAGTAATTCTTAGGCCAAGCCTTGGGATCTGTATTAGCACCCACTCGATTGCCTTTTCGAGTTTCCTTTCGTAAAGCCCGGAAACCTGGCCAGTCAATGGTTGTGTCAGGGGTTCGCTGATTGTCAACTACTAGGGGATCGCTCAAGCGGCCGTTGCTATAAATGAGTCTGTATTGGGGGTCTCGCTAATGAGTGGGGCTGATGTACCTCGGGGTTTTTGGAATGCGATTTTGCGGAAGCGTGTACGGTAAGTACAGACCACCACCGCGAACCTGGATTAATGGGAGTGTTGATCCCCCATTTACGCTGATTCGCTGGAATACTTGTGGGTGTAACTGGGTGAAGTATGCTGCTTGGATGGAGGAATAAGTCGACGGCTCTTCGCTCTCTGAGTTTAGGCTTCTGTTAGCAGATGAGGAGGGTGAATTGTCGAATAGGCAGATGTAGTCCAACGGAGGGCTGCAAAGTATGTTACGGGCCTACCACGAAGTCGCGCCACTGTCGGTGCGTCAAGGTGAACAAAGAGCCTATGTTAACATGGCGCGATAGTATTTGTACCTTGCCAAGTGAATTATTTCCAAGATCCGCGCCTTCGATGTCTCCTGGTGATAGCACTGAAGGAAGAAATTCCTTCTCTGCAATGTTGTGAAGTCGCGGAAAGCATGGAGAGGCTCAGGTCTCACAAGTCACCTAGCGGGGATGTAATAACTGACGAGATATGCAAAGCCGCCTTGCGGCAGATCCCATCTCATTTCCACTATTTGTATGGATGAATCAAAATTCAAGTCTGCATTGTTGACATTTCTCTCCAAAGCATACACCTCCGCTGGTGCATACATTCGAGATAGAGAAACCGAAACCAGATGTAGTTATCCCTTCCTGTGTTTGATTATGAACGAGAATCCTTGAAGCTTCAATACCCATCTGGCCATCTATTGTGAAGGTCTAACTGGTTCATAAGCCATTTTAGCGAAGCGTGGTCAATTACCTCCTCGAATGTTGTGCCTTCAATGTACGCTCTAAATTTGCGCGTTGCCTCCATTGCTGCCAAACTTTCCGACTCAGTGACAGTGTAGTTTCCCTGAGGTTGAGTAAACTTGTTCGACGTTTACGCTATAGGAGCTTCACCTCCCTCCTCTGTCTTCTGTATCAGCACCGCTCCTATGTCATGTTGACTTGCGTCACAATGTATGTCGAAAGGTTTGGAGAAATCTAAGCGGTGCAAAACCGGAGTCGGAAAGAGACTCGTTTTGCATCGAAAGCCGAGATGGCTTCCTCACTCCAGCAAAACTGACGCTTCTTCTGAAACGTATCTGTCAACGGTGCAGTCAGTGAAGCCTATTAATAATCGTTAGCGCAAGAATTCAATTGGATCAGGGCCTTGAAGTGTGTTAGAGCACTTCATTCAAAATCATAACGGTACACTACAGCATACTGTAGAAGGCAATATGCAGCATTGAACTCGCTCGAGATTATTACGCCGATTTGACTCAGGTACTCATTCGCAGTTCAGTCGTATCCCACATCCAGTCACGATAACAAATCTCTCAGCCACCAGTGAGATTTGAACCGCGATCTTCCGCTATGACGGCCCAGCGCTCTAATCACTTGAGCCATCCGGACACGAAGCGTAACTTGGCACACTAATACCACCCACATATTCCAAGAAGCTGCCTTACCTGTTTAACCGTTTTGGGCGTGGAAAATCGTTAATAGCGTGCACCTTGTCGGGATTGGTACGAATCGTACCATTACCGATGATGTGCTCGAAGTATCGAATCTCCTTCATAACAAATTTTCTCTTTCGGATGTTCAAGGCCAAGCCAGCATGTCTCATACAGGTCTCTGTGATGAGCAGCAAGTCATCTATATATACAAAGACTTGATGGCGCAAGTGAGCAGGGATGACTTTGTCCATCCGTCACTGCATAGTTTGAGGTGCATTGCAGACCCCAAACGACATGGTCACGAACTGACGACCTGGAACGGTGAAGGCAGTCTTATCCTTGGAACCCTCATCCAGTGGAATTTGCCGGACCGCATCCATCAGATCTAGACACATAATAAATCTTGCCTCCGGGAGACGACTGAAAATCCCCTCGATGAGAGGTACAGGATAAGCGTCCTTCATGGTGACACTGTTCACCTTATGTGCATCATAAAAGAGGTTCTCGATGGCGGGAGAAACTGAGAAGCATCTCTGCTTGACCGGTTTATTACTCCCGACATCGATGACGTGTGTCGTCTTAAGCCTTCAAATTCAAAAGATGAAAAACTGCCAATGACAACATTAAGCCTTGCTCACTAGTGTGTCGTCAACTGGTGTTGATTGACGCCCAAGGTCAGCACCAAGGTATAGATTTCGAGTTAACAGCGGGATAAGGAGGGACCACATCGTTTCCGTCCGATGACAAAACGTGATGTCGGCCGACACTCTGCCTACTGTTGAGTGACTAGGCTGTCTTGAGTTCGATGAGCAATCTCTCCCAATTGTACCGACCGTCGTTAATAATTTTCCGGGCGAAATCCGAAACCGAGCAACTTATGGTGGCTCCGGTATCGATCTTTAGGACTGTGGCATCCGAGACAGCAGAGTAGTAAAGACGACGGTTGCGTATACTCGCCGCCAGTACTGACGTAGTACTGAAAGGTTGGGCACTTAGGCTTCCTCGTCGCCATCTCTGCTACTCCGAAAAACCATTCCCTGGTGGCTTGGTATTGTTGCAGTTTTACGTGCAACGGCTTCAGAACCGAAAGCATCGGCTTCCTCGAAATAATGGGTGGTATAGTCAAATCTGGGTAGGTCATGTAAGCGGATCGACGGTCGAGACGTCTAAGGTTGCAGTGGCAATTTGGTTTTGCATCTTCCTTCCCCAGGGTAATGGGTCCTCCTGTTTCTTGGGGAGCGCGCAGCGGGGGCACTGTGGCTAACTGATGTTTGGAGTCCCACCGTCGCAATAAAAACGGCGTAACTCCCCCAGGCAATCTTCTTCTAGCAACCACAGGGCTGCAGCGCTTCAACCTTAACTTATCGCATCTCATGGGCATCTTGGTTGGCCCTTTTGTAAAAAGTTTCGGTGGGGTCCACTTCCGACAAATGACGCTTTGGACCCGAAAATTTAACCAGCTAACGTACGGCCATGCGGTCTTCCTAGTTCTCAAATTATTATATTATAATATGAATGGGGGGGATTCGGGTCTCAGACTGCGTCGCAGGGTTTCTAGTTCAGCCTCCTTAGGCGGTTGCTAGAGTCAAGAGACTAAACACTGAATGCCACGATAGAAATCCACGAATGGCTCCCGTTCGTTCTGGGTCCGACTTCGAATCTCCGCCCAGAGATCAATATCTGGCAGTCGATTCTGAAATGGATCACAGAGAGCGTCGCCCAGAGCCGGCCAAAGAGCGTCCGGGTTGGCTTCCAGGCGTTCAATTGTTGGGAGAATACTCTTACTGATCAAAAGGCGAATGTCCAGAATAGTCCGACTGAGAATATTTATGAAAATGAGCCCTTATCTGAAGCACTTCTAAAGTGATTGGAAATACCTTGAACCATAATTTCAGTGGGGGCTATACCACGTAGTAGAACCCACTAGCCGGGATGGCCCACGAGCAAATCAGCCTAGGACTACATGGTGAAAAAAAATGCACGGGAGGAGGAGGGTGCACACTTATCAGAGATTTGTGGTGTGAGTTAAATTTCATTGCGAAAAACCTACAATGCTAGCGGGTAAGTGAGGTTGAGGTGTTTTGCCCCACATGGAATTTTATTACAACCGTACCAGAAAAATAAAAATGAAGCTGAAATGGAAGAAAGATGATTTCTGCAGGTGGGTGCCCACCGATTAGTTTTGCTGGTGACTTCCCAAACTCTTTTGGCCCAGTTCGAATGCCATGCTGAAACCCTCCACGTTTGTAGATTTGTCCTTCCTGGCATTCATAAACTTTACCCTCCAATATCCGAAGTCCATTCCCGGGATCTGCGCAACCAACATGTGGATTATGTTCTCTGCCTTCCTTCGACGGCCCCGTAGCTAACATCTGGTAATGTGGTAAATTGTCCTTCTCGACACCCTTGTAGGAAACTCCCACGGCAGCAGTCAAAACTGTGACTGCAGCATGCGCATACGTCCTCTTCCTTCCCGTTTTCGTGTCCGTATTCCTATAGAAGGGACCAGCTTCAATGAAATCTCTCTTGCTGATTTGATCACCTCCCGGCACATCGCTCCTAATCCCCGCCGGAAGTGTGGGTGTAAGCCCTGGTCCTGCACCACAATAAAACGTCGGCCACCATAGGTGTGTAAGTCTTACGCACATTACCGCTGACAGACCACTCTGGTGCATGCAGTGTGGATCGGGGCTACCAATTTATTCCCACCCTCTGCCGAAGATTCCACTTACTTGCGTCCGATTTCTCTGGACATTACCGCACGTAATGGTACAGCCACGTCCATGTCCTCATTCCTAAGGTGCTTCATCTTCCTTCGCAGTGCCTTCTTCTGCCGCCGACTTGGGGCCTTTCAAGGTTCACAGTGTTCGGGCCACTTGAGTTCATTTTCACATCCCGGCGTTAAACCAGTAGCGTCCACGTCACCAGCTTCCCTTTCCTCCGCTTCTCTCAGCAAGGGTGGATGAGAAAATTCTGACAGGCAGAATTCACTTTGTAGTCCCTTCTCCTTAGTGGCCGAAGTTCCCTTCTGCTGAGCTTTCTCTTCCGTTTGCCGGTAGATTTGGGCTGCAGTACCACGGATTTCCAGTTTCTCCCTTTGCTTTCCTTTCTGGCTAGCTTCGCGGTAGGCACTAAATGCAAGCTTTCCATTGAGTCGGAAAACACGCCTTCAACAGATTTATCCATAGGAGGACGACACTTGGCGAGTTTAAATCCTTTGTTTTCATAGTCATGTTTTGAACACCCTTAGTCTAGTAGTAACCAACTACAGGCTCCCCTACCACGACGAAGTGTTGTCCAAGGGGGACAAACTTGCTTATCAGACAGTTGTTTTGTCTTCCCTTCTTCTTCGAGGGCTTGGTCTCAACAGAGGAACGCAGGAGAGCGCCGCTCTGATGAAAAACATTTAAAGGAAATATCCTCCTACCATACATGGTTCATCCAAGATACCTTCTTTGATAAAGCGCCAAAAGCCTTCCAAAAATCTATTTGGAGAACGTTGAATTAGGGTCCTGGATCTTTAACAGAGTCCCAACTAAGGACATAATAAATATAATATGAAATCTGAAACTCCAACCTCATATTAAGCAAGCATCTTCCTGAAGAATGAAAAACAACTGTTTCTCACCTTACCTTGCCAAGTATCTCATCTATCACTAAAAAGGAGTCAACAAAAAGACAGGAAGAACCAGGAAACTCGAACAATATCCTCTACTCCATTTTGGTCCTTTTCCTGAAATATTTCAAAACAAAGACCTCAAATATTTCGATGGAACATCTGCGGCAGGAAACTTATACACATTTAAGGATTTCTGTCACATAGACCTATTCTTCTGATGTCCTTTCCATTCTTAACTTCAATTAAACAACTCGAATGTGAATGAATGGGAAATCCGATTACAAAAGGGAAAACCTCACACTCACTAAGCAGCTTAACATGATCAGTCACGCCAACCTGAAACGATGAGTCCTTGGTCCTAAGGCTATTGTTACTGACTCTAATGCTACTTCGAAATTCTTGAAAGGTGAACGTTGCTTTCAGTCCAGGACAAGGATTAAAAGAAAATGGACACCGTTTTGTGATTTTTTCATCTGCAAGGATATCGTTTCGTTTTTCATGCCTTTTTCAGGATGTGATCATTTATAATTTCAAGGATTTTGCTTTACTGTTGAATGATGGGATTGTGAAGAAATTGACAGAAATATTTGAATAGTGACAGAAGGAAAACGGCCAAATTTCAGGGCGCAGATAGTGGTGTTGATTGTAGGCTCCTTTTTGGGATAAAAGGACAAATTGGGGAACTTCCCGTAGTTTGATTCGTGAGTCAAATGTCAATACTTGCATAGACATTAAGGAGTTTGCCGACCGATCACATGGTTTCACCGACGGGTCAGTCATGGAGGATGGATCGGGCGCAGGGGTGTTCTCGGAGAATCCGGTTATAGAACTGGCTCGACCCTTCGGAAAAATGACGACCATATTCCAGGCGGAGATATATGCCATTTCATTGGCAGCAGAAGAATGTCTGCGACAAAAATGGAGGGGTCACACCATTCGAATCTGTTCCGACAGTGGGGCAGCATTATCAGCACTAAAAGGCAACGACATATCAAGCCAGTTGGCGTGGAATTGTCATCAGGTACTGCTGAAACTTGGCAGACTGAACGAAACATTCCTGATGTGGGTGCCGGGGCACTCTAACATCGCTGGTAATGAGGAGGCTGCCAGACTGGCTCGCCAAGGGTCTGGATCCACAATGGTGGGGCCAGAACCAGCTCTTGGAATCCGACCATCTACTGTCAAGTCTACTCTGAAAGGTGAAATTGCAAGGATTCACGCAACCGAGTGGAGAAATTTGGACCCTTACCGGCAGGCGGAAATCCTTGTGAAATAGTCTGGGGTCACTAGAGCGGGATTTTGGTTGTCCCTTAAGAACTGGGACATGAAGATCCTAGTGGGGCGATTGACCGGACACTGCTTCTTAAACCACCATATGGAAAAGATTGAGATAGTGGTTTCGGCTATGTGCAGCCAATGTGAGGAGGAGGAGGAGACGGCCTTACACTTTTTATACAGCCGCCCGGCATCCTCAGATCTCAGACGAAGACACCTTCATCATCATCATCATCATCAACGGCGCAAGAACCGGTATCCGGTTTAGGCTTGCTGTTTCGGCGATATCCTTGACAGCCTCTTCCATGGGCTACTCTGCTTGGGCGTTGGGCAAGCTCGCGCACTAGCTCCTGGATTTTAAATTAGATGACCGTGGTTGCTCTCGTTCCGGGCTGCCGAAACTTAACTGCGGTACCTGTGGAAGGGAACCTTTAGTTTATTTATTTTATTTATTTATTTATTTAATGAGGAATAACACAGAAAGCAAATTTCTTATTACATATTGTCCTCAGAGGGAGGAGCAAGTAAATGGCATATTTTGCGCTTAAAGCTAGAGAGGGACATAGAGTCAAAGGAACCAAGCTGTAGGGCATTGTAGGACCGGCAAAACCTCGGGATCGGAGAGTGAAAGTAAATCTCGAGCTCGGCGAAGGGCACATCAAAAATGTCCGCATTACGTGTGTCATGAGACGAGGCGACACGGAGAGTAATATCCGAGTTGGCGGAGCAGTCCATCAGACCATTGCAGAGTTTGAAAAGAGTACACATATCAAGGAAAATACGGCGTTGCTGTAGGGAGGGGAGATTGAGGGTGCGGAGTCGTGACGGATAATCAACCCGTGGAAGGTTCTTTTTGTAAAAGAGGGTCCGGGTGAATTTGCGTTTTACAGCTTCAAGAGCGCGGCCGTCACGGATGCGGTAGGGGGACCAGACTACACAGCAGTATTCAAGGATGTTTTTGACAAGAGAATTGAAGAGTGTTAAGGAGGGCTGGATTGAGGTAAAGTCGAACGAGGAACGTAGGATAAAACCACACATTTTGGAAGCTCTATTGATGATGTCAACGAAGTGGGAATTGAAACGAAGTTTATCGTCGAAAATTACACCCAGGTCTTTGAAGGAGGTCAGTAGCGAAAGGGATTGACCACTGAGAGAATAGGAAAAGGATGATGGGGAGGGTTTCAGGGAGTAGCGCATCCAGTGGCATTTGTTGACATTCAGTGTTAGCTTGTTGACCGAACACCAACGGGCTAAATTATCAAGGTTGGATTGTAAGAGAGCACAGTCCAATGGAGACGAAACAGAGGCAAACAATTTAAGGTCGTCTGCGTAAAGCAAATACGGACAGGTGAGGATGGAGGCGAGGTCATTGATAAAAAACAGGAAGAGTAGCGGGCCAAGTATAGAGCCTTGGGGAATACCAGAGGAAGGAGAGAAGGAACGAGATGAGTGACCATGAAAAGAAACTTTGCAGGAACGATATGAGAGATAGGAGGAAAGCCAGGAAATGACTGAGGGAGGGAACTCTAGCGAAGAAAGTTTAGAGAGGAGAATGTTATGGTCAACGCTGTCAAAGGTTTTGGAGAAATCAGTATAAACAGCATGTACCTCCTGTCGTGAATTCAAGCGTTTAGCAACAAAGTTGGTAAAGACCAGAAGATTTAAAGCCGTTGATCTATGTTTCACGAAACCATGCTGCTCTTTGACAATGAGGTGACCGAAGTGCGTGGTCAACCAGTCGTTGACGTATCTTTCTAGGATTTTGGAGCAAGAGGAGAGAAGGAAAATGGGGCAGTAGTTCACAGCAAGGGAAGGGTCTCCGCTCTTGAGGATAGGAATGATGAGGGCCTGTTTCCATAGACGGGGAAAGTAGCATTCGTCTAGACTTTTCTTGTAGATTATACACAGGGGAGGGAAATGTGTTTTCTACAGTTAAGGAGGAAGAAATTAGGAAGCCCATCCGGGCCAGGTCCGACATTTGGGTCAAGGTTACCAATGAGGAACTCAACCAAGGAAGGTGTAAGGAGAGGAATGGCTAGTGATTCGGAGGAGTCTGTGGTTATGAATGGTATAGAGGGTGAAGGGCTCGAGGGAGAAAACACTGAAGAGAAGTAGGTGCTGAGAAGGTCGCAGGATTGTTGTGGGGAGTTGGCAATGGAGTCAGCGAAGCTGATAGAAGAAGGGACAGATTAAATTGAATTACGAGAGTTGCGAGCGTGAGACCAAAAGAGTTTTAAGTTACCGCGGGCAAGGGCGGCTTCGACGCTCAATAGGTACCTTTTACGCGCCTTTCTGACCATTGACTTCACAGTGTAGCGTATAGCCTTAAAGTGAGCAAGGTCGGCGTCATTTTTAGAAGCCCGAAACTTCTTCCTCAGTGTATGTTTCAAGCGAATGTTAATATGAAGTTCCGTTGTGAACCAAGTTGGGAAAGAACGTAGGCAGGGAGGGGAAGAAGGGACATAACAGGAGAGTAGATCAGAGAGGATATTGTAGAAGGTGTTAAGAGCTTGATCACACGATGAATTACTTAATATATGAACCCAGTTGAAAGACCCTAAAGCTGAGTTCAGACCGTCAAAATTGGCTTTGCGGAAGTTGAACTTAGTGGGTTTACGCTTGGTTTTGGGTTTTGAACGAGGGAGCTCCGCTTCAAATTCAACCGCGGGATGGTGAGCGTCGGTTTTTACATACGGGGATGTGCCAGGAAATAAAGAGAGGTGGCGCTCGGGGAGGTTGGAAAGGAAGAGATCGAGAGTGCGGCCCAAGGAGTTTTTGGTGGTGTTGAAATTCAGGGCAGAGCAAGTATACATAAAGAAAGAAAGTGGGAGGGAAGAATGGGAGAGGTTGTTGGAAGGAATTGGAAGACTAGGATGATTAGGCCAGTTGAGCATGGGGAGGTTGAAATCTCCACAAAGGAAGAAAGGGAGGGAAGGGAATCTGACGGTAAGGAGTTTAGACAAACTGTCAAACAATTCTTCATACAGGTGAGAAGGGCTAGCACAGGGGACATAAACACAAGAAACAATGAACGGGAGGAAGTTGGGCGGGGAGACACGAAGAGCAACACAATCAAAAGGAAAGCCGGAAGAGGAGAAGACGAGTTCAGCGGGGAGTGAATCTTTTATAGCAATTAGGACTCCACCGCCAGTGGACTTACGAGAAGCATCCCGGTCCCTGTCACAACGGAAAATGGAGTACCCTTCGGGGAGCTCGAAGTATAATATGGCATCGTCTAGCCAGGTTTCGGAGATACAGATGGCATGGTGTTGCTGAGCCAGCGCGGATAAATTGAAGGCCCCCAGCTTGGTTCTCAAACCCCTGACGTTCTGATAAGACATACGGACAGTGAACATGGATCCAGTTATATAGCTCGGCGAGGCAGGCGGGTTGCCCTGAAATTTACCCGCGAATTGGGGCGCTTATACGGCTTTATGAATACACCTTCAGGCCAGAAAGAAGGGTTGCCGAGGACATCAACTTCGTGCGGGTAAGTAACCTTGAAAGATGCAATGACCCGGTCGGGGTTGTCGTCTTTTGTGAGTTTAATGCAGGACAGAGGAGAAAGTAAACCAACTTTGCTCCTTATATACTCCAGAACATCGTCCGTAGACGTTGTGAACGATAGCCTGGAGATGAAGAGCTGTTTAGGTGGGGACGCCACCTTTAACTTGGGACCACTGGTATGGATGGTTGAAGTGCCAGGATATATGGTGGTAGTGGGAAGCGGAGCTTCGTTGGCGACTGGAACGATGTCAGAAAGTGAGGCGGCTGTGTTCCGATTCAAAACTTGCTTAGGAGGCTGCGGATATTGTCCCCTCGTAGGCGCGATGGAGCGAGACAGGATCGGAGGCTCGGTGGACCGTAACTCGTCGCATGGGGGCCGCTGGATTAGGGGTGTAGAGCCAGTGGAAGCAACCCTGATGTAGGAGGGCATTGCAGGCGAATTCAATACAGAATGAGAGGCCTGGTGCATAGACTCCTGAGATGATGTTGAGGCTACATTGTTATGCACAGTAGAAAGCGCCTTTTCGGAAGCCACAGTCTCGTCTAACGGATTCCTGTTAGTTGTAGTATGTGTAGTTACCCTTCTGGCTACCAGCGCTTTAGTGCTGATCTCGTAACCATCATCCAATTTAAGGGTAAGACACACAACCGTTGACATTTTCCCTGCTGACACACCACCTACCCCTGAAATTTCGATGTTGGTCTTTTTCTTTTTTAACCGAAGTTTCTGTACTAGATCTTCGGTTATATAGCTGCTCTGACTGCCTTGATCGATCAAACACCGAACTGGAACGGCATGTCCTTCTCTTGCCTCTAGCTTAACGGCAGCTGTTGGATGAACGGTTCCGGACCATGACAATGCTGTCGAATTTTCGGCATGATGAACAGCAGAAGACGGATTATCCCCTTTGCACGGATGCATGGCAGTAAGATGTTGCCCTTTGCATATTTCGCATTGGAGATTCTTGCGTTTATTGCACGCTTCCCCCCTGATATATTTGTGGGAGAGACAGTAAATGCAAACATGATAACGGCGGAGCAGTTTCTCCTCGTCGATACTTTTAATGAATTAAGGACACTGGGTTATGAAGTGCTTCCCCATACATAAGAAGCATTTAGTCCAGTTTCTCTTTTCACCATCCGACTTGGAGTGCAAGGCTATCTCCTTCTGGGTTTTTCTCTTATTCCCAAGATCCTCCGCCTTGGATATCCCACTTAGACCATCCCAACCGGGGAACATGACCACATATCTATTTTCTAGGAATTGGTCGATGTCGTTTATCGTAACGGGCATTTTTGGATCTCGTAACGTTAAGTCGAACTCCCTCTGAGTTGTCATATCTATTTTCCTCGTCAGGACGAATGGAATGAATGGAATACCTTCATCTGCATTGAATCCTGCTTTCCGTAGGTTCTGAACTGCGGAACGCATGGTATCCAATGCTCTTCCCAGCGATCTAGCCTCCCTTTGGTTTATCTGAGGTAAGTCAACTAACGCCTGAATTTCCTTTTCTATTAAGGCCCGTCGATTACTGTATCATCGGTCAAGAAGAACCCATGCTTGTTGGTAATTCTAATGGTCGATTACACGTTTTGCGTCGCCTCTTAACTTGCTCTGAAGCATCATTAAGCGCTCCGCAAAACCGATTTCAGAACCTTCGTATACAGAGTTAAAGAGGCTTTTGAATGGTTCGTATTGACTGATATCGCCACTGAATATTGGAATATCTGGGATTGGCGGGGCGGGTCTAAAACGATATCCTGTGTTCCAAGGGGAAAAATGGCTCGAAGGACCAAAATGGTTTGGCCGGGTCTGGCTGGGATCCAGGAAGGATTCTGAGCGGTTTGGCCCAGTAGTCCCCAAATATTCTGGGCGGGGCTGACTAGAGTCTAATAAATAGTCCGGTCGTATTTGGGTGGAGAAGGGCCCAAGATTAGATGTACGCGGTTCGTCTCTCCACTTTGGATAATTTCGTCTATCCGTATCACAGGCCCTCCATGCCCCTCCGAACGCAATTTCACACTTGCTTGAACTCCTGGGCAGGTCCCTAGCTGCCGCTTCCCCATGGAGTCTGTCGTTGACGTCTAGGCCCAAGTCTCGTTCTAATAACTCTGTTTCAACGTGTCTGGGGACGGCCCCCCCTTTTCGAACTTCCCTCACTGGGATCTATATAATTTTGAGTCACTTGCGGGAGTTTAGGAACTTGTTCCCTAACTGGCCCCAAAGGTAACGGATCGGCCTCTGTTTGCCTCTCCTCAGGAATAAGAGAGGGATGAACTCTCTCAAAGAACTCCTTTGCTTTCAAATAAACTGATTGCATGAGTCCCAGCTTATTCTCTCGGAAATATATTAAATCTGTCGATGGATTCAATAATAGAAGCCGTTTACGTTCTGCAATGAACTCTGAATAGATCTGCCGGACCTCACTCCACGCGGTTTCAAAGCGTTCCTTAGTTCGCTTCTCCTGCCGCAGTTTGCACAGCGTCTCCCGAACCTCTTCAATTTTCAAAACCCGCTTTTGCTGAGCTTCAATGATCTCCTGGATCTCCATTTTTTTTTTATTCTAATTCAACTGGGAATCAATTAATTGATTTAAATATTTCCATTTGGCACGGACAGTTTGTATGAACGACGTGGGAGGCGCAACACTATAAGGACCTTTCCCCTGGTCTGAACACGCCCACGTAACAACAACAATACAGAAGTTCACACCAGCGTTAGAGTGTCGTTAGAGAAACGTGGGAGGTGCAACACTATAAGGACTTTGCCTTGGGTCTGAACGCGCCCATTTCCCATTTGCATAGCATGGGATATAACGACGGAAGAGGTTAAATGCGCAAGCAGACTGGTTTTTATTGGGCTGGCTCCAAAGATGCGGCTGCTGGAGAAAATCCGGCCAAATCGCTAAAACACTTGCCTTAATAAGGAATTCCAGACATCCCGGTTTTGCGCCGAGGTCCACCAATTCGATATCCCTAAAAGCTGTCTGGCGTCCTGACCTACGCCATCACTCCATCTTAGGCAGGGTCTGCCTCGTCTTCTTTTTCTACCATAGATGTTACCCTTATAGACTTTCCGGGTGGGATCATCCTCATCCATACGGATTAAGTGACCCGCCCACCGTAACCTATTGAGCCGGATTTTATCCACAACCGGACGGTCATTGCATCGCTCATAGATTTCGTCATTGTGTATTGTGAATCGTCCACCCTCATGTAGGGGACCAAAAATTCTTCGGAGGATTCTTCTCTCGAACGCGACCAAGAGTTCGCAATTTTTCTTGTTAAGAACCCAAGTTTCCGAGGAATACATGAGGACTGGCAAGATCATAGTCTTGTACAGTAAGAGCTTTGACCCTATGGTGAGACGTTTCGAGCGGAACAGTTTTTGTAAGCTGAAATAGGCTCTGTTGGCTGACAACAACCGTGCGCGGATTTCATCATCGTAGTTGTTATCGGTTGTGATTTTCGACCCTAGATAGGAGAAATTGTCAACGGTCTCAAAGTTGTATTCTCCTATCCTTATCCTTCTTTGTGTTTGACCAGTGCGGTTTGGTGTTTTTGGTTGATTCGTCTTCGGTGCTAACGTTGCCACCATATATTTTGTCTTGCCATCATTGATGTGCAGCCCAAGATGTCGCGCCAATGTCCGCCTGCTCGATCTGGATGAAGGTAGTTTGCACGTCTCGGGTGGTTCTTCCCATGATGTTGATATCGTTAGCATAGGCCAGTAGTTGGGTGGACTTGAAGAGGATCGTACCTCTTGCATTTACCTCAGCATCACGGATCACTTTCTCGAGGGCCAGGTTAAAGAGGACGCAGGATAGGGCATCGCCTCGTCGTAGACCGTTGTTGAGGTGGAATGGTCTTGAGAGTGATCCTGCTGATTTTATCTGGCCCCGCATATTGGTCAGGGTCAGCCTAGTCAATCTTATTAATTTCGTCGGGATACCGAATTCTTTCATGGCCGTGTACAGTTTTACCCTGGCTATGCTATCATAGGCGGCTTTAAAGTCGATGAACAGATGGTGCAACTGTTGTCCATATTCCAACAGTTTTTCCATCGCTTGCCGCAGAGAGAAAATCTGATCTGTTGCTGATTTGCCTGGAGTGAAGCCTCTTTGGTATGGGCCAATGATGTTCTGGGCGTATGGGGCTATCCGGCCTAGCAAGATAGTGGAGAATATCTTATAGATGGTACTCAGCAACATGATACCTCTATAATTGCTGCACTGTGTGATATCTCCCTTTTTATGTATGAGACAGATAATGCCTCGTTGCCAATCGTCAGGCATTGAGTCGCTGTCCCATACCTTGAGCATAAGTTGATGAACCACTTGGTGTAACTGGTCGCCTCCATATTTAACCAATTCGTCTGTAATTCCATCGGCTCCTGGCGACTTATAATTTTTTAGCGATGAATTGCACGGACTGTTTCTCCTAAACTTGGGGGTGGCAATATTTGTCCATCGTCTTTAGTTGGCGGGACCTCCAACTCGCCGATGGTCTGGTTGTTCAGTAGCTCATCAAAGTACTCAATCCACCGCTCCAATATGCCCATTCTGTTGGAAATCAGATTTCCCTCTTTGTCTCGGCAGGATGAGCATCGAGGTGTATAAGGCTTCATCCTGCTGACCTGTTGGTAAAACTTCCGCGCCTAGTGCGGTTGCTCCCTGTACTTTTCTAGTTCACAGACTTGTTGGTTCTCCCAGGCTTCCTTTTTCCGTCTGCGAAGTCGCTTCTCCGCTCGACGGAGTTCGTGATTAGTCTCTGTGCGTGCCCGCGTTCTTTGGGAATGCAACATTACTCGGTGTGCACCATTCTTCCGTTCCGTTGCTAGCTTACACTCATCGTCAAACCAGCCGTTCCGACTCCTTTTGCGGCTGGGGCCAAGTATGTTTGTGGCCGTATCCATGATAACGTTCTTCAGGTGGTTGTGAAGAGAGCCGACCCCGCTTGTGAACGGGACAAAGGCTGAAGAAAAAGAAGAAGAAGAGGTGGTTGTGAAGATCATTTGTTGATGCTTCATCTTCAGGTCCTCTGTTGACTGCGGTTATTGCGGCATCCATTTCCCTCTTATAGGTGTCGCGGAGGGTTGTGTTGTGGATGGCCTCAGTGTTACCTCTCAACTGATTGTCAGAGGGGATTCTAGGTGGTATTGTTATTCGAGCTCGGAGCACCATGCCAACGAGATAGTGATCCGAGTCTATATTGGCCCCCCCTATATGTTCTGACATTCATCAAGGCTAAGAGGTGACGGCGTTCGATCAACACATGGTCAATTTGGTTGAAAGTGGCCCCGTCTGGAGAGGCCCACGTATGGTTCTGGACCGCTTTCCGCGCAAACCACCAACAACCATTTCGTGTGACCCTGTTAGTTGAATAATCCGCAGTCTGTTACCACGAAGACACCTTGGCAAGGTTTTCTTCAATGAAGAATCTGTACCATAGGCGGGAAGTCATTGAATAGGCAATTTTCGAGGATTCTCGGAGCTGCGACTCCCCCAAGTAAACTAAACTAACTAACTAAGGAGTTTGACGGTGTATATTATTCTTTTAGTATTTTCCGCGGCTTTGATCCTCTTTTTAATTCGTGGTTGAGGAGGAGATCAATTGACGACTTTTATCGACCTCTATGTGCTAGGTATCCGCCTAGAACGTGACTGTATATTCAGTCTGGATCCCAGGTAATTTCCAGTAAGCATTGATTTTAAATTTATTACTCCGTAGATAAATACAATTTATTCAGGTCGTCTCAGAGCCTTCTATCGCAGCAATTTCCGTGGACTGGACTCATAATGATGTCCATTCTGCGATCATTATAGAATCAAACTCATAAAAGTTTGATTTGATGAGGGTTTTTAATTTATGGGTTATAAAATCCTAAGTAAGCTGGCTCGGATACTTAACAAAAATAAAAAGGAGGAATAGATTTTGAAAAAGAAGTTTTATTTGAAAGCAGGAGCAGTTGAATGATGATTTTCATTTGTGAACAAATCCGTAGCTGTGATCGCTGTGACTATTGGAGTACGTTTATGGTCTTCTATTGTGGCCAGCGTTTTATGTTACTTCTGTTGTGATTCAGCAAAAGATAGAATCGAGCTATTCTAACCCTCAACACATCTTTCATGCGAAATACTTGATTAGTCTCCTGTTTTCTCCCGATCTGCTCCAACGATAATGCCAAAATGCTCCTTCCCGAATTAACACCATCTTTGGAGATTACATAATAAAGTACCACTGAAACCCCCTTTTTCGTCTATAACAAATTCCAAAGTAAAAGATTCTATCTTCGAGTTTTTAACAGTCAAACAAAACGTTTATTCCACGTGACTTTATTTTGTCTCCATGCTATGTAAATCGAATTCAGAATTTATCATTAATTTTCATATATTTTTCCCATAAAAACATGAAATATTAAAAAAAATTTTACGATCACCTCTAAACAGTTGATGACAATAACCAGAGTTAGTCGAGATACAAATAAATTTTATTGTTATCATCATATTTTCCGCAGACGAACATTAAAATTTTATTACAAATTTCCCATTCCCACTCAGCCAGACAGATCCCTCCTTTATAAGGCACTTCGTAATTTTGTGATGCTTGTGATATGCCCCAGATCATGACAATTTGGCTGAAACCTTGTAGTTTCGTAGTCACCAGGAAGAAGTTAATCAAATTATGTTATTTTTGTCTTAAGTAATAATAATAGAAAGCTCCGCTGTTTCGTCCTTCTCCAATCTCCGTAAAAAACAAAGCTAGAGGCCATCATGTGTGAGTCTTTTGAGGCAATTTAATGTTAATAGTGGTAATAAAATTTCAGCAAAATGTGGTTAAAGAGCGACACTCATTGTATGCTCTTGCAGTGGTGGATTATAACGACGGCACAAGCACGCAAGCTGCCACTTGCGAATCACGTTAGATATACAACAATTGAGGAAATAAAACGTTTGAGCGCAAAACAAAAAATTGTAATTAATATTACGCAAGACAATAATTTTACTCCAACCACAGCAGATGGTCTATCATACCCGGCGACCATTCATTCTCCTCTAATAAGAAGTTAAATTTCAACTCGCGCTTCTCGCTTAAGTCTTTTGAATCATATTAGTGTACTCGAAAATCGAAAGAGTTAAGCGAGTAACTCGATTTCAAGTTGGTCTGTCATTTAGCTAAGATGGCATATGATAGATGTTTGGTCAGTAGCACTTAAACCACGACCAATCGAAATAATGTACGACCTTTTGCCTTTATAAATACGTTTATTACTTGAATCTATTTAAAAATACAAATCTCAAATCAAAAAATTTATGATATAAAATTAAACAAGTGGGAAACCGGAAACTAGACGCTTCAGGTATGAAAGGTTTTGTGTTTTTTTTTATAAAAATATTTGAGTGTGCATTTGTCCTATGAAGCACGTAAAATATGCATATATTATGTGAAAATTTCCACTTTCAAGTGATATTGACATTCATAGTCTTGAATTTGCAGAGAAGCGACAGTTTTGACCTAGTATAACTTTGTTAGTAATAGTGTGATTTTCACCAAATTTGGCAGGATCAGGCTCTATACTGTAACCTACATTGCTGCAATTTTGTGATTCTAGGGTGAACTTAATGGGGGTTTTCCTGTCAATTACTAAAAATTCTAGTAATGTACTATTATTAACTTTATTTGAACAGGTATCGATATGGAGGGTATTTCGGAGCCTAGGCACCATATAGTGGCAGCCCCCTGATTTTTTTCAGATTTTTCGCCTGAGTAGTTTCTGAGAATGGGTTCGTTGAAAAAATGATCACTTTCAACCCCCCGCACTCCCCAACTTTTCAACAAATGTCAAAACTAAGACCAGGCTCGAAAAGTACTAATCGAGACCTTTCATTTGATACCCCACATGACTATATTTGTTAAAAAAAAAAATTTACACCCCCCTTTTGCATATATGTATGCCCCCCCTTAAATTCGACCTAAAAGGGTGTAACTCACTACTTTCTACCAAATTTGGTGCCAATCGCTACAACTGTCTCCGAGAAAAATGCGTGTGACGGACAGACAGACAGACAGACAGACAGACGGACGGACGGACCTGTGCGGAGTTGCCAAATCTCCCATCAGACGCGTCCCTTCGTGCGGATAAGGGAATGCTCGGCGGATGCGTAGGAATATGTACATATACGCATTTGGAGGTGTGCGTGTATGGGCATGCTTATGCGCAGGCCGGGTAGGTGGGAAGTAAACGCCCGCCCGTGGATAAAAATTGGCTATGGGAAGGATACCCAGAAATAAAACCAAACATGGAGGAACAGAAGGAGAATAAAGTTACGGTGCAGGGCTTCGGAAACCCAGTACCGGCGGCTTTTGGGAGTGGGCAAGCAGGCTCCCGGCCGTCGATATCCCTCGACTGCAGTGCCTCGGTGGTGGATTACTTGGCCACCGTTGCATCAAATACTACAAGTAGCCTGGAGAAAGAGGCATTTAAAAGGAGTACATCACTCCCGAGAACTCCTGTTTAAAACACAAGAAAAGATGGGGCACAAACTGGTCAGTTATTAGCCCATAGCGGGGTAACTACACCTGGTAGAAACATGTCGCAGGACTTAGTGGTTGATCCATTTAAGAGAAGCTCGACGATCGTGCGATCTCCTCCGAAATCAACCTTGATGAAGAAAGGAAATCAGGGAAGCTCCCGGAAGGCTAATAAGTACATAAGCGCCCAATGTGAAAACCAAACGGAGGAGCTATGTCAGAGTCCGGAAGAATCATCGTTTGCCCTACTCGGAGGTAAAATAGTAGAGTTGTCTGAATTTATTAAGGACAAACACAACGTGCACCAGGCCATCAGAAACATGGTCCATACCCATTCGGGTACTATACAATGGTGCCAAGGAAGAAAAAAATGCCTCGAAGAAATCAAGCGTCACCCAGGCAATACAAGTGACACCCCCTCAAAATCCAAAGAGCGGTAAGCTTGAAAAGAGGAGTAGAGAGAGCGCCAACGATTCTTTCGGATCCTCACAGGACGCGAAAAGGCAAAAAGGCCTCTCACCGACAAAAGGGAAGTCAAACAAAGTTACCAAAATCGTGGAAACTGCGGCGCCGGCTCCAATCGACCCAAGGGAGGCAAAGCCTTAAAAAGGGACCAAGGAAGCATGGACCAAGGAAGCATGGACCAAGGTTGGCGGAAGGAAAAATACGACGCAGAAAAGAAGATTATGACCCGAATTAATCATCATCTCCAAAAAAGGGGATATGAATTACGCCGATATCCTTAGGAAGGTCAAATCCGATCCTGAGCTGATGAACCTTGGAGAAAGCGGCAGCCAAATCAGACGCTCCCAGAAAGGAGATTTGATGCTGGAGCTGAAGAAGTCTCCGGGCAAAACGGTGGAAAATTTCCTCGGCAAGGTGGAGAAGTCCTTAGGAGAAGAAGTTCAAGTACGGGCCAGAAAGCAGGAGCTCGTCATAGAATGTAAGGACATTGACGAAATCACGACCAAGGAGGATATCCGTGACGCCTTAGAAAAACAGTTCGGACCACTTGGCTTGCAAGATTCCGCAATCAGGGGACTGAGGAAGGCATGCAGAGGCACGCAAACGGCAACCATAAGCTTACCAACTGAAGCAGCGTTCAAACTGCTGGCGGCTGGGAAAGTAAAAATAGGTTGGGTCGTTTGCCGACTCAGGGAGCAGGTATCCCTTAAGCGCTGCTTTAGATGCCTGGATTTCGGCCACATAGCGGCGAAATGCACCGGTGACTGTGACAGGTCAAAATGTTGCAGAAAATGTGGAGGAGAAGGCCATATGTTCAGGGAGTGCAAGGCTGAGCCTGAATGCATGCTCTGCAAGGAAAAAAACGGCGTCGACTGTCGGCACGTTGCAGGCAGCAGCAGATGCCCAGTGTTTAGGAGAGCCTTGAATGCAGTAAAAAAATGAGGTTGATACAAATCAACCTCAACCACTGCGAGGCAGCGCAAGACCTTCTCTCGCAGACCATCTATGAGAATGGAATCGAAGCTGCCATAATCAGCGAGCCCTATCGCAACAACAAGAGCGGTGCCTGGACTGCAGATGAAACTGGCAGGGCGGCAATATGGGCGTGTGGAAATCAGGCCATTCAAGAAGTGATGGAGTTTCCAGAAGTTGGATTCGTTAGGGCAAAAATAGCTGGTATCTATATATATAGTTGCTATGCTGCACCAAGCGCGACGATAACAGAATTCGAAGGAATGCTAGGTATGCTAGTCTCGGATGCAAGAAGTCGAAACCCCAAGATCATAGCTGGTGATTTCAACGCGTGGGCCGTGGATTGGGGCAGTCGCATTGCGAACACCAGAGGCCGTATCCTGCTCGAGGCTTTCGCGGAGCTAGATTTGGTGCTTGCCAACACGGGAAACGTTTCCACTTTTCGTGGGACAGGGTCGGGCTCAATAGTCGATCTGACATATGTGAGTATCACATTGGCGAGGAGAATGGCATGGTTTGTCAGTGAGCATTATACTCACAGCGACCACCAGGCGATTTTCCTCCAGATCGAATATGGGCCATGCATCGATACGTGTTCCCGTGAGGCTGGAAACCGGGGCTGGTCCGTGAAAGGGCTTGAGGAGATGCATTCATAGAGATGCTATTGGGAGGCCAAAGTCCCGGTGGTGCGGCTACGGAAAAGGTAGAGCAAATGATGGGACGCATAACAAGAGCATGTGACTTCTCGCAAAAAGACGCTCAAACTGGTGGAATGAAGAGATCGCGGTGTTACAGGATGCATGTTTTCGTGCTAGAAGGATCTGCCAACGATCTAGAGCAAGACCAGACTTCAACGAGAAACGGCTAGCATATGTGAACTTTCGAGGTAAGCTTAAGCAGGCTATACGGACCAGTAAGCGAGAATGCCTCAAGGAGCTCTGCACAGAGGCAGACCAAAGCTCCTGGGGAATAGCGTACAGGATAGTTATGAAGAAGATGAGTGGGCGAACACCACAATTGACCTGCCCGCATCTTTTGCTCGATATCGTGACGGCGCTCTTCCCCCCGGATAAAGGGGAGCGCAAACAACACAAGCGAGCACTCGATGTCTACACCATACCTGCGGTAACTGAGGAGGAACTTACGCAAATTTTCCGGAGAATTGGTGATAACAAAGCACCCGGTCTGGATGCTGTTCCCAATAGAGCCCTTAAACTCGCTGTTAAAACCAGACCCGACTGGTTTATCAGCGTGTTTGAAACATGCATGATAGAAGGAGCTTTCCCCGACCGGTGGAAGAGGCAAAAACTAGTTTTGCTCCCGAAGCCGAATAAGCACTCAGGACACCCATCATCATATCGACCTATTTACCTCATCGACATGGCAGGAAAGATCCTCGAAAAGGCCATTCACAACAGACTGCTCCCTATCATTGAATATAAGGATGGATTATCGGAGTGACAATTTGGATTTCGTCAAGTCCACTCAACGATTGATGCCGTAGACGTTGTTTTGAAGCTGGCTCGAGACGCGATGTCGTCTAAAAAATGCTGTGCCGTAGTGACGTTGGACATCAAAAATGCGTTCAATTCCGCAAGCTGGGAGTGGATAAAAAGTTCACTGGCTAAAACGGGTGTCCCTAGTTACTTGACTAAGCTCCTCAACGGTTACCTTTCGGAGAAGACACTGTGGTACGACACGGATGAGGGATCCAAGCAGTACACCGTCACCGCAGGAGTACCACAGGGCTCAGTGTTGGGTCCTCTCCTGTGGAACGTCATGTACAATGGGGTCCTTGTCCTTCTCGTGCCAAAGGAGGCCACGATAATCGGTTTCGCAGATGATCTAGCTGTGGTTGTCGTCGCGAAAGAACCTGAAGACGTTGAAATGTACACTAACGAAACCATTAGCGCCATAAAAGCGTGGCTGGAGATGGTTCAGCTTGACCTTGCGGAACAAAAGGCGGAGGCGGTCTTGATTACTAATCGTAGGAAGAGGAATACGGTTAATATTCGCGTTGGTGGTCACGTCATCATTTCGAAGCCGGTTATCAAATACCTAGGGGTGATGATTGACGCTAAAATCAATTTCAAGGGACATCTGGACTATGCCTGTGAGAAAGCGGCAAATACCAGCGTATCATTAGCGCGGATGATGCCTATCATTGGAGGTCCAAGATACAGTCGCAGATTACTTGTGGCCGGAGTGGTTCGCTCCACACTATTATACGCGGCACCAGTTTGGGAGGAAGCATTAGCGTGTGAGAGTAATCGTAGGAGGATAAATATGACTTACCGCTTAGTGGCGCTAAGGGTGTGCAGCGCGTTCAGAACAATATCAGGCGAGGCCGCGTATGTTATTGCGGGAATGATCCCGATAGACATTCTGGCAAGTGAGACACGCTGCCTGTACGAGACAAGGAAAATGAATCCTCTTGAAAAGGGTGCAGAATGCTGAAAGGCGGCAAGGCGAGAGTCGCTGGAGAAGTGGCAGAAACGGTGGGATGACTCGCCGAGGGGTCGCTGGACCCACACTTTGATTCCCCGTATTGAAGAATGGATCCAGCGACGACACGGTGAGATTAACTACCATCTGACGCAATTCCTGTCAGGACATGACGGTTACAGGAAGTACCTGCACCAATTCAGGCTGGATGATTCTCCCTTGTGTCCTGAAAGTGGTTGCACACCTGAGGACCCGGAGTATGTTCTGTTCCACTGTCCACGATTTCTCTCAGAAAGGAGGAGTCTGTAAGACTCCCTGAAAACCACTCTAAGCCCGCAGAAGATCGTCGGGGAAATGTTGAAATCGGAAGGAAACTTGTGTGCGGTGAACACCGCAATCAAACGAATACAAGAGGAACTGGGAAGAGCGGAGCGCGCAAGGAGGTCGCGAAGAACGGAAGGCGTGGTCGCTTAAAGCGCAGTCCACCCCGCGAAGTAATGCTTTGCGGCGGTCCCGCGGGGAAAGAAAAAGGAGAAAGTGGGGGTGGTTTTAGTGGGTGAGAATTCCACACGCTGCTGCGACCTGGCGCGGCAGTGTGTTTCTAAGATTTCCACCTCCATCCATAAAAAAAAAAAAAAAAAGACTGACAGACGGACAGACAGACAGACAATAAACCGATTTTAATAAGGTTTTGTGTTTACACAAAACCTTAAAAATTAATCATTTTGTAAGTCACATGATATGAAATAAATCAATCGAGTAAGCATATTACTTGTGACCCAGAATAAATTCCGCAACGTCAGCAATGTTTCATCAACAAGCTGTTTCTTGACTCTTCCAAATGCACGGACGGCCTCAGCAGACAAGTCCGACTTCAGGAAAACGTGCACTGGAGATGGTCCAAGTGCTCAAATTTGGAAGAAGAAGGGACCGAAACATCATCCACATAAACAAAACAAAAGTTCAAGTTTCGTAGGACAGAGTGGATGAACCTCTGGAAAATCTGCGCAGCGTCGCATAAGCCGAAAGTCATCCTGGTGAAGTCGAACAGTCCGAAAGGTAACCAAATAGCCGTTTCCGTGTCTTCGGGAGCGACAGGGATTTGATAATACGCCTTGCCTAGATCCAAGGCCGTAAAAATACGGCAGTTCGTAAGTGAGTGCGCAAAATCATAGATGAGTGGAAAGGGTCAGGAACTATCTGAGCATTCAAACGCCTATAATCTCCACATGGCTGCCATTCGCCGTTTGGCTTAGAGACCAAATGAAGTGAAGAGGATCAACTTCTATTGAAAGGTCTGCCCTATTTCATCAAATCGTTAAAATCTTTCTTCGCAGCAGCCAGTTACGGAGTCTACCAAAGTCCTGTTCTACTGGTCCACCAGCAGCCCATAGTGACACAGGAAGTCGGCACCTAAAATGGGGGTGTTAATGACCGCCAGAACGAATCGCCTCGAAAACGTTGCACGAAGTCCGAAGCTCACGTCCATCTGCCAATAGCTACGAATGTGGTGGCCGGCAACGTCCTCCCAAACAATAGAGAGAGTGTCGTTTTTGCAGGTGGAAATTTTCCCTGAGGTTTGTAAAAAAATTTACGGGGTCTATCAAGGTCCTGTTCTACAGGTCCACCAGCAGTCCATAGTGACACAGGAAGTCGGTGCCTAAAATGGGGATGTTAATGTCCGCCAGAACAAATCCCCACGAAAACGTTCGACAAAGTCCGAGGCCATCTACCAATAGCCACAGGTGCGGATGAAAGAGGAGTTCGCGGCAGCCAATTGTGGGTCTTGCGAGATTAAAGTGCTCGTGTGGACCAGGAAGCAGGGCTTCCTCAGGGGATCAAAAATTGTAATTGTAAGCCGGCGTGGTACTGCGTTTCGAGTAGCCGTCGCCGCGACACCCAGCAAGCCTAGTTTTTTGCTCATCACTGCGAGCTGTGTGACCGCGTCGGCCAGTGTCGTCACCATTACATTCAGCTCGTCGACCTCCCAAGCTACTTCTAGTGCACGAGGTAGACCCTGTCGACCGCGGCGGGCAACACCTTTAATGACCCCAGTCCGCGCAAGCCAAGACAGCGCAGGATTGCGCCCCCAAAAGGGTGGCACCCTAACCGCGACAGAAGCCAACAGGGGAATCGCGTCGTGTAGCACAGGTGATAGTTTTTCCTCCGGGGCGGTTGTATATGCCTGCGTGGTCAATTTGGTTGACGGTATGTGCGCCTAGTCAATTCCAGGTATATTTGTGAATATACCGGTGGTGGAAGCATGTAAATCTTACGACAACATTTCAACTCCTGGCGAAGTCAATCAATCGTTGATCGTTATGATTGCATTCCTCATGGAAGCTGTGTTCTTCAGCCGCTCCTCGATGCTAGCGTTCGTTTCCAATTTTCACATTGAAATTTCCCAAGAGTATTTTGGCATCGTTTGTTGGGAGTGAGTCAAACAATGTCTCGACGTGTGTATAAAACTCGTCTTGCACCGTATCTTCTTTAAGTTCAGTCGGAGCGTGCACATTGATGAGCCAGAGGTTGGAAAAAACGAGTCCTGATGCAAATCGCAGGCAATCTTTCTTTGAATAGTTTAAAGTCGATGAGGTGTGGCTTGAGCTGTTTGCTCACTATAAATGCAACTTCAAACTCCCTGTGTCAATGTTCTTGATTTCTTGACGGATGGGTTGTCGACCCATCGTAAAACCCTATCCAGGGGTGGCGTCGGTGATAGCTGCTTCAGGTGGTTCGAGTTCGCACAACTATATTGGAGATCTGACTACGTCGTTCGTCACAACCTACTCACCTGAGATGCTTAGGTATAACTCAGCCATTCAAACTACAGCTATTCCTCCCTCCTCTCTTCTCAACCATAGCTTAGGGTAAACTACGGCGGAGGTAAGCAATTATTACTCAAGTATTTTTGCATAGAGAAGCTCGATTTCGCTGGCGCGTAACAAATAATGACACGCAACTGACGGGAACTCCCTCAATCAAAGCTTATATCGCTTTCGCTCTACTAAGAAATTCAATTTCAATTTAACTATTTTGAGGTGAATCCACTTAACTCGAAGAATCGATCTTTCAATCCTCTAAGTGGGGTAAAGTCAGAGGGGGAAGTGAAAGTAACCAACTGCAGATATAAATAACACCACGGCAATTAGGGCTTAAGTTCTCTACTAACCACATGGTTTTTGAGACCCAATCTTATTAGAATCCTTTCAGACCTTTACTCCTCACCAGCCTGTTAATATTACGCAAGACAATCATTTTACTCCAACCACAGCAGATGGTCTATCATACCCAGCGACCATTCATTCTCCTCTAATAAGAAGTTAAATTTCATCTCGCGCTTCTCGCTTAAGTCTTTTGAATCATATTAGTGTACTTGAAAATCGAAAGAGTTAAGCGAGTAACTCGATTTCATATGATAGGAGTTGTTAACGCTGTTGTTTAGTCAATAGCACTTAAACCACAACGAATCGAAATTCTTTCTGGTCTCACATCCCTAAAGCAATGCTTCCCGATCCCTTCCACTTTCATAAAATTCCCAGGCTGCACTGCTACCTCTCCTCAGCTATCCTGTCATTTACTTTGCAGTTGCTTCTCCTCGGTGCATAACTCCTCTTCCTCTTCTCCCTCTCTTCCTCTTCTGAGCGCAGCTTCCTCCGAATCTTCTACCTTTCCCCTCCTTATCGCCATTGACAACTTTGATGCCAATGTCGTACCTAGCTCAGATGGTCTTCCCAACCTATTCGTGATTAAAATTTCCAAGCTCATTTCTGTTCCTCTCTGCATTATTTTCAATAAGAGCCTCGAAGAGTGCCATTTTCCTTGCTTGTGGAAAGAAACCCTTATTTTTTTCATATACAAAGGCGATGACCATACTCTTGCTGAGAATTATCATCCTATTTCGCTCCTCTCATTCTGCTCCAGGGTCCTCACTTCGGCCACCTTATAGCTAAGGAGTAGTAGGGCTTCGCAAAACGTCGATCCACTGCTATCAATCTTCTGGACTTCACCAACTTTGTGGCTAAATGGCTCAACTCTCGGGAGGAAGTTCATGTCATTTACACGAACTTTTTTAAGGTCTTCCATTCGATTCCTACACGACGAAATCTGTGAGCGATACCATGACCATCCGGTTGTAGATCAAATCCGGCTCAATAGGTTACGGTGGGCGGGTCACTTAATCCATATGGATGAGGATGATCCCACCTGGAAAGTCTATAAGAGCAATATCTATGGTAGAAAAAGAAGACGAGACAGACCCTGCCTAAGATGGAGCGATGGCGTAGGTCAGGACGCCAGACAGCTTTTAGGGATATCGAATTGGTGGACCTCGGCGCAAAACCGGGATGTCTAGAGTTCCTTATTAACGCAGGCCTAGACCGAATACCGGTTGTTGCGCCGTTGATGATGATGAATCTAAATAAATAATTTTATTACTCGAATCTATTTAAAAATACGAATCTTTAAATACAAAAAATTTATGGTGTAAAATTAAACAATTAAGGAGGTCATCCCGTGTGTCGGGTTGGAGAAATCGTTGTTTTTTGTTTTTACATGAATTGTATCTATTATATAGTGGAAAATATGTGGGCAAAAGGATTTTCCGATATTCCGAGTCGTTCAGAAATTACAGTGTTAAACAGGTAAGGAGTTTGCAGCCGCGGCTAGAGTACTCGATGAGAAAGAGCATCGAATCTTTTTTTACCTGTTAAGGCTCAGGTAAAGCCTTATAAATTCGAAGACAGGTATAAATATAAAAAGATGGAAAACCAATCAATTCTCTAAAGTTATTTGCTGTTTGGAATAAAAAGGATAATCCAGTCTAGAGTGAGCACTGAAAGGCTTTCAAGCTATCCTCAGTTATACAGGGTGCGGCAGCATAACTTCCTTTTTTAAAATGTGCGCCACTCAATTAGTTGATGTCATAGCGGAGCGCTAGTGGTCTCGTTCAAGAGGGGATACTGTAAAGTTTTGTCCCAACATGGTTTAGTCGCCATCATGCGTTGGAATAGTGAGGAGCGTGCCTTTGCTGTTGAGGTTTACTTTTCAAGCGGATGTTCGGTTATTGCAACACAGCGTGCATTTCGGAATCGCTTTAATTTAGCCCCGTTGGCTCCCGTTCCAGACCGCAAATCAATTGTTACATGGGTCACTACATTCAGACAAACTGCAAGTATGACAAAAGGAAGAACTGGAGTCCCTCGGCCCGTTAGATCACCTGAGAACGTTGAAGCAGTGAGAGCGTCAATGTTGCGATCGCCACGGCGTTCTGCGCGCAAACACGCATCTGCCCTTGGACTATCCGATCGTTCTGTGAGATGAATTCTTCGTGATGATCTTCATTTTCATCCCTATAAGATGGCGATAGTGCAGGAACTTTCAGAACGTGACTTCAATTCTCAGATGAACGCGTGTGAGCTTCTTCTTGATGTCGTTCCCGAGGGTGCTTTTTTAGCGATGAAGCTCACTTTCATTTGTGTGGGTCGGTTAACAAACAAAACATGCGCTACTGGGCTGACACCAACCCTCGAGAATTGCATCAAAAGCCTTTGCATTCACCCAAAGTCACAGTGTGGTCTGCAATTTCCTCAGCTGGAATTATTGGTCCCTGGTTTTTTGAGGAAAATGAGGTTACAGTGACAGTGAATTCGGACCGGTATGTAAACATGCTACAGAATTTTTTTTCCCACGGCTAGAAAATTTGGATTTGGGGGACACTTGGTTCCAACAACACGGTGCAACAGCACACACTTCAAGAGCATCGATGGATGTTTTGAGGGAACACTTTCCAGAGCGCCTTATCTCAATTAAAGGCGATTTGGAATGGCCGGCACGCTCTCCCTATCTGTCCCCTTGTGATTTTTTCCTATGAGGTTTTTTGAAATCCCGTATTCATGTGAACCGTCCAAGAACCCTACAAGATTTGAAGACCAACATCCAAGAAGAAATTGCCAACATAACACCTGCTATGCTAACAAGGGTCATGACAAACGCCAGAAATCGGTTTACGCAATGTATGGAGAATGGAGGACGTCACCTAACAGATTTGATCTTCAAAACAATGTAAATAAAAACTTTAGACATGTACCTACATTATAAAAAATAAATAAATATTTTCCGATGCATACAATAGTTTTTATTGAGTTTTGAAGAAAGGAAGTTATGCTTTTCGATTTGTGTGGGCGACAACTTGCATTCTACATTGCAAGCTGGCTTGACCCGCGACTATCCGCCTGTGACCATTCTCTAATTAAGTATTCTCATTTTGAGATATCCACGAGACTCCAACAGCTGTTACTCTAAGATATGGTCCCGCTCCCTCACAGTACCGAGTTCTTGTCGTCAGGCAAGCACTTTTCTGTTGTGCTCTGGCTACAAGCTCATCCTATTATTTGTTGCTATCACTATCTGCCGTAAGGCTGGTGTAGCAATCTTAATGCGTATCTGGTTTTCCATATTACTACCAGATGTGCATATAGGTGGCTGAGACTACTCGTATGGAAGCAGCTACCCCTCTCATTTGGATATAGTATGAGCATCCAATATGGAGGTGCAGCTACATTTTACTTAGGGCAGCTCCATGTCCTCCGACCTCTTACTTCAAGATCAAAACAGAGGTAAGAGAGAAGAAAAGGAGTATAGTAGGAGTATGAAATGAGAATGCTACTGATGGAGACAAGACCTTCCCTGATGTACTTACACTCCAAAGTACAGGGAGGGCAGGTCGTTCCAAGACGGCATCCTTGTATTCGTCAGATGACGAATACCGATCTATAAGATCAGAAGCAAAGGTGAGAAGAAGAGTAGTAGTATGAAAAGAAAAGAGAATGCTCCCGATTGAGCAAGACTCTCCCTATGTGCTTTATAATTAAAAGCCAGTGAGAGGCTGGTCGCTCCAAATGGGCATCCTTGTATTCATCGGCTCAGCCAGGAACTACCTACAAGGCAAACCTTTGGCTGGGTGACGAATACCAATCTCTCAGTGAGACAGTCATGGGGGAACTATGAGTTGCCCTCTGAGTGTGGTTCAGCTCATCACAAGTCAAAACAATGCAGGCTGCAAACAGTATACCTATGCAGCCTGAGAACATACCCAAAATATGCCTGGGATGTGTATTCAGTTAGTTAGCCTAAATATTCTAAAATACCTAACATGACTACTTATTATATTCTTAGTACTTACTCTGAAGAGCATGGATTATTTCGTGTGGCTACGATAAAAACACAATAAAGTGTTCAAACTAGACCCTCAAATAAGCTTGTTCTATTACCGGTCCAGGAATCCTGTGATTCACACTGTTATAATGAGCCAACACAATCCGAGAAAGCAATGTTAACTTTGGAAAATGATGTCCACCATTCATCGGGGCCTAACATCTCAACCAAGTCACAAAAGTCTGAAAAAAAAGGAAACCCAGTATATCCGTTACGTCAGTCTTTACGATTAAAACTCCGCCATGCTATTAACATAGTATGCTGGTCCCAAGCCCAGGTAAAGGAGGAGGGTTTGAGGCAACGTGTTCTGTACTATCCTCAGTAAAACAAAAATAAAATGCTGAGATCAGGGAAAAAGATAAATAGAGTATAGTTGGAGCTATTCTACTGTGCTAAATCCTAACTGATCTCTCTTAGTGACAGGCCCCACGACAGGTCGACCAAGAAAATGCATACAATGTCGTTGCAAACATGATGATCGGATTGAGTCACAAGCCTCGGAGAAATACTAGGGCGTCCAGCTGAGTTGACGCGACAGGACGGGCCCCGGTCCTGTCGAGAAATGGGCAAGGGTTCTTGACGCATGGACGGTGTCAGGACGTAAGCAAGTTAGTCCGAACACAACGAACAAAACGAATACGTGTCTGCACGCTAAATGTTGGTACCCTAACTGGAAAGACGGAGGAACTCGCAAGAGCCCTTCGGAAAAGGCGCATTGATATCTGCGCTCTGCAAGAAACCCGATGGTCTGGTGTCAAAAACTGCGATATTGAACGCGAACGCGGTAAAAATGGTTACAAACTTCTCTATTTTGGTAACCCACACACTCAATATGGTGTTGGCATTGCCATCTCAGAGGGTTTCCGTGATGCCATCAAAGAAGTCGAACGATTTGATGATCAGCTGATGAAGGTCACCATTATATCAGCTGATCGCACTATTCACTTCTTCACCGTGTATGCACCACAGACAGGTCGACCTGATGCCGAGAAAGATGCCTTCTGGCAACTTCTCGATGAAAAGACTTGTCACGTGCCTGCTGACGATTACATAATCATTGCCGGCGACCTTATTGGTCATGTGGGTGAAAAGGCAGACGGTAACAGGTACCATGGGGGAAAGGGGTTCGGAGCGTGCAATGAGGGTGGCAAGCGTATAATCGATTTTGCGGACACCCATGACCTTGTACTTATGAATACATGGTTCATCAAACGATTGTCTCATTTTCCTACTATATTCTCATAAGACGCCAACATTTTACCACTGTCACTGATTGCAAAGTCGTTTCCTATGAGACCATCGCACCTCAACATCGACCGTTGATTGCCGTCCTGCGAATTAAGCCACCGATAAAACAGCGTGAGGAACGCACTGGCCGCCGCACGTTAAATGGTGGCGATTTGGTGAGAAGAAAGAAGAAACGGTCTCACTCATACGATTGCCAACCATTACGAATGTGGAAGAATCATGGAACCAAATGAAAGACACGATCCACAAAGCGACCTTTGCCACCCTTCGGGTCACCAAGCCAGGTAAGCGGTACATCAACCGAGATACTTGGCTTTGGAGTGACGATGTTGTAATGAAGGTCCATGAAAATCAACGCTTCTACCACAAATTTCTCGACGATAAATCACTTGCTAATTGACAAATTTATAAGAATGCCAACCGTGAAGCAAAGAAAACGGTCGCTGTCACCCGAGCGAATCATTTAAAAAGTCTTTACGATACACTGAACACTCGGGATGGCGAGAGAGATCTGTATCGACTTGCTAAAAGCCGTAACGAGCGCACGCAGGACATCGAACACTTTTGTTGCGTAAATGACAAGACAACCGTCGAGGAGCAGCTGATAGATGGCGAGAATGCTTCGAACAGATTTCAACTGAAGAAATTGCTCATCCTCCACTTCCACGATTATCACCGGCATTTGCACCAGTTCCACCTGTCAACGCTACTGAAGTCGAGAAAGCAATAAAACAAATGAAATCGGGGAAAGCAACAGGACCTGACGACATCGCATCTGAGCTCTGGAAAGCGAAGAGCTGGGACCCAACACTGTGGCTCAGTGAATTCTTTAACCGGGTTATTCAGGAAGGAAGAACACCATCTGACTGGCAAGAAAGTACCACTGTTCCAATATGGAAAAAGAAAGGTAGCCCAGCAGAATGTTCAAATTACCGTCCGATCTGGTTACTTTCCCATACCATGAAGATTTTTTAACGCATTCTTGACAACCGTATTCGCGAAATCGTTGAAATAACCATGAATCAAACCGGATTTGTCAAGAACTGCGGAACTAGTGACGCAATACATGCTGCGCGGTTACTCATGGAGGAACACCGTGAGAAGCGTCGCCCTCTTTACATTGCCTTTCTGGATCTAGAGAAACCGTTTGACCGTGTACCACACGAACTCATCTGGTATGCTTTACGACAACACTTCGTGCCAGAAGAACTCGTGCGTTGGGTTCAATTGCTCTACCACGATCCGAAAAGTAAAGTTCGAAGTATGGCGGGTGTATCAAAACCGCTTCGTGTCTCTGTTGGTGTTCATCAAAGAAGCGCCCTCTCACCACTCCTCTTTGTCCTTGTTATGGACACCGTCACACGGGATATCCAACGTCCAGCGCCCTACACACTGCTTTATGCAGATGATGTTTTCCTAGCATCTGATAGCAAAAATGATCTCGAGCAACTTGTTCAAAAATGGAATGATCGCCTCATGCAACACGGTCTCAGATTGAATTTAAACAAAACTGAATTTTTGACGACCGATCCCCATGAAACAGGCACAATCACTGTCAGCGGCAGTGATCTGCCCAGAACTGATCGATTTAAATACCTCGGGTCAACGCTATTAGCCAATGGAGAACTGCGTTACCTGGATAAAGTGGCGTTCCACAACTGGTCATCGACGTATCAACGAACGTCTTAAATCTAAAATCGACCGCAATGTCGTCCATCCAGTCGCTCTCTATGGTTCTGAGTGTTGGCCGACTATAAAAGACAATGAACGGCGTCTTACGGTAATGGAGACGAAGATGCTACGTTGGACTAGTGGCGTCACACGTTTAGATCACATCCGAAATGAGGATATCCGCGATCGTTGAAAAGTTATTTTTGTTATTTTAAAAGATTGTTTTTTGTTGTTCATTTTTCCAATCTATATATTATTGTTACCTTTTTCTTAAAAATAAAAATGATTTTAAAAACCAAAAACCAAGGTCTCCACTAGAAAGATTTGATATAAGAGAATGCAATCTGGTATCTTGAGCTCCTTCCGACCTGACAGACTCATGGAAAAACAGCCATCCGGGGCGGCTACATGAGGAATGGCTAACAGAACGTGTAAAAATACTAATCACACCAAATTTCCGCTAAGAACAATAAAGGTCATAGTGAAAATCTAGATCCTTCGAATATCTTGTCGCAAATTTCGAAACATATAAAAGGGCTGCATGGTAACGGAACCCTTTTCCAGTACACTATTGTCATCGATTACAACTTATTGTTTTTCCGCGAACAATGCACTCAATCTCCGCTAAAAATCTTCTACTGCTGCAATACGGATGGCGGTCTTAGGAAGGGAAAATGATCAATGATCGAATCGCTATCCGTCGTTTCGTTACTTTTTATTGCTACAAAGAGCCAGGGAAAAATCATGACCCAAATACTTCCATGGTTCGAGCACCCTTTGCAGAGAGAGATTTACAGATATCGAAAGATTTTCATGTCTGGGAATTGAAAGGTTGCATGCTAGAATTTATGCAAAATAAAGATAGAAAAAGTCCCGGTACCGCGGAAAAAAGACTAGTCAAGTGGAGAAGTGATAGAGCTGATATAACTTATTGAATCACTTCCAACTGAGAGATTTTTATGGAAAATGGACCAAATATTTTTAGTTGGTAGTTCAAGTTGGGGTTGAGTAGAAAAAGGATTAAATATATTAAGTGCCTCTGCTTTTACATATATCAGGACAGAAGACTTCCCTTAGACACCACCTTGTCGCACAGATTTTGTAGGACTCACCAAACCTGGAAGCGGTGCTCTCCAATTAGCTGGAAAGTCTACACTGAGTATCCATGACGAGGGGAGCCAGAAACAGTACAGTAACGCCCATATTTTTTCATTAACGACCACTTCCTCCCTCCTTACTTGTCCCTGTTTGCTCTATGCAGACGACTTTAAGCTGTTTTCCGCTATATCGTCGCCTATGGACTGTGTTTCCCTCCAATCGAACCTAGACACTCTGGTTCATTGGTGTTCGACTAATGGTTTAGCGCTAAACGTCAGAAAATGTCACTCTATGTGCTACTTCCTAAAATCCTCACCCACTTCTTTCTCCTACTCGCTTGACGGACATTCCCTATCCTGCTTAAATTCCACTCAAGACCTCGGAGTCACTTTCGACAATAAGCTCCGCTTTGACACCCATCGCCTCGATGTCACCAATCGAGCAGCAAAATTGTCAGGCTTTATTCTTCGCGCCTCCTCTAATTTTGACTCCATCCAACCCTCCTTAGCTCTCTTCAATTCCCTCGTGAGGAATACCCTCGAGTATTGCTCCGTGATCTGGTCACCCTCCCGTAACTGTGGTTGTCTTGCCCTTGAAAATGTGCAACGTAAATTCACCCGTTCCCTCTTCTTTACGAAAAGCTTCCCTCGTGTGGATTACCCCTCGCGCCTCCGCTTTCTGAACGTTCCCTTATTACAACTGCGTAGCATATGCACATTTTTTAAACTTGCCTCGGGTCTGATGGACTGCTCCGTCGCTGACCACATCACCTGCCATCCTGGGTCTTATAACACGCGTAGCGCAGTCATTTTCAACGTGCCCTTCGCAGAGCTCGAAGTCTACTTTCATTTCCCGATTCCTAGGCTGTGCAGAAATTACAACGCACAAAAGCTTGATCCTTTTAACTTTAAATAGTTTTAAGCATAGAATAAGATTATTGCTTTCTCCTCCTCCTGAGGACAATAAGTAATAGGAGCTCAGCGGAGAGACACTTCAGCCGCAAGGAAGAGGGAACAACAGGCTAGATGTTGCCTGTTATAACCTTCTCTTCCTCTTTTACCAGGAAAAGCAGAAGGAATGAAGCTGGTAATGTGAACACAACTGGTGTAAAATCGGAATCAATGCAGGCCGGACAGCGTAAATTTTGGAACGACGACAGAAGAAAGACCTCCGGAAAAAGGGGAAGCTTCTTGGGAATAAGGACATGGGCGTTGTTGCACCATTGGGAGTAATAGTCATAGATATCGGACACGAGCGCGTGGAATTTTCGGTGGAAGGTGGACGCAATAGACTGCACTTATGTCTACAAATATAAAGGTAAGTCGGATTAACGCAGCATACCAAACGCTATTCCTGTCGCTCTCTATGGTTCTGAGTGTTGGCCAACTATAAAAGACAATGAACAACGTCTTGTGGTAATGGAAACGAAGATGTTACGTTGGACTAGTGGCGTGACACGTTTTGATCACATCCGAAATGAGGATATCCGCGATCGTTATGGGGTTGCACCAATCGTGGAAAAGTTGCGAGAGAGGCGTCTTCGATGGTATGGTCACGCAATTCGTGCAAACGAGAATTCACTTGCCAAGATTGGTCTGAACATCGAAGTCGATGGTAAAGGACCAAAAGGCAGGCGTAAACAACGGTGGCTTGATACGCTGGATGGGGATTTAAAAACCTCGAGATTGCACCCAGATCAGGCATTCGATAGAGTCAAATGGCGAAATCGATCACGACGAGCCGACCCCGGGATTAAGACTGAAGAAAAAGAAGAAGACCAAACCCTATTCCCTTCCATTGGCAGCAAGGCTGGCAAGATTTCCTTATAAATTTCTGGTACAAGGGCCACGGGTTAGGTTTAACAAAATCTGTGGTGTTGGATCTTCTATGATGGGACACCTTCAAGATCTAGAGTTTGTGTCCTGATATCAAAATTGTTACAGGCAGCCATGCTGAGACAATCCTGTTCACACAATCTAGTTGCGGTCATCTCGCAAATTATATCTTTTCAAGGGTTTTGTGTAAAGCAAAACCTTATTAAAATCGGTTTACTGCCTGTCTGTCCGTCGGTCTGTCTTTTTTTTTTGTAAGAAAACCTGGAAATCTTCAGAAGCCTCTGGCCTGGACACGCCACAATGTGGGATTTTTACGAACTAAAACCACTCCTGACTCCTTCTCTGTACCGTGTAATCACCAGAAGGTATTACATCGCGGAGCGGAGTTAACTCACTTCAGATATTTATCCTATCTTCTATGCGCGACCTTCGTAGCCGCACCTTTCTCACCTCTTCCGCTTTTCGTAGTTTGCATTGGATTTAAGCGATCATTGAGTTAGTCGCATCCCAATCCTCCTGCGATGTTAGCATTCTCTTCACCACATTTTCCGCATCACCTAAAGTTTCCTCTAGGTTTCATCTCTCGTCCCTAAATATCAGACAGTGGAAAAATATGTGCACTGAATCCTCGGGGACTCCTTCGGAGTTTGAAAAATTGGGCGAATTGTCCAATTTGAACCTGTAAAGGTGCTGGCGATATCTCCTATGTCCCGTTAGAAACTGTTTGAGATTATAATTAATCTACCCAGCCACTTCTTGATGGTAGGGATCAGCGTGGGAGTCCAACGGTCCTTTTCCAAATGGTGCCAACGCTCCTCCCACCGATTTACAGATATCTCCCTTCCGGCGTTCTTCGTCTGCGACAGAGGTAAGACTGACTTCAGATTGCATATACTCGTCAGCTGATCTGTTAAGATGCCAATTGGCATCATTTCGGAGATAACAAATGCAGCCTCATCTGAGACGGTTCTGAAGGCAGAAAACACCCTTAGGGCTGCCCTCCTATAGACCGCACTCAGTTAATGAGCATTACATGACATGAGAAAGGCCTTTCCCCAAATAGGGATAGCATAAAGCAAGATCGAACTCACCACTCTAGCAATTAGTAGCCTACAAGTATACCGTTCGGCATTATTTTTGCCAGGGCCATAATCGTCGTGGACCCCTTGTCACAAGCATATTGCACATGTTGTTTAAAACTTAACTTCGTATCTATCATCACTCCCAAATATTCGGTTTGGCCGGTTTGGAAGTGACGACCGGTGAGTCGGGGCTCTGTGATGAACACTGCCTCCGCTTTTTCCTCCGCAAGTGCCAGTCCAGCACTCGCTAAGAGACCTTAATAGCACTGATTGCTCCAGAAGAGGATAATTCTAGATGCTTTGCGACTATCATCGGCATAACCCACCATCTCCGGAACCGGAAGTTCATCATCGTACATGATGTTCCACAGTACTGGGCCAAGTACCGAGCCCTGTGGGACACAGGCGGAGACAACGTACGCCTTGGATCCATCATCGAATCCAGAGCATCTGTTCTCGCAGGTAGCTATCGACAATAGCTGCGAGATAGGTGAGAACACCAATCCCCTCCCATTCCGTGAATTGCATTTTCGGCCAAGCCAGTAACCATTTTGATGGCATGGTTGATTTGACTTTACGGAGCCCACACTGCCGATCTAAAAGGCATCCCTTACTATCGACGATTGGAAGTAATGTGTTGTAAATCACCTGCTCCAACATTTTCTCCATAGTGTCCAGAAGATATAGGGGTCAATAAGAGGATGGTTCACCTGGAGGTTTTACAGTCTTAGGCAGCAGGACCAGCTTATGCTGTAGGGTATCTCCCCTCAGACATGCACACTTCGAACAATTCAGTGAACATGTTCGATTTGGATTTTATGGCGAGTTTAAGGGCTCTTTTCGGTATGCCGGAGCTTTGCTATCATCTATTCTGCTGCAGATCCCCAACAACTCGTTTATGGTTACTGCAGGAATTGCCATCACATTCAGAGATCTCTGAAATACATTAATACCCCTTTCTTGCTGTGGAAATAACCCCTGGATGATTTTCAACGTGATCTGTGGGAATGACCGCCCTCTCAAGTATCCCATCATAATTCGATAGGCACTCTCCCACGAATTTAAATCCCTTGTTGAGCAGAGTTCCTTATACCATTCCCTATTGCTCCGCAGAATGCAGGCTTGAGGTTTTTGGGCGCGGCATGCTCCTTTTGTTACTGACAACTCCTTCCTATCGCCCTCTGAGCTGTTCTTCAGGCTCGGAGGCAGGCTGATCGAAGATTGGCCAATTCAGTTTTTCACCAGTAGTTGGGTTTCCTACTGAGGAATGGATGCGTCACATGCCTTGGCAATACATTGTGTGCATGGGAAGCTCTCTCCGTGAGACCGCCTGCCTTAGTTGGTGGCCAAGCCACACTTTCAAAAAGCTGCCCCGTCCAATGCTTTTGAAGACCAGCCTGATGCCCTTCTCGGCTTTAGGTATCCTGTTTGCCTCTCCTGTGGCTTCCTCCACGGTTTCAAATAATTGCCCGTGTAGTTCTCGCTAATGTGCCAGGACATACCACGTACCGGTGCAGGGTTGAAAATGGTCAGGTTTATGATTGAGGAAGACCCCCCTTTCCAGAAGTGTTTGCATTACCTTCATTGGCCAAAACTAAATCCAGCTGGGCAAAAGCCACTTTAGACTTCGGCCCTTTGTGGTACTCTTCTTGCTTCCGCGCTTCAGGGCCAAAGCGTTGTATCATCGGCAAGCACCTTTGGATTTCGTCCCCTTACACCGAGAACAAGGTTGTCTAACATGTCTTCAAATTCAGACAATGTGAGACTAGGTGGGGCGTAGCAGCTGTACGCCCACAGGAACCCATGGCGACTGACTCATTGTATAGCTTGGTGCTCGCACGCCCATATCACCGCTCCACCAGCCGAGTCTGTAACCGGCACACCACCGTCACGGTCTCTGTAAGGTTCACTTATGATGGCAACTTCCATATGAGATTCATAACTCAAGTAAATCCTGAACGACCCTGTAATGATTGAGGTTTATTTGAATAATCCTCATTTTTTCATTGCAGTCAACGCCTTCCTGAATCCTGGGCATTTACCACTTCTAGCAATATGCCGGTTATCATCATCATCATCAACGGCGCAACAACCGGTATCCGGTCTAGGCCTGCCTTAATAAGGAACTCCAGACATCCCGGTTTTGCGCCGACGTCCACCAATTCTATATCCCTAAAAGCTATCTGGCGTCCTGACCTACGCCATCACTCCATCTTAGGCAGGGTCTGCCTCGTCTTCTTTTTCTACCATAGATATTGCCCTTATAGACTTTCCGGGTGGGATCATCCTCATCCATACGGATTAAGTGACCCGCCCACCGTAACCTATTGAGCCACAACCGGACGGTCATGGTATCGCTCATAGATTTCGTCATTGTGTAGGCTACGGAATCGTCCATCCTCATGTAGGGGGCCAAAAATTCTTCGGAGGATTCTTCTCTCAAACGCGGCCAAGAGTTCGCAAATTTTCTTGCTAAGAACCCAAGTTTCCGAGGAATACATGAGGACTGGCAAGATCATAGTCTTGTACAGTAAGAGCTTTGACCCTATGGTGAGACGTCTCAAGCGGAACAGTCTTTGTAAGCCAAAATACGCTCTGTTGGCTGACCCAACCTCCAACCTGGAGGACCAGTTGGTACAGTTTGTCCCGTTTTTAGGCGCGGGAGACTCGCCTTCATCCTTCTCCGTCTGCAGCTTTTCGTTACGAAAGAGCTCCCAGCGGTCACCACGTGGAGGTGGAGATAGGGTTTGGTAGTAAAGCTGTTGGTGTTGGTTCAACAGGCATTTCCCAGGTTTTATGCTCCATCGTGGGTACCAATCCACGTTTCGCCTTGGGACCTATACTACCCTTTGACCACCATATGCCGGTTATCCCTTCCTTCTTTTCCTTCACACAGTAGGCATTTTTGGTCCCTATTTAAATTTTTGGTAATATGTCCATCTGCCTCGATCAATGCCGCTGAAGCATGCCTTCGCAAAGTGTTCAAACTTGAGGCACTTGAAGCACTTGTATGCTGGTGGCAGACAATCCATTCATTTTAAACCTTTTCGGCCGACAATAATTTCTGCGCTGCCTCCACTGGTAGTCGCATTCTGGCCATTTGAGTATTACCCTAGGCTTCTTCTTCCAGTTCCTCTAACTTAAATGTTTCTTCTAAGGCATTGCATATTTCTTCTCTGGATCTCACTTCGTCAAGATCCTTGCCCTATATGTAGATTTCACGTTTTTGGGCCTGAACTGTGACATTCTCCCCAAACGAGGTATTCACTTGAGTGCAAAAGTCGCCGGTTTTGGTCAAGCTGGGACCGCCTTTCTGGATCCTTAGGATTTTTCTGACATTTCCACGCAGATCTTTTAGGACGTGGACAGATTTGATCTTTTTTAGAATCTCCCCATAAGACAAATTATTGCCTTTACTGGAGATAACGATTGCCTTTGAGCGAGTTCACACTTTTGTTTTGTTTTTCATCCACCATTTTCGTTCTCTTCAGGTTTCCCCCCGAACGCTGGCGCTTGCACTTGGGGCACAGCCTTTCTGCCTTCCGTGCTTTTAGTTCCGTTTCGCTTTTCCTCTTAGGCGCCTGCTGATTCCCTAGAAGATCACCGTTTTTCTTCCGGATTCTTTTCTTTAATGACAGGTCACTGACACTACGGTTCGGTGTCATTGGGGTCGCCTGTGATACTGTTGGAATGGCAGGTTTCGCCTTTTCCCTAGGACCTTTTTTCTCCTAAAACTCTAATGGCTCTCACCATGTTTTTAATAGCGTGGTGCACGTTGCGCTTGCCCTTGATGAACTTGGACAGCTCAATTATTTTTGCTCTAAGCTGGTTAGAAAGGTAGTTCCTCCGGATCAGGGCTTCGTTCTCTATGAGTCTTGGCGGGATTACTCCTTCTAGACGCACCTTCCGCCGTGGCATTTAACGTGCTTTTCAGCGTTTTATATTTTGCCGTCTTTGGCATTGTTGGAGAGCAAAGGATTGAGAAGTGTCTCCTGAATGGGTTAAATTCTTGGTATCGGGGTACCTCCTGGGGTAGACCTTCTTGGGCAAATGCGGTGGATGTCGAAACTCCTTTAGTCGGGCAGTGATCTCCTTTCACCTCATCATTTTTTTTGCCTTCGTATTTGGTGTTCTTGGCAAGGTCTTGCTTTGGTTGAACACCTCCTTCTCCAACTCTGGATCACTTGTAGCATTAGATACCACGGCGGCCAAGTTGTCCACTACCGAGGCACTGTGGTCAAGGGAGATCGACTGCCGGGAATCCACTTGTTGATAGTCTCGCCAGTAAGTAATGACATATTTCGTAGCTACTTAATTTCAGATCGTTTACTAGTGACTTAGCTAACATCAACCCCCAATTTCCCTATAAAACTTTGGCCTCCCAATCTATCTTTCACTTGCTCAATATTTAAAAATCAAACATGATGAAATCTGAAAACGTTATAAATGGGATATTCATCATTGCATTTAGTTTCGGTTTCTTGTGAGGAAGGGATTAGGAGGAGTGGTAGGCATACGAGTAGTGCAGTTGGAAAATCTATTGTCATAACAAAATTAGAGATTTTGCCTCAGATACTATACCAAGTGCAATAGTGGCAGTAGCAAGCCATTAAGTCACCATGTGGACAGTTTTTTTTTGGTTACAAAGAGATACCGTGCAGTATTCAATTTGCCAGTTGCGGAATTAATTTCAATTGTTCCTCATGAGATCAAGAGATTGCCATTGGTGCACAATTGAAAGATTTTAATTCTAAAGAAACGAGTGCAATTGGCTTCCTCTGAGTGGGTCGACGGTCAAGTGGGTGTAAGCATTTGAAAGTCTGGGGAAAGAAATCGGTAACATTTATTTTCAGTTGTATGTCAAACAAGGTATGCACCAAAAATATGAATAAAGAAGGAAGGGGGGGGGGGGGAGGCGGAGGTGAAAATCTTCAAAAGACTTTGGCCTGGGCACGCCAAAGTGTGGGATTTTTACCCACTAAAACCACCCCTGACTGGAAGAATAAGTGCGCTGGGTCCTCTGGGACCCCGTCGCAATTTGGACAATAGAGACTATAATTGATCTTCTCATGCTTTCTCTCCAGCCACTCCCTGATGGAAGGGATCAACCTGTAAGTCCAACAACCCTTTTCAGACTGGTCCCATCGCTATTGCCATCTGCTTATGGATCTCTCTCTTTCGGCTTTTTTTATCTGCGACAAGGGAGAGATATACCTGGTGTTATGAATGTTCACCATTTCGGTTGCCAGGATGCCAATCAGCATCATTCCCGAGATGACGAACGCCGTATCGTCTGAGACGGTCCTGAAGGCAGAACACACCCTTAAGGCTGTTCTTCTGTAAACCGTACTCAGTTTATATGCATTGCCTTAAACCTGCAGCGCCTTTCCCCAAACTGGGACTGCATACAGCATGATAGAACTCACCACCCTGGCTATGAGGCCCTCCCACGTTCGGCATCATCCTTGCGAGAGCCATACTCGTGGTGGATGCTTTTTTGCAAGAATGCTCTATGTGCTGCTTAAAATGAAGTCTTCCGTCTATCATCACCCCCAAGTATTTGATGGCCGGCTTGGAAGTGATGATACGATTCCCTTAGTGATGAGGACCGCTTCCGTCTTTTCATCCGCGGGTGACAGTCCAGTCCAGTCCACTCTCTAACCAAGCCTTAACAACACTGATTGCTTCGCTTGAGTACAACTCAGCATCCTCGAGATGCTTTGCGACCACAACCAGTGCTATATCATCGGCGTAACCCACCACCGTGGCCTCCTCCGGAACCGGAAGGTTAAGCACATCATTATACATGATGTTCCACAGTAGTGGTCCCAGTACAGAACCCTGTGGGACACCCGCGGAGACAACATACTCCTTGGGTCCATCATCGGTATTATACCAGAGTGTTCGCTCATGCAAATGGCTATCTATAATATAATAGCGGCGAAGTAGGTGGGAACACCAATGGCCGCCAGAGACTTTCGTATAAGGTGAAAGGCCCTCTTGGCTCTCAACGACTGGGAATAGTCTGTTCTGAATAATCCGCTCCAACATTTTGCCCATAGTGTCTAGAAGACATATAGGTCTATAGGAGGACGGTCCCCCTGGCGGTTTGCCAGCCTTAGGCAGCTGCACCAGCTTCTGCCGCTTCCACGGTGCTGGAAAGATACCCTCGGACATGTACGTTTCGAACAGCTCCGCGAACATATCTGGTCTACATTTGACGGCGAATTTGAGGGCCTTATTCGGTATGCCATCCAGACCCGAGGCTTTGCTGTC